>NC_071977.1:22351154-22492973 GCF_026283585.1 Hylaeus volcanicus
GACTCAAACGGTTAAACATAATATTCTTAATGATTTCAAAGTTTTAGCATCTTCAAGAAAATGCGAGTAAGAGCAATTTTCTAATCTGTAATCAATAACGAGCTTCAAGGGAGTAATGTCGTGCAACGAGTCGGAAAATGGACTACCTTCGAAATTTTCCTTAACGAGAGCATACGATGGTTTAAAATGAAACTTGTGCCTATCAACGTGCCTAAGAAGACGCTGCGTGAATTTTTGTACATAATTCGTACGAATATTATACGAGTTATTAACGATACTACCACGATGTGTCAAAAGTTATCTCGTAAGCGATGGATAAGCTTCGGCAACTTCGGGATAAACGCAACAACAAAAATCAACTTCTCTTCATCTGCGAAACGAGGTAACCCCGTCAAAGCTGCCGGCATTTTTCTCTTCCTGTATCGCGCGAAGTGACCCGATTATTTCAATCCGCGATTCGAAACGCGTCATCGACGCCGTGGCTGGAATTGTATCGCGCAAAACCCGCTCGATATCGAGTAACCAAAATTAGATATCGACGAATCAGAACGCGGACGAGGAGGAGGATGACGATGATAACTATTCCATCGCCGATTTCAATATTTTAAGCTCGATCTATCCGCGTGCTAATTTACTTTCCCAGCATCGACTTTTCCCGCGCGTTGGCCAGCCATCAATCTCCATTACAGCTTCCGACAGCCATCGCTCTCGGACACACCCCTTCTGCATTCGCCCTTAAGCACGTAATATCGTTACCAATTTTTTTTCATCGGCTGTCGACGGTTCCCCGAACGTCGTATCTCCGCCGTGTTTCGTGGAAACCGTTCAACCCCCGTAAGAGAAACACACCCCTCCTCGCCGTCACGTTGAGAAGTTCTCAGACAAGTTTGGAGCGCGATCGGCGGCACGTGTCTTTGACTCTTTGTCAGCGAGCTACTCGACGCCCAGCGACCTAAGAAAACAGTCCTCGACGCATTCAAATGAAAATCAGCGAGAACGGTTGCGCCAACCTTCTCCGAGGAGGCTGAGAAGAATGACTCTGGAGGGTATACTCTGTTCGAATGATTCTCTACATGCTAGTAGGGGTTGCAAAGGCAGATCATAGTCAACGATATGTTTTTTTCTTCTTTTTATTCGAAGCATCGAGTATTTTACGTGTCTACGACTAGGAAGAGTATCGTAAATTCAGATGAGAATAGTAAATTAAAACAGATCGATACCTTTAAAATGCCGAAGTATAAAGTTTGATTCGAATACGCTCGACGCTTGGAGTAATAATAAAATCACGATGCTAACTCCTTGGATACCGTCTAATGCATCGGAATTTTTCCATTCCAGAGGTACCTACTGAATTTTTCAACGCGACTATGAATCGCAGCTGTATCGACGTCGAACTTATCGCTCGGCTGTCGATATGAAATTCTTTTCGATAGAAGCGAGAACTTCAAGAATCTTAGCGCCGGGAGTTCCTTTATTTCCTGTCCTACTTCGAGGCGCGATTTATAATAACGTGAAATCCAAGAATATCGGTACGAGTAGGTGCTTCGAAATAGATTCAAGTTCTCAAAGGCGCAACTGCTGAAGCGTTCAAAGGTACGACGGTAACTTGTTAAAAATAATGACCGTTTAGACGGGTTAAATTAGTAGGAGAAACGGAGGCGAGTGGATGTACGGATTCGATGTACTTTATAAATTGAAATAAAAATTACAAAGTCTACGGTAGCTTTCGCGCATCTGGGGTGGCATGGACGGAACCATTTGGACGGAGTTTACCCCTGAGAGACATTCTTCTCAGCTGCCGATGATACCAGTTGCCTCTGAATCCCAGACTGGTCGCGACAGGTCGAAACGTGAATGCGAGTTGCCCCGTGCAACAGGGGTCACAGACATAACGATTTTTCGGTCAATAATTTCTTCGAGTATCGTCGATACGACTCTGTGAACGATTACTGTGGAGCTGCCGTGTAAAACGCCATGTGACTGTCGACGTACAGAAATTATAGAACAAATGTCCCCTATGTGGAATTTGAACTCGTTCATATAGAATTGAAGAGACTAGCGAGATACTCCCTTCCTATTTTTAAAAGTTGTTCTAATAGAACACTACCCGAGACATTCGAAGAATAATTGGAACGATAGACCGTTCGTAGAAAATTCTGAAGTATTCCTAGTTTTAGAAGTTTCGAAAATTGAGGAAAACTGACGGAAACGAGGGCGCGTTACGAATGCGAATCGTTTCTTTTTCGCGAGGGAAACTTGGATCGCACAGGACGTGTTCTTCCGGGAGGCTCTTCTAGTCCACGCTGCCAGGGATTAGAGGGTTCTAATTACAGGAAAATGCAAATAGTTCGAACGGAACCGCGAAGTAGTAAACCAGTAATTACTAGTGCTAGCGGCAGTTGCTTGCCCGCTGCATATGGAACTTGGCATAACGTTATTGCTTCGCTAACCAACATTGCACTCTTTTCTTCCTTCCATCGTCAACGATTCGTCGGAACTCTCCTAGCATAACTAAATACTTTCTCGTTTCTTCGCCGTTAAAACCCGAGTTTCCTCGACTACTTCCTCAGTTTTCGTAGACTCTATCTTTTTTCGTCGAATGTAAAAAATTATTTCGAGAGACCTAAACTAAACGTGTGCGCTGGTCGAAGCGATTCTTTGATACGCGTTATTTTCCTGCCATCTGCTCGAAAACCGACCAGTCCTGTTTAATATTCGCGCTCCAAAATGTCCATCCACAAAGGGTTAATGCACCTTTCTTCCAACCAGTTATATTTACTCGAAGTTGAAATGCAAAATCAGAAAGAGCTTGTTCGAGAACTTGGCTCGCACAATGGGACCGCGATTAAATTACGCTTTTCGTTTTTATCCGAGCCCTATGTTAATCGTTTCTCTTATGACGCTCCTCTGTTTACAAATAGAGGATACGTTATCCTTGGGAGCTGTTCTTCCTCGTTTCAATAAAGTTGAAAGCTTCCGAGAGAATACACGAAGCGATAAAGATGGCCACGATGACTTATTAAATCGATCGTACATTATTCTAGTTTAGACTAGACGAGTACAGACTATTTCCTTTTCTCAATTTTTTCTTCGCAAGTTCGGCTCTTTTTTTACTGGTTAATCGCAATGTTTAGTGTAAAAAAACGGACAAGACTTTTGATATATCTAGCAGCTAATGCGTAGAAATAAATAAATAAATTTGTCAGCAGTTGAATGTCACTTTCACGATAGCGGCATAAGTAGTAGCAGTGTGAAACAACAATTTTTAAATTTGAACCGCTTGCGCTGGAAATTATTCGCGATGGCTAAACATATAAAAGAAAGTTATTCGTGAAAAAAATACTCGACGATATATTACGATAATGTGTAGAATAACCAGAGCATTAAATTGAAGTTTTAATAAGAGCTCTAATATAAAACAACGTCGTTTGTTTGGTTAGTTTTGGTACGTTTCGATATACATATACGACAAATGTCCACCATTTGTCACAGACAAAGTAAAAATTGTAAAGCGTCCAAATATTGAAGTTACACGCCGCGAGTTCCCAGTGCATGCGATTAACGATCAAATCTCCATCTTTCTTACCTTCCAGGTTGCTGGTTCTATGTAGTTACTCGGCAGATTGGGTCGAATCGCGTCGAACGACGCACGTCAGACACATCATGGGTGTTGCCATTCGAACGGACGAAAAGAAACGGTGGACGACTGGTGCGTCTCTCGGTAAAGGCGGCTCGTGGCCGACGAAAAACGAGACGTCGCGACGAGAGGTCGAGTCGAAATGAAAATTGCGCGTCGATACACGTGCCACCGCGGACATTATTCAGGGTCGCGATGCTCCAACACAATTCTCACGTGTCTTTAACCCGGGCCGCCATCTTGCTCCGTCCACCATGCGAGAGGCGCGATGCCCCACCATTTGACTGGTGCTCCCCTCTACCGATCTTTCCAAAGCGAACTTTTTGATACGCCAATTGCCTGGCTGGTGTCACCGCCGAAAAGAATTTTTTTACGGGACGGTTCCACACGGGGCCGCGTGGACCACACACGCCGGACCAATCCTTTGACGCGACATCTCCAATTCAGATAGAAAACGATAGCAGGACTCTCGAGATGCGATGGATCTAGCACCAGAGCCGAGCCACGAGGCGGTGAAACGCGTCTCCTGTCGCCGGGGCACCCGTGTGAATTGCAAAACGTTGCACGATTTTAATATCGTGCAGCCTGATTCGGTTTCGCATACGCGGCCGATGAGTCACGCCGTTGGTTCTCTAAAGCGTTATCATCGCCGTACGTGGCTCGAGATTTCGGACGTCAACCACCACGTGGCCAACCATAGGTCCCTCCATTCCTCCATTTAATTCACCGATTTCCTTCGGTTCCTCTATGGTCTTTATCGTGTGTAGTCCAGGACGATCTTCTTCTCACGTGTGTTGTATCGATGGTTCACTCTGATTCGATAATAAACCATTCGGTATCTTCTCTGGGTCTCGAAAAGAATCCTTTGTTTTCTCTATTGCATCGTTTAGTCCCTCCATAATCGTTTCTTTATTTAGTAAGAGTCTAGTGTTATCTTCCAGGGTGCTCCCAAGATGGTTAGCGTAATCATCGGAGATGTTTGCATTAAGGATGGTAGAAACATCTGCTATGACTTTAGGATTGGTTGCAAATTTATCTTCGTTTATCTCGTGAATTCGTGCTGGATGTTTGGTTAAGGCTCGAATATTTCCCATTCCATGCTCGTGTTCTTCATTCCTGATGTATTCGAGGATCGATACATTTCGCGTCTCGTCTATCGAGGAAAACTCCATTCCATTGGCCGACCTTGCCATCCTGGAATGCCGCGTCCTTGACTGGCCAGAGGTCAACAACTGGAAAAGGAACGCTCTAGTTGCTCGCCGCTCGGATCACCTTGACGTACGCGTCGACGATCGAATCCGTATCGATTTTCCCAAAACTATATTCCTCCACCGAGTCGACACGATATTTTCGTAACTTTTAATCCCCATCGTACCCCCTCGATTCCTGTCTAGATATGCCCCAGAAATTCTCTATGTTCGCGTAATGCAATTTCGTTTAAAAAACAAAATTCCGGAAAATTTCGTCATTTTCAGGGTTTCGAATCCCTCCCTCCTTAAGCGGCAACGTGTGACTCGCACATTCGAAAATAGAGGCGCCGCTTCGGTGGCCGGTTCGAAACCGCGACGCCGTTATCCGCCTTATCGCTGGGGCATTACGTAAGCCACCGCGTCGCTCACGTCTTTCGCAGAAGGGGGATACGTTGCACGACCGACGAACGATGCCCGAAAGGCGAACAGAACCAGAAGAGCAGACGCGAAAGACGATGCTTAACACGCGAAAGCACGAGCAGAGATGGACGAAACGCTTAGACAAGGGAAAAACAAACTTTGATGTCTAATTCTGACACGAAATACAATTGTTTCTGATTTGGTTATCCATGACTTTGGTATCTTAATGACCGAGTGTCGAAGAAAAATCGTAGAAAGTTAGAACAATTTATTTTAATTTTAATGTTCCATAGTTTTGGAACCTTGAACGTTGGAATGCCAACGAATAGTGTAAAAACAAATAATCGAGGCTTATATTGTGTTTTTGTTCTATCAAAGCAAAGCAATTCGTCCCCATGGAGATTATGTTTGCGAGAAACGTTGTAGAAGAAAATGAGATAGTCGATATAGAAGATATTACAAAAATGGAGAGTAAACGAGCTTAAAAACATTTCCGTCTTACTACAATCCAGGCTCTGCTAGTGGAACCAAAATATGTTCCACGACGAAGACTAGCTTATGGAATTGTTCGATCGGCTAACGCGAGAAAGTCGTCACGGCGAGTTTCCGTTCGTTATCAATTATTCGAATAAAGTTCTGGCCATCTCTACGAGGCGTACATACTCGTGACGCGGTCGAGTTTCAAAGCTTTCCTCGTGACGATCGCCCGTACTCGGCGCCGCGTTCACGTGAACGCGATTTACTGCGCAGATTCAGAGTCACGCGGCGGTTCTTCATTCGTACCTACGTCGCGCGCACGATAAGTCGTTCCTCTGTCCCGCCGTTGCCCCACGGACGTCGAACTTTCCTTATTCCCACTTCGCGGCGTCTCTCTAACCTCTTTCCGATACGTATGACTTACGTTTTCGATCCTTTTCCTCGTTCCCGTGGCTGTGTCTAGCTCGTGGTTCTCTATTTCGCGTGTCTCGCACATTTCTTGCTCGTCACTCGATCCGTTTCCGATAATTCCCCAGTTTCGGCGGGTTATGCGTACGTGTATCTCTGCGTGTGTATTTCTTTTGCTTTCGCGCACTTCCAATTTCATCCATAGCGTTCCGTTCCTACCGTACGGGTTATCGTAGGGTAACCCCTGTCGCTGTCAAGTCCGTTGTTACCGGCTGAACAAATTTTCGATACGCCAGGACTGACCCGTTTCTTTGTTGTGGTTCCCATGATTGCTTTCGCAAGGGATTCCGCGGTGTAGTGTTTCCCTCGCGGGTTTCCACGATTCTCACGGATCCCGACCCGATCGCCGCGCTTCCCGTCGTGAAAACAAGCAAACATATCGGTCGAGCGGGACACGTTCCGCGTTCGGCCGTTTCGTTTCGCGTGCCTTCTTCCCCGTGTCACACCGTCGACGATCCATTCCGTTCGTGCTGTCAATTCTGTCTGGGTCTACGATCGAGCGTAACGAAAGACGGCACCACACCGCACGCACGCCACGCTACGTGGGAAACCGTGAAAGTATGCGCAGTAAATACACGCGACGAACCCGCTTGCTCACGCACGCACGAACACGCACGTTTGCGAGAAAACATGTACGAAGAGTCGCGTGCGCAGAAGCAAAGCGCGCACACGCGAGAGACGCAGTTTAAGCCTCGAGGAAAGAGCGACGGCGGTTCTCTGGTCTCTCGTACTACACACTGGGTGGCCCGGGTTAGCGTACGGCGCAGTTAAAATGGCCGCGCGAGTGTGTTTTCTCTCTTCGTCTGTCGCGCCTCTTCTGCTCGCCTCTCTTTCTCTCTCTCGTGGCGGTTCGTTGGTGGCACACGCGCGGGCGACGGCGGCATCTCGAGATATCCTCCTGGCGCACCGTGACATCTCGCGTGCACACTCGATCCGAGCGGAGAACGTACGACGTCGTAACGGCGTACGATGGCATCGTGAACAAACGACGAAAGGGCCCCGTGTATACGCGTTGGCACTACGGACAAAGACCGCGATTCGCGATTGACACTCGACAGACGGAGCAGACGCGCGCGAAGATCCGCGTGGGACTGTGCGCGGTGGCGCGAGTCGGACGCCGTGCACGTCCAGAAGCACCGAACGAGATGCGACGCAAGAGAGGGGACAGCGCCGCTCTCGGTCGTCGCCGGAACTACGAGGGTAAATAGCGCCCCGTCGAGGAGGGGAGGCCAACGGGCGTGTGGGGCGGTGGGGTGACGGGGGAGCAGGGACTTTCGCGTATACCGAGCCAGTGTACGCCGTCACGGGGCGCGTGGGGGACGGAGGGGGACGCCAGGGTCGGGGAACGGTGACGGGCAAAGGGAGGAAGAAACCGAGGGAGACGGAGACGAAGCGTGAGGGAGAGGAAGAGGAGGAGGAGGGGAGACCATCTCAAGAGTGCGTCGGGCCAAGTGCGCGAGTGTCGTCACATCCGGTATTCGGGGTGGCGCTGTACTGGCCCGATGTGTCCGTGTGTGCGTGCGTGTGCGCGATAAAAGCCGCGGTACGCGCGTACGCACACGCAGCCCTCGTACTCGTGCAAATGAGTGCACACGGGGTGGAGAAGTAGTGTAACGTGACACAACGCTACTCTCTGGCACCGTGTACACGGAAAATTATGTGGCACAGGTCGCCGGGATTCTACCGATACGAGCTGTCACGTGAGACGAACATGCGTGGCCCGTTTTTCCCGCTTGAAAAATTCATGCCGCCGTTTCTGCGCTCCCGTAACGTTATCGCGACAAATTTTAACCTTCGCGACGTATCGATACCCTGGACCCTTATCAAGGCACAACATTTTAAGAAAAAGTAAAACTACAAAGGAACGTAGGAATTTTTGGGTCACGGGAAGATCGAGACCAACGAGAAGCAAAGAATAGCGACGACGGTGGTTTCAAAGGTGGCACGCGAATATGGACAAAGCGCGCGTAATCCGCTCGGAGGGACGAAGATTATTGCAGGGGAAGCGAGCGTTGCTCTATACGTCCCTGATTGTTACGGAATAGAGATGGCAGAAATAGCACTGTTCGTCGACATTCCTTATAATCCGAGCGCCTCGACGCTGGGACACACAGGAAAATAGCGTATGACACGGTGTGCGCGACAAACCGTACCTCGTGTGCGTAGGTATGCGATGGTTCGTCGCTTCTCGGTGTGCACGCTCCACCACCGACGCGAGCCAACGCGACACACGTATCGCTCCTACACTCCGTTTTCTGGAATGAGCCGTAACCAACACGCTCTCGTAACCAATTAGATTTGTTCGTGGCCTCTGGACTGGCACCCGTGAGAACACGCGACTCGTACAAGCTTTCTTCCACGCGCGGCGACCACCGCGGGACGAATTCCAGAGATCGCCGCGACCCATGCCACGGAGACTCTTGTATCGAATTAAAAAGACACGGGTTGGAGATTGGAGTCATGTATGGTATCAAAGACTAAAAAGATACGCGCAGAGTTTGTTCGAGAATAGGAAAAATGATATATCAGGTTGGTTTTGTGGCCAAACATCATGTGGATGGAAGTGAAAGGAGTTCTTGTTAATGTATCGTATATTTGAGAATCTCTAGAGAAAATTCTAGATGACAGAAACTTGTGTTATTTAGAATTAAAATTTCCTTTAGGATTTAATTCCAGAAAAATGAATAGAAGTCTCGATTGAAATCGATAGTTAACGAACCATGACCTCTAAACCAGCTATTCGCAATACTGGCAAAACTATCTTATCCAAAGGAAGCCTCTCCAGTTTACACCAGGAAGCATCGGTTTCTCTCGTCGGTTGGTATCAACAACGTTTCATTCATCGCTTGTCGCGACCTTGCGCAATCGCCAATATTTACTTCTGCTACAAGCATCGGAATTTCCAAGAAGGGATCGCGGAAACATCCAGAAGAGCTAAGAGATATTGCGTTATCGATTCGACGATTCAATTTCTGTAATAATAACGCAGGGACGTCTAACGAGAGGGAAACGCGAGAACTTTCCATTGGGCTCGATACGTGGAAACAAGGGTTCGTCTACGAGCGAGGAGAAACACGGCAGGGAAAGCTGGAACACGCGATACCGCGAGCTTTTCGTCAGAACGAAACGTCAGTAGTTATCGTCGCGCGTCATCGGTCGCTGATCATCGCGAAACGGGCGTGCACGTTCTGGCCAGATAAATCAATATGTCGAGTGGAAATTTATTCCACGATATGCGGAGCGTCGTCGGTCGATTCAAAGGTTTCGCTCGAGACAGAACGTCGATGTTTCGCTAATGAAATCGATCATCGTGAATGAAATGCTGCATCGTTGCGACGTCAAACGCCACGTGACTCTTATTTCTCTCTCCTCACGTGTGCCCGCGTAGGTATCGCTTTCGAGGTCGTTCCATGACAGTGTCGAACGATAACGCAATGTTCGCCGACTTTTCGTTTTTACGTCATTTGAACGCTAATGAGCGTACACGTCATCGGTGTTCCGCGTAACGCGAGCCTTGCGCATAACAATCGTCTAGATCCTTCGAGCTTCGAGTGGAGCGGCTAGAAGGCTAGAGCTGGCTAAAAATCTTGTCCAGATTTCGCTAATTTCGATGTGTTTGTCGATACAGTGTGAATTTATGCATCAGAATTAGAATAACAGATTTAAATTGACGTAATAAACGTAGATAATTTGTTTCAAACGGCACGTTTAGAGTGTAAAGTCCAGATAAACTTTTAATTAATAAAAAGAGATAGCAATTCCTCGAGAATTTTCACGATCAGAGAAAGGGTGAACGGGATTGTCGCGAGGGTTTCTTTCCACCGTGGAATGTTCGTGATTCGCGAGCATTCACGTGCCTGCGATTCGATCGGACTCCGCGCACAAATATTTGCTTTACGTTGCGCACACTGTGTTATTGCCGTTGCATAAAGTATTACGTTGCTCTTTTTATCCGCGATACAATACACCCGCGCTTCTTCGCTCGGAAAGTTTATTTTAGGCGCCAAACGTCTCGCCGCGGTGTAATGCTCGCGTGACGGACAGCACTTTTGAGTCCATTACACGATTGGAACGTTAAATTGGCATCGAGTAGGAAGCAATAAAGACAAATACGTATGACGTACCGTGGATACGACTAACGAATAGCGTAAACGTATCTCCGACCCATTAAGAGACAACGTTGCATCGACTTAACATTTCCCCAATGATTGCCTTCGATTCAAATGCGAGTGAAATTTGCATTATCTGTCGTGTACACGGGACGAGGACCTTAGCTCGTCAATTTTCGCGTAGAAAAATCAACGCTCAAAGAAAATGAGTCGAGAGGGCGAGATAGAGCAGAGGAGGCCCGAGACGCCCAGGAGGCGAAGAAGCGACGATTGCGCGTCAGAACTTTCGCGTAAACATGCTTTGAGATTACTTCCCGGGCTAACACTATCGAGGGAATTATCAATTAGAATTAATTAGCAATTAAGCCAGTCGGCGGACCAACTTACCGCGAGTTACGTCGACGACGGCGCAAAGAAGGACTTTGGAGGAGTCGTCGACACGGATCAACCTGGCGGTGTTCTCATTCGACTGGATTTTGAGCTGAGATTCGCTTAAGCACCTCGCGGAGATTGTCTAGCGATATTTCCTTTAACGAACCGCAGATTCGAAGAAGATGATCAATGGGGGCCATATTTGCAAAATTAACGATTGCTGGGTGTTCAAGGAATTATAATAAAAATAACGTACCCGTATATCGTATAAATAATTATATATATTTAAATAGAGCAAACGGTGGAAGAAAGTATAAAAGATATTGTAGGTGGTATTCGGACGAGCGTACGATTGGAACTGACCAGGTAACAAGGTACGGCGGCAGAACTTGCACTTTCTTAATACCCAGGTAGCTAATAGTCATAAAAAGGCCAGGGAGAGCGAAAATAACGGTTGTCATAAATATATATCGAGCGTAGAGTTTTCAGAAACATATGAAATTGTTAGCTTACTGCACTGTAGTAAAGTGACTCACGGATTTTCTTGAGTAGCAGTAATTTCAACGAATCCGCGAATGGCGATTCGCGGTATGTCTATGAGACTCGCCTGATTAGAAAAGTGAAACTCAATACCTGTATCGCGTGCGATAACATGGAAGCTAGAGCGTCGCAAGGCCGCGCGACGAGGATGATGAAGCTAATTTCCATGTATCGCGATGATTCACGATTTTATTCATTTTCGCGGTACATACCGCCGAACTGAGTAGTAATCGATGATAGAAGATAGACAAAATCAAAGTAAAAGGATGTAGTATCCGCGCCTCCCATACCCAAAAATAAAAAGTCAAACGACAACACGAAACGTAGGGTACGGGGTTGCTCATGTAAGTAAAGCGGTCGACTGTAGATCCGAGGATTGTCGGTTCGAATCTCCGTGCCTTATTTTTCGTTTATACTCTTACAAGGATAAGTAACATTACCACCTAACGAAAGGCATCCGTTTTTCATTTAAACTTGTTGAAGAAAAATAATATCAAGTATTTTGAGGGTTTTTGAGGGTTTCACTTTGCGTGAACGCGAGGCGACGAGCCCTACGTTATACCTGCGAACGTCTATCCCCACCGGCACCGTTCAATTTTATTGCAACTCCAGAAAGGACCGAACGACTCTTTCCTTCCATTTTTAGTCTGTAAGAGACTCTGTAACGATCAAGTCAGCGCGTTTACTTGGCGCTTGGCTAAATTAACATCAATTACATATAATTATATTTTTCTTTGATTGAATACCTTTTTCTGTTCGAAATCAACCTTCAACAAAATTCCTCCTCGGGATGCAATGGCAACAGTGACTCCTTATCCCTTCTCGATTTCTAAATATTTTCATTCCACGATGCCCAATTCTACTCTGATCATAGACTAAGAATCATTATCGAACGAAGAACATTTGTCGAATGGAATCAGAGTAACGGCGTATCGAAGCGAGACCTGAAAATATCCTCCACTCGTGTTCGGAAAATCTTGACAGCTCTCGTGAATCAGACTGTAGCCAGAATGCATAAACGAGTGGAATTGATAGCGTCGCTGACGTACGCTCGCAATAATCTTGCTTATCTGCCAGATACCTCTTTATTATTGTGACATAAACGCGATGACGTTAGTGCTTACGTTCGCGGAACGCCGCGAGAGGTGCAAACACGATGTTATTTCGATGAAAGGTACGATACCGTGACGACGCAGAAATAGACGACGATTTCTGTCCACGAGGAAACGGAAAAAAGATGTAAAGTCTCAAAAAACCGCGCAGAGGCTCGAAGAGGAAACCGCGCGGAGGCAGCGGTTTACTCGAGGCCGGGATTGGCCTCGGTTCTCGGTGACACGGAGAAAGAAACAAGGAGACGAAGAAAAGTCATGAACGGGCACACCAGCGCCGAGGACGGGAGGGGACACCCGAGAGGAAAGGGAGAGAGTATTTTTAGCGGTTACACATTGTTGTTGACTGCTTCTGACGACATTGAACCGCGAGCTCGCGAGAGAGCGTGTGGAGTAACGCGTCGGTGCCCTACGCGCCTCGAACACGCACATGCGTGGCCCACGAAAACATCTCTTGGGGTCGCGAAATATGTATCAAACGCCTACGCGCAACTTTCCCCGATCCTCTGGATGCGGTCGAGGCGGATTCTCATTCACGCGACGCGTTCGAGTTTACTACGAAGGTGTATAGGATGCCCCAAATGCTACGCCATTTTTTAGAAATAGTAGCAGCGGAGGAAAAATTACTGTGGGGTATATGCTACATGTATAGTACAGCTGAATCACCGAGAAGGAAATGTGGTAATGAAGATGAACATTTTGAAGCGTTAAGGATGTTGGGTATTCAAATTCCTATTTGGAGTGTAATTAATTCCAAGTTCTACACAATTTTTATGTGTACCTTAAAGCCTAATTTTATTTAGTGCTACACGTGTGCGTTACAGCTATTATCAAAGTATTACCCCAAATGTATTCCACGGCATTTTTGTAAATTTTAGTTTACAGGGGAATGATATGCTCAACAGGCCAGAATAACGATTTCAGTTGCAGCTGCATTTGCCACCCAGTTGGAACGCGCTCGCTGGAACCGACTGTAAGCTCGATAGATATTATCGAGCCCGCTATCGAAGCGTCGTGTAATTTCGGCTGTCTCGCTCCGCTTCTCGAGTTCCGTGCGCTCTTGACCAAGCTGTGACCCTTACGATACGATTCACACAGCATGGCGGGGCGGGTCGCGACCGTTTTCTCAGATAACGAATTCATTCACAACCCGCGGCAACGATTCAAGCCCGCTCGCATGCCTAACGAATCTGGAATACCGTCTTGAATTTCGTCGAATGTCTTACTACAGAACCGGAGAGACCACGCCAACGTCTTCCAGGGCTGACCTCTCGGATATAAATTCCATTTTCCACATTTTCTTCCGCGTAAAGAATAACGAAGAAGTTCTGGCTATTGCGAAAGCTGTTCCTAAGAAGTCGCCTAATAGAACATTTTGTATGCTTTCGTATTCTTAAATTCATTCGTTCAAATATCGCTTCGTTAACATTCAAATGAAACGTACAGAATTAATAGACAGAAATATGAAGTTCAAAACATGTAGAGTGATGTTTGAATCAGAGTGAGTCTGTTGCAATTTCTATTCTATATTATCACTGTTGCATAAACCTATATCGTATACCTCTGACTCGATACTACTTTGACAATAGAAAGTAAAAAGGCAAATTGTACCTAGTTCTCTATTCTGATAATTCACGCCACAAATCGCACCAAACACTTTGACCAAAAAGAATAAGATTTAATTTCGAAAAGAATGAATGAAAAGCCCCTAATCCCATAAAGGTTTCCGCCCAGGATATACAACAGGCGCCGCTGAATCTGTCTCTGCCCTTTGGTTTCAATTCGCGACGCTTCCATCGACGAGGACGTGACGCGTGAGTCAGGATCTCCGACGACGCGTTATTGGAATTTTTCCGAATCATCGCGCAAACGCGCGGTATTTTCTGCGTGGATGCCTTCCTCGCGAATCGACGCGTACGTCTTCCCCCCCCCCCCCCCCCCCAGGAGAATCGCGACACCGAGCGTCGTGAGATTCTTTTGTTAAAATCTGGTCGAGATCGAACGCGTTCTCGCAATCTCTTTCGTACTCGATCGACAACGTTCCTAGAAACGATTGTATCGTTTTTCTTTACAAAATGTATCGAGTAGTTAAGGATACATGAGATGCGCCAAGTTTCTTCTATTCGACACGAATTTCTTAGGACGCAAAAGAAATCCCCCCCCCCCCCTTCTCTTTCTGCGACTATTCAACAGTTTGCGTACCAAAGGGTTTTCACGAAACACGGTCGAAAAACTTGTTGATTAATTTATGAAATACTATTAATTTATAACGGGTTACAACGAAATACGAAATGTGTTACTTGGATTACAGATAGTAGTAGCGATGCGACTGTGAGCGCGCCGTCAGATGTCTGTATCGACAAAATGCGCTGGGTTTTTTCGACACGAAATCTGAAGAGCGCGAAAGCGGCCCGTGGTACGCAAACGGTTAATCCACGTCTGGGAGCGTGTGCCGTATATAGGGGAGGCGTAGAAGAGGGAACCATATAAGAAGAGAAATATTTCAGGCACAAGAAAGGAAAAGGTGACGGTAGAATAATAGTGTGTGCGCCTATCAGCGTGCAAGAGTGAGAGAGACTCGATGCGTCCTAAATGACGCAGACGCCTACGCACACTGACGCATACGCGGTCGATGCACGTCGTGACCGAGTAAACACCTTGAAATTACACTCCTTGGATCTGTTGTTACCGAAAGTAGTGTTCGCGTGATCCGTCTGTCACAGCTAAGACGCCAATAATTCGGGCCAATAACCATAATCGTAAATTACTAAACTAAATTTTGCTAAACGATGTGGACTACCGCGATAGTTATCATGTTGTTATTACGTCCTCAGATATCCCAATGGGTCCTGTTCTAACTTATTTTTTGTTCAATGTACCGTTTGGGATTTTTCCAACCATCGTTTCAAAGGGTAACGAATTTCGATCCGTCACACCGCGAAGATGGCGTAACCCCGCGTTGCACGATGTGACGCAAGACGAGAAGGTCGGCGTGAAACTCTTGAATGGAATCTATCGGTTAAATGTTACACGGGGTGATACATTTCAATAAACTATTCACGGAACAAAGGATATATTGCTACGACAGCGGTGGGCGTGAATGGTTACTCACGTCGCATAGGCGTTTCAGCGTAGACACGATCTCGTTGCATAGCTGGACTTACCTGCAACAGAAAGAAATGTCATTCATTAGCGTCGAACAATGAGGCGATTAATTCTACGCCGTTCTAGATCGTGCGTCGTATTTTCAGCGTATCGTCTAATACGATCGAGCCGTTGCGACCTCGAGGCCAAGGAACATTGTCCTAGATCCTGTTGTCGGATCGTTCGCGGTCTCGATTTACCGGGAGGAATATCGATGGGTCAGGGACTAGGGTATTCTTTCATTTGTCAGGACTGGTCGACGAAACAGGGGGTATTTTCGTAAACAAACAAAAAAAAAACAAAAGCAAAACATACATAGACCCTCGATTCTTTGGATGGATTTTAACATTCATGAAGCAACAGTCACGTTGTTCGCTATACAGACTACGAACTCTTCTTCTAGAATAAAATTGATACTTCTAGAAATGGAGTCAGAAGAGAGGCCCAAGACGTCCTAAAAATGTCTCATTAACGTGTAGTTCGATAGAGATTCATTACAAGGAATCAGTGACACATTGGCCTTCCGATGCGAAAAGATTCCTCATCCCTGAAATAGACGAGGAGTTCCTACGCGGGTTAACGCAATGGCCGTCATGTTTCGGGAACACTCGACGGGGCAAGAAAGGTCTGCCAGTGCATTATTAACGGGCCAGGCTATTTGTACGGCTTTTCTGTTTCGCATCGACGCGGGTATTCGCGGATGAGGTCGATTTGGCAGAGGGCAACGTTGGCATAGCCCTCGAAGGAGCTCCGCGCCAGATTGTCGCGATCAGGACAATGATCTCGGGTCGCTGGCTGCTACCCCAACCTAACACCCGAAGATCTTTCTGTCGATCCTACAAAAGCGTCACGAAACACACGGTGCCGCACCACCTGGACCTTGAATTCATCTTGGCCCCGGTGGTAGCTCTCTCTTTCGCTCGTGCCGTGCGTACACACGGCCACGAGCGTGCCCGAAGGGGCCCGCATCTGCCACCTTGTGCCGCGTGTTTCGTCCGGTATCTTGACTCGCTCGATAATTGCTCGCCCATTGCCGCGAAACGCCACGACGATTTATTCTCGACGATCGTTCGAGAAACCCGTCGATTCCAGTCACGTAAACAATCTAGTTACCCAGTTAATTCCGCCAACTGTAACCCGTGCGGAGACGTTCAAATGTTTAAGTCTCGAAGATATCTCGGTTGCTGAATGAAATGGTGCAAGGTAGCCTGTAGGGAGACTATTATTCGCATTAGCGAGTGTAGTGTACAGGTTCGTCTTCCTCGGATGGAACCTTATCGGGGGTTAATTTCTTAGAAAATGATTCTTCTTTTACTTTTGGCGTATATCATGAATCTGATAAGACTAACTGTAGTTAAGGATGAAAAAGTGTACTATCAACAGACCTAACCCAGACGATGGCTAATCCAAATACGAAACAATACAGAGAAATTGCCACTATGGTTTCTCTCGAAAGCAAGGAATGGTGGTCGGGTGCGTTTGGTTTTCCGGGGTTAGACGATCGCAGGAAAAGGGAAAAGTTGATGGATGCCGAATACCCTCGTCTGAGCCATTTCGAGGATGGTTCGGCAGGGGGGGTGTGGCAGGTGGTGGCCGCGGCATTCAGGAATGCTTGAAGCTGCGTCTACGAGGCACGCGTTCGCCAGTGCGAGCAACAGTGTGTAAATTTATCGTTCGACCAGCATCGAGGAGCATTAAATGCGATCGGATAGCGATTATCGTCGGATGCGTGGACGATGTCACGCCGCTGTCGCGATCGTTAAATCTTTTTGAAAGCACGCGTCCCTCGACTCTTGACACAGTTTGAAAACACTTCTCGGAGAAAGTACTGTGTAGTAATCGCGTAGGTGGTTAGCGCGAAACCGCGGATTAATTTAAAACCACCGAGACAGAAGAGAAAGAATCAGGAGGATCGCAAACGAACGAGGAGCTTAACGTCGAGTGGTTCTAGGTGGTTGATGGTGGTGAAGTAAGCGAGGGATGAGAGTACCAGAACAGAAGGAGGAGGTGGAGGAGGTAGGGTGAGGAAAGGAAAAAAGGAAAAAAAAAGAGAGAGGAGGATAGGATCGGACAGAATGAAAGAGGAAAAGAGCGAGGCAAGGAGGAGGCAGGGAGGCTTAAGCAGGGGGCAGCAGGTGATGCACCAGGTGGAGGACGATGGCGCGTGCGCCGTTTTGCCCCCCGCCTTCCGGTCACGTGCCCAAGCCTCAACCCCTCGCCTCCACCCATTCTCTTCGCAGAACTCTCTCGCGTTTCTCTTTCCCTCTCGTCTCCACCTCGACGAGCAGCGATAACTCGACACTTTAGATTTCTTAATACTTATGGATCACCGGCGACGCGGTTCTTCCTTCTGTGTGGAAGGGCTCGTTTGTTTCGATGCTCGTCTCGTCATTGCCATAATATGAGGCAGGTAACAATTCGAATGGGATGCGTTGGTGCACAGCAACTGGGAACAATCATCGCATCACCACGCGATCGTCCTGTCTGGAGGTGAAAAGTTGACAAGTCGGTTTAATTGGTCTCCTAGATTGGCCTATAGAACTCTACAGTATAGTATGGATCATAATACTGTAGTATTCTATAGTATTATCTAGAGTTACCAATCAGGCCCACCAGCCAGCTATTTATCTCTGCATAGCACACAGTTTTGTCGTATAATTGGAAAATTAATGGATACTAAATTCGAGCTGATCTAGATGAATTTAGAATAGAAGATATTTATAATAGACATTTTTTGTATGGAAATGTTATCTGAGGCATGAATGGTAGCATGGGTAAAATTAATCTTTTTATTGGTGTATCTAAATCTCGACAAGAGTATTCGAGGGACGAGTGTTTTCGCAAGCAGAAAGGTAAACATGTTTTCGCGACAAAAGAAAATTATTGACCTGGTTAAGTTCCAGGAAACTCGAAAGACGAACTACGCAGCCGGGGCCCAACCCGCGAATCTCTTGTTTTATTTCGCACGAGTGTTGTTTCGCCGTGCATATCTTGGCAAGAAACCCCCATAACGTTGTAAATACCTCTGCAACATTTGTTACCCGTGTTTTCTTGCAACTCGATACAAGATCGTATCAAGTCTCGTCAGGTTCGTCATCTTAATAATTAACTTCGAGACACAGGTTTCAAAGTGAACCCCTCCTACCATTTTAATAAAATTTTCTATGTCTGTTATGCGACACACGTTGCGCGTCGAGTGTAGACGCAGCTTTAGCGGAACCGACAGATGTCGGCGCGGAAAGAGAGAAAGGTAGCTCCGATAGAGCAAGATGTTGCAGGAGGCCGAGGAAGCTCCGCTGTTCGTACGATTGTCTGTATGGTGTCGATTATCTTTTGTATTTATTTGACCCGACTTTTATTGCTCCTTCCGATCCTCCTTCTCCTCTGGCCCGCTCCTTCTCTTCGGTTCGGGCCGCGAAGGCACGAAGGGCGAACGAAACGGACAGGAAGTCTGATAACCATCGACCCTTGCCGCCTGCCGCCTTCCAGAACCGAGTGCTCTGTTTCAGTGATCCCTTCTTTTTAGGGATTCTCGCCACTTACCGATTCCCGGTTCGCCGGAGGAAAAATATTTGTCCGAGTGCAGCGATAAAAATACACACCGTCGACGACAGAGCGACGAAACGCGAAAGCGCGGAGACAAAACTTGTTACAATGCTTGGGCTCGAAATAAACAGCGACGAACGATAAAATGAACCGCGGAACAACGTTTGTTTAGTGTAGCGTCGCATTTTATTACGCGATTCGTTAAGGTGATACTTGATAGAAGCAACAAATTTGGAAGTGATAATTTGAAAATAACGTTGAAAGCGTCATCGATCTCGCTTCAAACTACTCGTGTCAAAATGGCGTCGGTGATAATTCGTACAAATTCTATTGTTTACACGACTCTGTCTTCGTTTCTAGGTAAACCGAGACAAAATTGAAAGCAACTATCGAACTACTCTGTCTTCGTTTCTAGGTAAACCGAGACAAAATTGAAAGCAACTATCGAAGAAACCAGAAATAAGTTTGAACAAGCTCAAACTTTTCCACTGCGATTCATTCTGAAAGGATCGCGGACTACTCGACGACTCTGGGTGGCGTAACCCCTCGAGAGATAAGCACACGTGGAAACAGGATCACCGTAAGTGTCCGAAAATTCGCGGAATGCTTAGAACTGCAACTGGCTGGATGAACAGCACGTTCACGATACGCCTGCGTCGAATGCCTGAATCTTTTTGTGCTTAGCTCGTGTCTAGCCGCTGGCGAAAGAAAATACTTTTTCGAGATAGACGATGGAGCACGACTTCGTTCACCACGATTTTACTGCATCGTCGCCAACAGGATACAATAAAAAAAAGAAAGAAAAAGCTGCCAATGTTGTCGCACAACTGTCAATATTGATCCTCCTATCTCATTCATGAAATTTTTCGAGAAGTTCAAGAGCAACAGGCCGGTGTATAGTCATAAACCACTCTCAAGATATCAAGAAAGACCGACATTCAAACATGCTGCAGTCCATGTGGTCATAGGTAGGTTGAAGTCATCATTTTGCTGTTTTTAAAAAATACAAATCCTCAAACTTAAGGAATGCCAACTTTGAGAGTTCTCATTGCTTAAATCGTTTCAAAAACAACCAAACGATGATTTAAACCTGCTCTACTCGGAAGAGCTCGGATTCCCATCAAACGACTCATGAACACCTTCTTCGCCTCGATTATACAAAATTTCCAACCACTCGACCGCTCCGCTCCAAATTTCCTACGTTACATTCTGCTGAAAAATTCCTACGCTAACAAAGTTGCTCCCCGTCGATAGAATCTCCAGTGGCGCGTCGTTTTCGGCAGAGAGTTCGAATTGGATCGTCGCGAGGCTCCTCCGCAGCGCATCTGTCCTGTGCGCCGGAACATTATTCCATCAGAAGGGGGTCGATAGGTCGAAAGTATCCTGGAAGAAGCCAACTCACCTTTTCGTGGCTTCTCGGTAAATATACGCCGTGTATACACATTCGTGCGCGTCCGTCTGCCCGGTGCACGGGCCACGTGCCACGTGCGTGTCAGCTGCAATACGACGAGGAGTTGGGTTCTTCTCGAGGCCCGTGTGTGCGCGAGTAAAAGAAGCTGTCTATGGCCTGGGCCCTCCTTTGGCGATTTTATCGAGAGAACGGGACGACCGACGCTGCACCGCGCGAGCGAAACGGAGACGAGGAAACGCGCAGAAAGAAAGGAAGCTGACGACGGACGACGACGCGAGGCACGACGCGAAATTTGTATGTGAATGAAAATCTTGAACGGTAAAAGATAAACACTTTAAGAAAATAGACCAATTTCTCTTTGCCCCGGGTATTGTTAGAGGATATTGTTAGAGGTGATTATTGGACATAGCAGAGGCTGGAATAACTTTTGCACTCGTCGAAACGGATAAGGTGTCTTCAAGAACGGATCAAGTGGGCTTAAAATTGTTCTTTTATACGGAGAGAAAATGCAGAAATCCTATGTAGTATGAAAATATTCTGTTTCGAGTAGAATAGATTGCGGAGGCTCCGGGAAGTCGAAGGTTGCAGTTATAAATTGAAACTCCCTGCCAGAATAAAGGGAATTGTAATATCGAATAAAAATTCTATGGTGAAAAGAGAATAATATATCCTGACTGGCAAAGAGAATGTACATAGGCGCGCTCAACGTGCCCCAGAATCACCCCGATCGATGCACCGCTGAAAACTATAAATTATACCCTTCAGAGCAAAGAATAACTTCATCGCGAAAAAAAAAATAGAAATTTAATTGTTAAACCGAGGAAACTTGACAAAGTGGTACCCGTATATTTCGCTCGTCATTCATAATTACCATTATAAAATTACACTCCTGAAGGAAGGCTGCTCGGGAGACGTGTGCGCCGCACAGGCCTGCTACCTGCGTCTAATCTAAATTTTTCGATCCCACCGGGCGGGCCAGCACCCTGGAGCGGAACGCCACGACACCGTCGCGGGGATGGGGGAGGCATCGAAGAAAAAGGTGCACAATGCTACGAAATCACTTCATCGAAAGCCACGGCAGATGCTACCGCGAGGTGTGCAGGCCCCGGAGAGAAGGGCGACGGGAGGACGGGGATGCATCTCGGAGCTCTTCTTTTTTCCCCCCTGGCACACGCTTGCGGCTCGAAACCGGGGAAAAAATGCATTAATTTCCCTCCGTCGATAGCCTCCAACAGATGTCCACCGAAAAGGGACACGATTCTCTTTCTGTGACGGCGCACGTGCCACTTCCTTTTCATACCTCGAGCGAGGTGTGCCGCCAAGGTACGCGGTAATCTATCCGGGTGTTAATTTCACGCAATCGCGCATCGAAGACGAGCGAGAGATAGGGAAACGCTAACCATCAGTCGTCGAACTCATGAATCATAATCAGGCTGCAGGTACGACAGGGGTTTAACGAGGCAATCGGTCTCTTACGTGGAAGACATCGATTTTTTGCGCGCCCACTCTCGACACTGGGGACGGAGGTTCGAATTTGAATTGGAGTTTGTTACAAGACTCGATTGAAACTGTATGAAAATAAAGATACATATGTCCTAATTGTTCTTTTATTCAGATAATTAGGGATTCCAATGTTAATAATACGATAACAATTGCATTTGATTTGGAATTTTAGAGTGAGATATCAGTACTTGCTAAATTTTGGACTTATACTAAAGGGTACGATAATGTAAAATAAAAAACAGTTAATGTAAAGTAAAGAACTGTTTTCTTGCAAATACGATCTAATTGCTACTTCTCACTGCTTCTTGGACTTGGACGATCACGCCATGAAAGAACGGTCTCATTAAAACAGACGCGCAGTTCCTACGAAGCAACGTGGGCGTCGTATGCGCGATAAGGGCGTCGATGCCCGAAACTGTCGTCGACGATACGTGATCCGCGTTCGATTGTTTCCGTTTAAGCGCAAAGAGTAATTTCACGCAGGAAACAACTGGCCGCTGTTACGTGTCGAATTATCATTTTATTCTCGTTTCGCCGCGATCCCGTCCGCGCAACAGCTGTCAGAGCGCCGCTGCTTACGCGACGCGATTGATCGATCATGCGATATCGACTCGCGAGCGAGATAACGTCACCCGGGGAAAAGAGGAACCGTATCTTCGCGTGTGGACCCTCGTGATGGTCAATGGGCATCGTCGAACCGCGTACCCCGAGTGTTTACGCTCACGAGCATCGATAAACCTGGGCGACATATGTGTTCGAAACTGTAGAACCTCCAAGGGTTGAATGGAACACTCCCGTGCGTTTTGTTTGCCAAAATACTGGGGGCAGATAGGGGCGGGTGATACGGGCAATTCGGCCCAACGATTTCCAAGAAACTTTCAAATTGTTTTTGTTTGCAGTTGCATTGGAATGGCATCGATGCTTGGAGACAATCTGTTGGTCTTCGTCGAGGTTATAAATCAGACTTTTTAATTATACAACATTTTTTCCACTCCTCTAAAATATCAACCCTTAGTTTCAAGACACCAAGTTACTTATCCGTCAAATTCGAAACGATTCTTTTTCTTTAATAGAAACCAGTGTACCAACGCCGAGAAGGCTGACCTGCAGGTTGAACGAGCACTCCTGGTCGTTTGCGCCAAATATTGTCTCGATCTCTGTCGTGGAAGGGTTTTGGGCCCGCGACGTCTGTTCCGCTCGAGTCGCGTACATGTGCGTATCGGGGATGAAGAAGGAACGATAGAGGGAAGAAGAGAGAGAGATTCCAGCAAAAATCTAAGGAGGAAGGGAGGGGGAGGGTCGAGGGCCCAAAGGAAACACATGCCAGGAAGGCTCGTGCCACGACGATCTAAGCCGTATCTCGTGAGGTTGCAGCTGCCACTGCACCACCGCCGCAAATTGCCTCTCCCTACCGTCCCTGCCACCCTTCGTGCCCTGCCCAGATAGTCGGGACACGAAGTCGGGGCACCGAGAGGGGCCTGGCTTCCTTAAAGCGAGCCGAACACCGCCGACTCCTTGCATCGGGTCTCTCGGAGCCTCGCGAGCCACCGTGGGGCCCCTCGCGTCCAGATACCAGCGGCGGTGGGGGGAAACGGGCCCGTGGAAGGGGTCCGTGGGTCCTAGGGCGGCGTGCTTCGCACCTGGAGCCTCGAAAAGAGTGCAGAAACGCTGCTTCCCCGTGGAATCGTACCCAGAAGACGTGATTCGCGAAACCCTCTCGATGGGATACTGGATAAGAAACTTAATACGATAATACGATTAATAATTGGAATCTGATTTACAGAGATGGGCAAAACCCTAGACTTCGAATAAATCTAAAGTTTGCCGACGTGTTTGTCTCGTTTCCTTTTTTGGAAAATATTCAAAAGAGGAAACGAGACAAACACGTCGACAAACTTTAGATTTATTCGAAGCCTAGGGTTTCGCCCATCACTGCTGATTTATTTTAGAAAGGGGACCTCTTCGATGATTGCTCCTTTCTGGTTGCTCTCTATTGTTATTGTATAGTACATTTCACATCAACTTAATTTCAGTATTTATCCAACGATGACATTTCTTGGGCTAGTATATTTCCTCATCCTCGTCATTCCCTTTTGAGAGTTGGTTCCACGCAAATAATTCTTCCTCGATGGAAAACGAGATTCAACCAAAAAATGAACGAATGCAAGCCGAGATCGTGACTTGGATCCCGAGAAAAAGCGTGTTTCCGTCGAATCGGAGCCCGTTTGGCTGGAAAATCAATCGACGGCACCACTTCGCGCGGTCGGGATGAGAACCCGCTGCGCTGATATATTTTGGCAACAGGGTAACGAGCGCAACGGGCGGGACAGAGAAAGAAATTGGCCGCGAGAGGAGGAAGAAGAGGGACATGGCTGGCTGAACAAATTCGATCGTTGTCGGCCGTTTGACGGCTATTGGGCAGAGAGATATATTCAGTTACCGGGTTTAACACGAGCCGCGCGTCGTAACACGATAACTGCTCGCTCTGTCGTGGTCCCCCTAAGAGCCCGCAGAGCGACGAGCACTAACGACTCTTTCGTATGATCGAATTTTCGACTATCGAATATTCATCATTGGAACGACGCGAGGGAAAGTTC
Source organism: Hylaeus volcanicus (assembly GCF_026283585.1). Taxonomy (NCBI): domain Eukaryota; kingdom Metazoa; phylum Arthropoda; class Insecta; order Hymenoptera; family Colletidae; genus Hylaeus; species Hylaeus volcanicus. The sequence goes on from NC_071977.1 coordinate 22,375,678, forward strand.
CCCGCTTCCTTTTGATACGAGTCGACCGACTACCGAACTCCTCTTTCTTCGTCCGAGTGTTCGCTGCGAGGACACCGGCGTCGTTTAATGGCTCGTCCACCTGTTAATCGAACTTTGGGATGTTTCAATGAAATCCGATGAAAGGACGATTATGATAACGATTCCACGGTAAATTCACGGGAACGTCCCGCGAGTCGAACTCGGGGTGGCACGAAGTTTGCACGGAACCGTCTTTATCCCGCGCCGAAACTCTCCTTTACCTACGGGAGTGGCTCTCGAACGGTACTTATGCCAGCTATTCGCCCTTCTTACAGGACTGCCGGGTCGTGAGAGGTGCTGCACCAACCCCAACCTCCTCGCGGCTGAACGGAGGAAGAAGTAGCCGGGGGTTATTGCCGGGGCCGATGTCATTTTCTCTCTGGTGGCGAAAGGCTTGAGGGAAAAGTGGTGGCAGGAAGAGGTGAAGGAAGGCTAGAAGTGACTGCGGAGAAACACTTAGTCCCCGTCGCGTTTAATGTACGTCAAAGGGCTGTCGTTCTCGTCATCGAGCTTCTACTTCGTCGCTATTTAACGTTGTCTCTGCTGCTGAAGATGCCCTGGACGAGATAACCGATGAAAAACGCCGGCCCTAACAACCTCGGAGTTCCACGTCGAAGGAGGAGTAACCTCTTGCGCTGGAACGTCATCGACCGTCGTAGGAGGCGGCGAGGGTGGATGACGCGAGCGACAGGATTAAAGGGATCGGCGATGGCCTCGCGGATGGCTCTTTGACCGCCCTCGACGCGCTCGGCCGAGCCATCTTGCGCCCACACGGGGTGGTTTAGAACCTGGGCTAGATTATAACTCTGTTTTAAGCGAGGGTGCACGGAATGGCACACGAGGGTTGCATTTTATTGCAGAGAAGAATTCTGTGCGGATTAAAAACTCCTTTATCCTGTGGTACGACCTTTCTCTAAGAGTATCGAGCCACTTGCGGAGTAATCCTTGCATTCGAATGATTTTTCATAGAATTTGTAAGAATACACGTGTACGACGCTGGATATGTACATAAACACACGAGTCACTTATCGTGCAGGTGACCGCGAGTGGCGCTCACGAATCAATTTTGGAAACCGGCAGTTTGTTTAAGTTGGGCCAGTCTTTATCTTTGTAATTTTTGTTTGGAAGTACCATCGGTTTGACCGTTTAGTTTGTTTTCTTTTCTTTGTTTTTACGCATGTATGCAGCGTTATTATTATTTCGAGTTATGAAAAGTGCGTGACTGGAATTAAAGACCAGATTTTTGTTGAAGATATCTGTGCTCAGTTCATTCGTGTTAAACCCCATCGTCCTGAGACTGTTTCCTTACAAATTATAAATATTTTTTCTGTACGCTCTAAGAAGAATCGTACCGTAGAACAATACATAATTTTCCCCCAAGTCTTTCCTCCATCTTCGGTCCGTTTCACAGAAAGCCATAGCCGAGAGCACGTTTACTATAATCAGCCCGTAACCTGTTTGGGGAACGCGTGCGCGCATCCTGCGGCCCCAGAGCATGTTCGGACACGTTCTCCATCCGCTTGTATCCGCGGTCCTCGGCAAGGACTCGTCTCGAAATCGCAAGAAGAAAAGGATGTCCTCCGGACTACGTTCAAGATGGGTTTAAACCGTCTCATATAAGAAAGTATCTCTCGTCGAATGAGGTCACGTACCTTTGAATCTTTTCAAATGCATGGCCGGATACGTATCCGTAGATCTCTCCAGCGAACCTTCCGTGCCGGATATTTCCGCCCTGACTATTTTACCCTGGATTGCTCCAGTTCCGTGAACACGTAGTTTCATGCAACTTTATGCGCTCTGCTAGGTTATATTTATGCCGTGCTTCTCACTTTGCATGCCAGTCCGAGGTGAATGGAAACGGAGCAACGTATGCACCTACTCCCTGATCGCCAATAAAGAAGACCAAACACACCGCTCATTTTTAGACTGGTTATCGACCGTCTACTCGTCCTTTGATGATCGGTATTGTTATTGTTTATTATAGAGGAGATGAATTGGTCAGGATAAGATGCAGGTGCTAGAATGCAAAAGAGAAAAGAAGAGGGAGATGGTGTAGCATATAAAGTGCTATGGAGAATATTTTACGTGGTTCTAGGTGTCTTTAGTCCAAGATATATCTGTATATCTCTAGATGACTCAAAATTCTAAACTTCACGTTTGGAAGGGAATCCAATGATCTCAATTCCTAATTACACATTGTTATGAACACAAGCAAGCATTGATTCCCCCAAGTACACAGCGTTAACTCTCGCTTTATAATCGAATATTTCAGCCAACCGAAGGCGCGGATCTCGGGGAGCACTTTCTCCCGGCGGATCCGACAGGGAGGAATTAATGCAAGGATATTTTTCCTCGGGTGGTGGCGCGTAGCGCGAATTTTTTTGCTCATAAGGGGTCGAAGACGCGGGAAGACGTCGACGAGAAAATATTGCCCACTCGAGGAAGAAATTCCCGACACGAACGAGAACCGTCCACGGATTGCTCTCTTTCACGATGAAACAGGGAGGGGTGGCTCTCCAGTCTGTGCGCCGGAGGTGAAGAGAAAATCGGAAACGTCGCCGCGAGAACGCCCTTCGAAATGGTCGTTACCGGGGCCCTGCTGATTATCTCAGGGCGGACGTCATTTCCGCGTGGGCGTATGCCTCCAGGGGGCAAAAGGGAGAGTCGATGGGGGGGGGGGGGGTCTCTCTCTCTCGCGGCACCCCCTTTCTGCCATTTCAGAATCAGACTCGTCGATTGCCAGACTCGACAGCTGGGGTAGATTTTTCGAATTCCAGGTGGTGCCTATTTCCTACGGTCTTCCGGTGGAAATTCATCGATCTGTTTCTCTGACACCGTACTGGATACATTCGACGGCGCGAGAAGAATCGACGAATTTTCGACGAGGTAACGGGGCGCAGACTCCTAGCACTTTATGTTTTACCAGTCTTGCTTCTGAACTTCATAATTCTACCTGCCTTTTTCTACCAATCCCGTTTATTGTTCTAGACTTAACCCTCCTCTTCTACGCTCGGGTCAAAACCGACATATTAGTTCCATCGTTAGGTTCTGCAACTGTTAAGACTGAAATCATCCAAAGGTTATGAATAAAAATTAATTTGGTTTTAAACAAGAAACGTAGGAGGGTTGACGAACTTATTTCCTGCTTTCGTTAATTGCAATTAAACAAATTTCTTAAACCAGGGATACTCCCTCTATACAACAACAGAGCTCAAAGAAAAAATAGGAATCGTGTACAAAAATTAATTTGTAAATTGAAATCCGAATGTAACCGTGACGTTTAAAGATGACTCCAAGAGTTGAATACTGCCGTAATTATCTACCAAGAGGTAACAGGTAAGTAAATCTGTATATCGAAAGATGGACGAGGAAGAATTAGAACGATAAACAAGCTCGATAATCACAGTTTTGTCGAGTACACGCGTACTCGAAAGGGGATGTCTACGGGCATCGGTCGTCGATCGCTACAGCGTATATTTTTTCCGTCCACCCAGTCGGTCGATGGGCGCCCCTAAAGCGGCACCCAGAGGGTGCATCGGAATCGTAGAGGTTCGAGGGTAACAAACGCGAGTAAAATGGATAAAGGCTACACCTGGCCTCCGGATGGTCGACGGCGGCACGCGCTGCTCTCTCCCTCCCCTTTCTCTCTCTGCAGATAGGTCTCGTTTTCCCCCCCAAATGTACACACCTGCCCCTCACCGACACGCATGCACGTCGTTACGACTGTGCGCGCGGCCGAGGATCGTAAATGCACACGGATTACTCCCGGCGATGCCAGTGGCATGGAGGATAGAAACAGAAAGTGGAACAGGGAGCGAGGAGAAAGACAGTACCGCAACTAGAACACGGTTGGCCCCGATGCCATTTCGACCTATCGTTTTTTCTGGAACACCATTTCCGAAAGTCTTTTAGACGTGAAACACGTTTCGTGATACGTTTCGAGGGAACGCTTGCCCGTTTTTAGGAGAAACGAGGTTTATTTCGGAAGACGATCTTGACCGCAAGTTCAGAGACGATTAAATTAGTCAAAAATCACGAAGTGAATCAGTCGAAGTCACATATCGTTGAAGCTATATTCTACGCGAGTAGAATGGTAGTAGATTTGGATTTACGAAGCAATCTATTTTTCCAACTTTTTTTTCTTCTCCACCGCGACTACTCAAAGAAATTATGTAATAAATCTCGCGGAATCCACAATACGATACTCTGGCTTTCATCAGCGCGAGCGTTCGCGACACAGGAAAAGCCGTCGAGAGCGGGAGGGAGGGGGCAGAAAGCCTAAAAGCCGGCTGCTGCAAACGACGACACTGTTCTCGTAGCTGTTTCTGTTGCTCGTCGCTTCTGTTTGCAGCTTTCTCCTCGCGAACTTTGCCATTTCAACGATGCACCCTTAATCCCTTTTCTGTTACCGCGTCACTGAAGAAGTTGACGTCTGCGCCCCCTTTGAAACTTGCCAGCAAGCAACTTCAGCGTTCCGCGACGAGGTAGCTCCCCGCGGCTCGTAGAAACAATTTCGAAATTGTTCACTGAGTAACTTACGGAGACGAAACTGAAAAAAAAACGAGGCGAAAGGTCCAGGGGAAGACGAAGGAAATGGAACTCTCCCGCGACGAGGATACTTCCAGTTCATTTAGGGGTGCGACTGGTTCAGAGGCGAAAGAATCGAGTTTTCTCACGTTTTCTTGAAGCTTCTTGGATACATTTTGCTATAGAATTAATAATGGAATTGGAATGGAGTTAGCGTTGTTACAGGACTTTGAAATGAAGTTGATGGGGGGCTCTAATTATGAATTGGAACTTTAAAGCGTTTGTTCTCGAAAATACATTTCGAGCATTTTTATACTAAAAGAGTACAATTATTCTTCAAGGTACCACCAGTTTGTTATTTTTAAACGTTTATTCATGGTATCCTAAATTATGCCACAAAGACCCCATATCGAGTGATTTCAATCAACTTTGATCCTTCATGGAAGCTCAATCCGCAGATATCAACCCCACTATTCTATTCTTCCTCAAAAAATACCGTTTGTATAATAAAACCATGCGAACCACTAAAAACTTCAAACACCTCTATTATTTCGCCTGAAATAAACTCCCCCTCGAAAAATGCTTACTTTTCAGTCGTTTCCCCAAAAATCCCCGAACTACCCTCTTAATTTCCCTCGGCGTCGAAGAAAGCGTCGATAATGGCGTGTCAGAAAGCGTCGCGGAAACCCCTTCCCCCGAAAGGTAAATTACACGTGCAATTTCTCTCCAGGTGACTAGACATCCGTGGACTTTTCCCCGCGAAAACGCAAAGTTTCGGCCGTGTCGCGTTCCACGCCTAGGTGGTAGCAACAGTGGCGTGTGTAATTGGCGGGGGACCACATTATTAAAAGTTTCCAGGTTGGGCGTGGATCTGATCGCCTCTCGTCGTGCGACAGCCCCGAGTTTTCGACCGTTTGCGCGTTATCGCGAGAGAGGAGCGGCTCCTAATGAGGTGAGGGACCCTTTAATGACCATTTTCCGCGGCAGATGCTGGAACGTATCGTGACGTCAATCGATCCAGCGCTGCCACACGGGCACGTCGATGCAGAGGCTACCTGCGTGCCCCGTACGACGAACTGGAGAAGGAAGAAAGGAACGCCGGGAACGTGAAACGACAGGAAGGAAGAATAAGACGGGCAGATGGTCATAGGGCGAAGGGCACGTGCCCCTAGACACCAACCTCGCGATTCTTTTTTTGCTCGAGGAACTTCGACCCCGGATAATTACAGATCCCAACGATCTATTAAAACGTTCGACGAGTGGGCAATTCTATTTTTATTTATTTATCCATTCGATGACTTTATACGGGGTTGTCAAGTGAAAGGGACGTGCCGTTGACACTGACAGGGACTCGATGTTAACGCTCGTCGTTACGAAAGAATATTATCGCGAAGCATTCTATTCGAAGCGAAAGAAAATTAATTTAGTTACGATGTAGATTGATCTATTGAATTTTTTTTTCTTGTAGCTTTGAAGTGAATTAAATCTGAAGAAAAACTTGGAGACTTCGAGAGACTCCTACTATTTTTCTTTTCACCTGGATGTATGATACTACAGCAATCGTGATCCTCGTATCGATACGAGTTGAAATTTTTCTTCAAGAACTATTTATCTTGCTCTATTTATGCCGGAGTTTTCGTCACTTCCTGCTCGCTGATCCTGGAATAGGAAGATGCATACGCTCGTTGATCTAACACGCTTCGGCGCGGTATGACCGTTGGAAGCGAAGAACGGAGTCGTTACGCGTTTAACGATCGCGCGGGATAAACTGGTATCTTTAAACTTCTTTTTCCTGACGTCCATTATAGTCGAACAAAGTTTGCCCGTCGGGCACACTCCTGCCGTTTGCAAAACCATCGCTAATAGTGTTGCTCGCGAGCCAACGGGTATATATATATTCGAGTATTGCCAGTTAATGTCATAAACATTCCCAGTGTCGAGCGTTCGTTTTAATATCTAATATTTACCGACAGTTATGCGCGTTATATTGACGGTACCTTGTTTAATATCGAGCCGCCCCGCGATCGAACGCGCCTCGATATTTGCGCAAGATCGCTTTTCACGCTGAAATTCACCGCGTTATTGCTCCTCTTTTTTTAATTCACTCGTATCTCCGTCTTACGGCATACTGCATACGCGATATTCGATTGTTTACGCTCGGATGTTGACGTCAATGTCTAGCTAAATCCCCTTTCCTAGTATTTCCGAGAAACGTGGAGAACAAACAACTTGGAGAACGTTCCTTCTGTGGAATTATTTGATTAATCATACACACGAATGATAGAAAGATGAATTTCTCGTTAATGGTCTGGATTGCAAACAGAAGTAGGAAAGAGCGTTGTTGCATTTCGTTCCACATGCTTAGAAGACCGTATTCGAACTTATAACCAGGCTCCGTGTTTCTTATTAAGTAAACGTACCATTACTTTATAAAGAAAAATTATAAAACTCGAACCTTCTTTAACTCGTTTGCATCATACGAAAATGTGGAAAATTCGTACTTATCTCCAGTATTTTATTTGAATTTAATGATGGAAACGGGTTAAAGAAAACTTCGAGTAAATATTTCTGTATAAACTACGACTATAAACGTGTGAATATAAATTTCACAGAATTGATTTCTACGCCTAATAAAATTCGCTGCATATTTATTCGAGATTAAAATTGAGAACAGAACACACGAGAGGGCCCGATGTACCAGAATTCGCCATGTCCCCGATCCTAATACCCGGGGGTAGCAGACACGTTCATTTTTCAAGTCCTCTAAACCAAATCACGAAATTACCTGAACGTAAATCGAAATCGCAAATACCCGTGGTAATACCCTAATCCCGGTTTATTGGGCCTTCCATCTCTCCCCCCCGTTCGTGGCATCCGTGTGTGTTCGTGTATTGAAAGCTGGAGCGAGCAGCAACCGCGATGAAAAAGCCCAGGACGACAATCGGAAAATTGTGCCATCTGGTCGAAGGCTGCGTTCACACCGAACAATGTCTGCATTATCTGCTCTCCGCAGCAGAAGAGGCATGACGTGGCAAACGCTCGCCGCGACAGACATGATCGACTAGTCATTCGATGACTGCGCGTCCACGGATCTAGTTCTAGCGGCTAGCTGGCGAAAATATACGCGATTCATGATTCTTGGATGGAATTTTCACGCGCTAATCGAAAATAGCGGGGTAGAACGATTTTTCTTTGCGGGAAGACTCGATTATACTTTGTCAAAAGTATCGAGTAGCTAAGGGTAACTAATCTGGAATGGGCCTGTGAATCATTTCCTGTAGTTCAGAGGAAATGATTGCATTGAGTAATAAATAAATACCTCAAAGTAAAATTTCCAAATCAAAGCTATACAATCATATTATTACGCTTTTCTGAAAATATCTTGGAAAAGTTTATTCAGCTACGACAAATTTTACTCTAACATTGGAAAGTAATGATAAAAATAATTAGAATAAAAAAAAAAAAAAACACACACGACAAATATTTGCCAATTTCAATGGAACTTCCAGAAGTTTCTAGGACTGTACTAATAATTTTGGGAGAATGACGGAGTCGTCTCACGTGTCTATAGCTAAAAAAGAAAAAAAGATGTAACAGAAAATTTGTGGAAATATCGAAACCCGTTAAAACAAACGACGCGTCCACACGATTAGGTCCACTTTCGAGGAGTGGTGTCGTTGACGACATCGTCTAGACTCGTTGCAGACGTGACCTAAGGTCCGGATTAATTTTAGCAGTATTTTGTTTCGTCCGTCTCGTGTACAGCAGACCTAACCCATCGGCTCGCCAGGAACCCGTCGGTATTCCAGAATATTTCGCACGTGCATGACGCGCGACGTCTTTCGCAGAAACGCATCTTGGCGCCAAAAGCACGCGACGCCTGATCAGACGTTTTCCCCTTTCTTCATGGAAGAGAACATTTCGCGCGGTCGAGAAAAAGCAACCACCTTTCGAGCGGAACCCGACATACCTAAACGGACGTTTTGCTAATTGAAATAACGTTTCTCGACGAAGGGAACCAGGAACATTCTGATTGCATGCGAGCTTTCCCCTGGTAGTAATCGGAGACCGTGTGAGAGATCGTGCGCGGTTACGAAGCACGACTTTAATTACACGGGGCCGGGTGCTCTTGGCACCTGTGAAAAGTCCAAGCGGTCCACCAAAGAGATCCGTAACGCTTTCATAGCTGAGAAATAAACGACGAATACGATTAGCGCTTCGTCTTTCACCGATAGTTACGCAGGCCACACGCGGGTCGAGATAACGCGACGTCGAAGATAAGATTCAACTAAAAGCAACCATTTACACGACAGTTTGGGTTACTAAACACGGGCAAAATTTTATTACGCAATTAACAAGTTGAATAGGAAGTTCGTGAGGAATTTAAATTGATATTCAAAACGATATTCTCGTCAATAATATTTTCAGTATAAAGAACCACTCCACAATAAACGTCGTGTATTGAATAACTCTTGGTATGTTTTTTTTTTTATTGAACAAGAATTGGAATCTGAATTACGTTGGACAAATTGTTTTCCACTTTGGACCAATAACCAACAGCAGATTATTTATGCTGTTCGATGGAATAAACGTCGAGAATAAATTGCTGTACGGAGTTTTAATTTGTCATCTGTTATTGGAATAAAATTTTGCCTATCCCCACGAGTTAACACCGCACACTCGCCTCGTGGAACTGATCGCACTGGTCGATTCTAGCCAGGGAACTATGTTCCGTGCGGCTAGATCAAGATCAAGTTGAATCGGAGCAGGACGCAGAAACACGCCGCGCGTACCGATACTCTCCTTTCTTTCGTTACGGCTCGCAAAACGCTCACACGCGTCTTCGCCGTGCATAAATCAACTGTGTCAATTAAGGGACTTGCGAAATGGTTGAGAAAACTAGACCGGGCCTGCAACTATTCCAACTGTTTAATATTCGAGCGTTCTACGGATACTCCAGGACAGGTATCTTTTGTGTACCGAATTAAATTACAATGGGTTTTTTAATAGTTAAAATGCACCTCAAGATTGGTATGTTAACACTTTACCGACCGGCAGTGTTTGGATATAGATGTACTTAAATTTAATAATATTGTTCAGTTTTATAACGTTAGTATTATACAAAATTTATTTTATCCATTAGAATCGTTTCGTGAATTATATTTATATAATATTTCATAATTCATATAATAATGGGAGCATACAATGAGATCGTACTATTTAAATAGTAAATAAGAAAGTATTGTTCGTCACGGAAAAGAGACGATTAATAGGCTAGGTCGGTAAAGTCTTAATAATTAGACGTACGATTGGGTTAAATCATGAAAAATATATATACTACAGGTAAGAGTTAAATTAAGACCGTCTAAAAAAATAGTTCTCTATTCAAACAATCAACTACTCGATTAGTCCAACATTTCAATAACGTTCCAATGGTGCTCGAACTATTTTTGCCAAATATTTAAATGCCAATCTACCTCCGAGAATGATAGTCTATATCGATGTTAGCCCCGATCTCGTTAACGTTTCGCTGCAATCGATCGCAAGGTTGCCGATCGACTGAGAACTATTTCCCAGCGATTACGGAATCGATGAAACCGACGTTAAATTTCGCTGTACGGTCTATTTAACCGCGACCATAGGTGCACCTATGTTCGTTCCAAAGTTCGCTCATCCGAGACGAGACCAAGGGGGAGAAGGAGAGAGAGGGAAATTGGGGTAGAGTGTGAAAGAGAGGGAAATCGTGAAGAATATATAGGAGAAGGAAAGGGGAGAGCCAAGGGAACGTAGAAAGGAGAGAGAAGCGAATGACGTTGACCTCAAACGAGGCGCCTGGCAGTTGGACGGTGCAGGAAGGGAGGACGCGACGCCGCGCGCCGCGACGCTGACGCACCGTGTATATTTGGCTAGGGTCCGCCACGTCCGATCGTAGTAGTTCTTTCCGCGGTAGATAATCTCGAATGACTACTATTCTCGATATCCTTTCCGTCATAACGTCGCGAATACTGCCTACAACCAGGTTTCATTTTTCTGAGGGGAAGAGAAATGGTAAATTTGAAGTAACTTCTGTTAGAAACCAATAATTGGTGTGATTCCTCTGAGGAAGTTTAACACGGCAAATCAACCAGCAATAATCTTTGTTTAGGCTTAATTTCTTTGGAACTCGAAGTGTCGATAAAATGATTTTCGGTGAGGCAAAGGGTGACCTGATTCTCAAATTAGAGCTCTCATTTTCGAAGTCAATATAAGATTAGCATTCGTGGTTACAGAATGCTAAGAAAGCATCTCGACTTGCTATTAGATACCAGAAAAAAAGTCCTCGAGTGCAAAGGGTGAACGTCTACTTTCTTGCAAGTCCAAGAGTCTCCATCTTGCAAATGGTACGAGGATGAGACTGACAATCTCAGATAAACTTACTCTGCCAAGGCTGAGTATCTGAATCTTCAATCGAAAGCCATCTTTTCCAGACGACCAAAGTCGCGAGCGAAAGCTCCCGATGGCCGAGGTCGTTAAACAAATAAGAACGAGAGAAATAATTCGCCTCGACTTTCGCGGACGTTTGGACGACGACGCGTTTCCATTAGAAACTTACCTGCGTCTGAACTACTTTTTTTCCCCCCTGTCTCTGTCAGAGACAATTCTAATGGATGCGATTTTCTTCTGGGACTCGGGGTTACCAGCGAATGAATTCGCCCGGTCCTGTAGCGTTCGACTACGAACAAAGTAAAGCGAATGTAAAACGGCGAGGGGAGGAAAAACGGGCGGGCGAACATCTCGACCCGAAACTTCGGGGTGACTACACACGGGAGAGGAAGAAGTCGAGGGTTGGTAAGCAACGCGAGATTCGTTGTACGCAGAAGAAACAGCGACCGTCGACTACCGGCGCTTCGAGAATTTATGGACGGGGCTTCCATTCGGCATGGCGCATCCGCCCGGTGGTGCACGGTAAAAAGTCAAACCTGCACACGAGAGGACTTTCGGCATTACATTGTACAACGGAGCACGAGCCCCGTCGATGCAACGAATACGAGATTTTTCTTTTTCTCGTGTATGGAAATGAGCCGGCGTTTCTTTCATCGCAGCGAAGCTTATTCAATGTCTGCTTACGCGCACGTCATATTTCCCTCGTATCTCTTCCCGATGGCACGGTTGAACGTTTGAATAATTTTTCTACCATCTCCCTTAAACGTAATTTTCCACCCCTCCCCCGCCCAACACCACCCGCGCCTCCTTCCACGTTTCTTTCATATCTCGGAGACGTCGAGTGTTCTTCAAAGGACGAGCGACTCTGCCTTCAGCGCGTCGCGAACGGAAATTCGTTGGCTGTCTCGTGTTTGGATAATACCTAGCAGACGAAAGCAGGAAATTCGGAAACGCTCGAAAAATGATTTCCGAGTGTACTGCAAATAAAAGGGAAAAATATTATTTGCAGACACACGCAAGCGAGGGGTGGGAAAAATCGTCTGCCGTTATCGCGTGAACGGCCGCTAGCGAGACCGCGGTGGAAATATTAATAAACGCGTTGGTTTCCCGCCTGCGAAGCTGCGACCTGCGTTTTGCGTTGTATGGCGAAGTTATATGAAACTTGTTGAAAAACGAGAGGGCAAAATGTTACGTTACGTTACGTTGAATAATATCTTTTGTTTTCTGTGCCGGGTTGTGTGCTATCCATCAAGAGTTTGCAAGAACTTGTTTGTTTCTTCTTTGACACCACCGTGTAGGCTGCTTCGTTTTTCTTCTACCTTCCAGGTAATTTTTACACCGATCTCAACTTTTACGTTTTGAACTTGACGCGTACGCTTTTGATTAATCTCAAAGAAAATTCAATTACTAGATAAAACTGGCATGCAAGGTAGAAAGTTCTACGCTGTTTAGCGATTAAAAAAATGGAACAATTTGACGAATGACGAACAAATTAACGGACTCTATATTTGTTAGGATTCTAAATTATACAGCGCACAGTACTGAAAAGTAACCTAAAGAGTGTTTTTCCAATGTGGGTTCGTTCGGTTGGTCAGACAATTATCTTCTCGTTCGCTAAATCGTTACAGACGCCTCTAATGTTCCAGAAGCCACTGTGACTAATTCCATTCAGCTGCCATCTGATAATCCAGAACGTGTTGTCTCAGGTTATTTTAGCGAATCTACGCAACAGTGTAGTTGGTTTCATATTTGTGCAAGGTTTACGCCATGCTAAATTATTCTTGTAATACTTTGATGTTTGGTAGAAAGGCCTGAAGTCGATATTATATTCTCCTCGAGAGATGCAACGAATATCTAATCATGTTATGGGTGCCTAAAGCTGAATCTTCATTAGTTTCATACTACGTTTGCATTCTCGCCTTCCAACGAAATTATTAATAACGGTACACGAAACGTTTTTAAACTTGTTACAGTACAAAAGATATAATCTAGTAACAAGTCATAAAAACATAGACGATAAAGTTACAATCAAACTTGATGTGTAACGATGTTTCGTTACACGGTGTAGATCCGATTTAAACAAACTTTCGTTCGCAGCGATCGCTTGATATCTTTTTTATGGTCTCTTTCATGCAAACGACGCTAACGAACAATGTTCTGTGCTCTTTTTTATTTTTTTTTATACGGCCACACTCTTAAATTTTTCCGTATACATGGAAAGAAGGTGCGAATCAAGATTCGCAATTCAAATCTCTGGATGAAAGAAGAGCAGAGACGGGCAGAATTTTATTCGAATAATAAACCACAAATTGAACTATTTTACTCTTGACATTTTATTCTTATTTATTCAATTGTGGAAGCTTTCGATAAATGGATCGTAAAATCCTGATCATAAATCGACTGATAATATTGACTGTTTTATTGACCGAGTGGTTCGTTCTTGATCGAACAAACGACGAATCAAGAGTTGTTTATCTTTTACTCGTCGCCCGAAAGTTTTCATCCGAACAAGAGTTTCGCCCATCTCCGAGGAAGGGTAAACAAAGGGCTGGCACTCACCGTGTGGTGTCCATCGATACGTAGTGCTGCAATTGGAGAAGCTGCTCGTCCCCTCCGCCCTCGTCGCCACTTCCACCAACGTTGCAAATATCGGTCCCAGATGTGTTGGTACTCCGATTATCATCGACGTCATTGTCGTCGACTTTATCGGTCTCCATGGCTGCGCACACAATGTTACGATCACGTTTACTAAGGAACCTCGAATCGCATTTTTTCAGAATTGTTATCTTATCGTACTAACGGACAGTAGGAAAAGCAATATTTCGGTTCCTAGCAGAGGTATAATAACGATAACCTAGGTAGAACACGTTCGCAATGTAAACTTACGCCAGGGGCGAGCTTCTGCCCCGATACATAATATTTACGATCCTATTCGACGTAACTCGTATAGAGGGTTCTAGGAATTGCCTTTATTTTGATTTGTCTTTTAATATTTAGAAATTTATATATATATATATATATATATATAAATAATTTATTGTTATATATATATATACATACATAAAATGTAAGATTTTATGAATTAATATATAATAAATTTATGATTAATATGCATAAATATATTATCTAATTTAATATTTAAATACTCCTTCAAATGCAAAGATTTTACTTTTAGCAAAGAGACAAATTTTCGGTCGAGGTTAAGAAAATGAGGTACCCTCCGATCGGGCTGATTTTATTATCGTAGATAGCCCATGACCCTTAACTCCCCTCCGTCCTCTAGGAGTCAAAAACTGAAATAGTCTAAAAAGTGGCTCTTTGCATCGATCTCGGTGAGTACAAATTTTCAGACTTCAACAACGTATATATTAACCAAAACGTATATGACCCGTCCACTGCACAAATCGATCAACACCATAAAACAAAAAGTTGAGAAATGCGATGAAATAATGTACATTGTTTTTTAAAATTCTCTTTATAATGTAAATTCAAATAAATATTATAGAATGCACAAATACAGATGGAGAATTCGTCTAACGATATATAAAATTAGTAAGAAGGAATAGTAAAAAAATAATTGTCAGTAATGTTACGATTTCTATGTGACTGATGGAGTTAATCGATCGGTGCAGTGAACGGTTCATGTATTCATTGATAAGGACTCGGTAAAATTCCATCCAAACGATGCACGATCCGTTTGAGGCGACCAGCACAGGGATAATTCTATGCTCCAAACTGTCGTCACTTGGAAGATATCTAAGAACCTTTGTTCCGCTGAAGACGGTTAACCCTTCCGCGTTGCGCAAGTTGTTAAACTATTAATATCTGCGTCTCGGGGAAAGGTCAAGTTAATGTCGTTTGAAGCGGTTCGCTCGAATCCAGTTGTCTCGATGCGCCAATCGTGAATTCCCTCTGTTCCGCGCGGGCGAGAATTTCCCTGTATCCAAAGCATCGCGCTCAAAAGAAGGCTCCGTGTCTAACTAGCGTGTCCGTAACGACTCGTGACAAGAGTAGTAAGAAAGAGGTTCAAAGGAGACCGGTGCACGGGATAACCGGAGCTTTTAAACGAAGCGGTTAGAGCTTCTAAGTCCGCCGCCTTCTCGTTTCCTATCTTTCCGGCGTCCGCCTAGCTTTTCGTCTATTTTCCACGACGGCACTCATATCCCCCGCGACTAACGGGAATTTCTCTCTTTTCACCGTTTTGTCCGCGTTAGCGACGTCGACGCGCGTAAAACTCGTCGAGATTTTCCGCGAAAAAGAGCTCCACGGGGACTGTGCTTTTCTTGTGCGGTGCCGTGCTACTCGGAAAACGGAATAATTATTTTTCGCCACTTCCCTGGGTAGGAATTGATCGTTACGCTCTCGAAATGGACTACTAAGAAACCAAGAGGTACGTTTATCACGTTAGATGTTATATTGAGAGGAGAAAGTCCACGAGGAGGACGGTGCTTTTCTTACACCCAAAAGCGTACCAAGTACTTGTGTTAGTACCAAATAACTGGACTGTTAGTACTTTTCTTAAGAATTTAAAACTGTAGATTTTTACTGATAGCTGAGAGGCATAGGGGTAGTTCAGCATAACACTGTACGATTCAAATTTGGTAATGCTCGAGAACCCACAAAACACTCAGCATTTTCTGAATCACAAAGCACAAATATCAAAGATTTCACTGCTTCAAAATATTCCAAAGAAGTACAAAGACCTCTAGCAAGTCCGCAGCCTATTCGAGTACCGGATGCTAAATAAGAAAGCTAAGGATTATTGTTTCCCCCACAATTACCTCGCGCGGAGACTCAGCTCGAGTTCTGTTTCAATTTCGTGTCCGTTTCCCGACGCAACCGCCGCGAAAATGAATTTCATCCTCGTTTTCGCGCTCCTCGGGAACGGGACGAAAATGATCTCGGCTGCGGCGGCAAAACGATAATTTATAAGAGATCCGCGGGACTAGCGGTCTCCCCCGAGACATTTTTCCCAGCATTCTTAGCGGGCATCAAACGAGAAGGGGTAGACGGGGACGAGATGGAAGGGAGAGAAAGCCGAAGAGATTCTAGATGCCGGCCACTCCTGCGGCGCGCGAGTCCAGACCGAGTAGACCAGGGGGGTTGAAAAAAGGGTGCCAGAGGGAGAGGAAACGGGCAGGAAAACGGCAGTGAAATAGACGGAGGAAGGGAGAGGAAGGCTTAGAAAGAAAGCAACATATCGATCTCGCGAGGAGACTTCCGTCTGTCCGATTCTAGGCTCTCTTTTATCGTGACGCTCGATCGGATCGACCGTTCCGCCGACGAGCCCTTCTATCTGGAACAAGCAGCAACCCACCCTCTTCGAGACCACCCTTTCTCGCCGTCCGGCCCAGTACAGCCCCTTCTATCGGGCTGCCGGCATCGCTGCGTGGGAGGTAGGGGCTGGGCTCCAGAAACTCATTTGAATCACGTGGAACGGACGAGTCAAGTGTAGCCGTACTACGCGTATATGCGCTACTACGTAGTTAACGTTTCCGTTCTCTCTTTCCCTGCCCTCTTTCCTCGCCACCACCCCATTTTACAATTTCGGCTGACATTTCTGGATATTTATCGATTACAACGTCCCCGTAACTGTGTCTCGGCGACACGCGTGTTCTCGCCGATTCTTACCCAACCGTGGACCCTCCTCCTTTTTCATCCCTTAGTTAAGAAAACGGTCCTCGCGAGTTAGAGTCTACTCGTCGATTCGACTCTCGGGGTCTACGTCACGGACCTCGAAAATTTTCTCTTCTAGGTTTGGTTCGCGTAACGAATAGAGGGATTGGGTAGCAAACGGCGACGGGGCGCGATTACGAGGGGTGCCACCACGGGGATGAAGATGGTGGAACACACAGAGAAGGAGGGAAAGAGACAGGGCGGTGGGAGGGGGTGAGAAATGGAAGGAGAACGATAGAGGGAGAGTGTGGAGAGAGCAGAGGGGCGTGGCAAGATGAATGATCGCAAGACGCGGGAGTATTGATCCCGGGGACTGTACTCTGACTGTTTCTCTCTTTCGCTCCACATCTCTCTCTCTCTCTCTCTTCGGCATATATACGCGCGTACTCCCCCTCCCCCTCGACCGCCACACCACCCCACTCTCCCGTGGTCGTTTCCTCGCGCCCTCTTCCGCCGTTCCTCCGTGGGTCATTCCGTCTCTCTTTCTCGTTGTAGGAGAGCTTCGCACCCCTGTACCGGGTGGCGCGCCGGTTGGGTTCAGGGTCATGCGTGTGCACCCCTTTCGCCCGTGTCGGTTCCTTCCTTCCTTCCTTCCTTTCATTTCGGGAGGGAGAGAGGTTGCTCTCGGCGTCTGGATCGAAGTCGAAGAACCCGGAGGAGATCCTTCCTCCTCGCCCCGATACACGCAAACGGTCGCCGACCAGTTCCACGACTGCGACAGAGATCAACGACATTTTTGGCGCCCAACTGTATCCCGTCGTCGCGTTCGCCGCGGCGCGTCCATGACAGTAAAGGATAAATCCTGATCTCCTCGCCGCGCGACAAACCTCTACTCTACGCGTTCCTTTCTGCGCCCAAAATTCTCGGGAATTTTACGTTAATAATATCGAATGTCAAAGCGTCGTCCACGGTTGGAGAATCTGTTATCGAAGAGGTATCGATACCGCTCGATACAAGATTATAAATTACAGCCTGTCATCGATATTATTGATTCGATAGCATGGCCCCGTCGCTCCTGAAAATCCGTGCATATCGTTTATCACGTTTCGCGCGCACTCTGGGAAACCGAGCCTCGTTACGGATCGGTAATCTGGTATTTGCAGAAAATTACAGCCGCGTCTGAGAGCGTTCAATTGCGGCGACGGCGGTTCGTGGAAACACGGTAACCTTTAAACCGTATTCCGCGCACGGGGGCGCACACGTTACGCTAATTTCACTCCGGCCAAGTATTCGAATCAACGACGCGTCGTTCCATTCTGTTCGGCCGCGCGACGAGATCGGCGATCGTAATTTCGCGACGATCTGGGTAACAAGGCACCGGCGGGATTCTCGCCTTGCGAAAAACCGAATGCTCTCGGGTTTTTTCCCGTTTTCCATTTTCCCAATCCGGATCGCGTCGTATCGTGTTATCCCCCAGGATTGCCGCTCCGGGATGGGGGGATCAGAAATATCGCGAGAATCTGGAATCGTTGGTCGCTCGATTAACACGAGTGCCGCGGCGATTCAACGGTATTAATAACCGAAGCACAGGGGAAGAGAGATGGCGAACGGAGGGGCAGGGAGAGCCTCTCGCTGGAAACGAGCACGACAGACGTGACAGTCCCACGAAAAGTAATTACTACCCTCTTGTTCCAGCGCTTAATACGACGGGACGACCGTCTGGAATAACATTCCGCGCCCCGGTTGACACATTTTAAAAACTTCGCAGGATTAAAGCGTTGTCTCGCGGATCGTTAACGGCCCGTCGCGTCTCCTAAATTCCGCCACGCCTTGTACGAACTTGTAATTACTACGAGCCCTATCGCTGGCCCAGTCGAATCCCGCAGACGAAGGCAAATTGTATCCTAGAGAAGAAGTGGGGACAAATTGAGCAAAGAGTGTTTAAATTCTATCCCATCGATGGACAAGGTATCTCTAAAAAATTCGGTTGCTCTTGAGATTAAAGCACATTCTTTAAAACGATTCATCGAAGGCATTATATAGGAATACTTTGTTAGTGCTAAAGGGGACATAAAACTTCTCAGTCGAAACATCCATTAAAATTTACAAGCCTGCGGAACACTACCTATACACAACGAATATATTTCACAAAACGATATGACAAAATAATACTTTACGCATAAAATCCTCGTTTTCCTGAACACTTAAGTATATATTGTAGGAGTCTAAACGAAAAATAAGGCACGGGGATTCGAAGCCACGACCCTCGGATCCACAGTCGACCACTTTACCTACGCGACCAATCCCGTAGCCTACGTTTCGTGTTCTTATTTGACTCCTTATGGTTGGGTATGGAAGGCGCGGATGCTACAATATTTTTTTTCATATACCACTGGTCTCTAAATGTCTGTGGGAGGGGGGCCTTCAAGGGGTAACTGACACGAACCCCTTCTCGCCCCCGCCACGGTGATAGGGTTTCGCTGGTGGCTTGGGAAACGGGCGCATTTTAAAAATTTATGCCGGGTTCCGTGAACGCGATTAATCGTTAAGCATCGGAAATTAACGCAGGGCGCTCACGCAGGGACGCGCGCACCGGGGGCCCCTGAAGGCCAAGGAACATTTTACGTAATTAGTAGCAATTTCTCCGCACGGCGCCCCGAGGAGGCGTGCAATCAGGAAGGCATTGCGGCGATTGTGTTCACCTTCCGCTGTAAGCAGCAGCACGAAACGCGGCTGGTGTCTGGGGTACAATGTAACGTAATAACAGGTGGCACGGGCAACTGACGTAAATGATAGGTTAACGAGGGGAACCGATCGGGAAAGGGAAAGTATTCCGCTGGTTGGAAAATTTCCGCGACGTTTGTTTTGACGCGAACGTTTTTCCCGCGCGGCGACGATCGTCGGCGGCAAGCTCGATTAGAATGCTTAGACTTCGGACGGTCGGATCGATGACGAATCGTAAATTCTCGACGTTCTTACCGTGTCCAGGGTAATGCTCGGTACCATCGAGTATACAAGGTAAACGACGTGCCTTCGTCTCTCATGATTTATAATTCATACGCTCGTGGAAGGTGAGCTCCGATACGATAGACCAGGCCCTTTCCACGAGACATTAACGAGGAGTAAGTACAGTGGCGCTACGGGAACACGGAAAAAGAAGTTTGATATGTAGGTTGCCGCTACGAATTATTTAGATCCCTCGGTAAGGCTGCGACTCGCAACGCTGTCGAGGAAAAAGGGATTTACCCTCGTATGTGTGTGAATTAAACCGTGACTTTCCACCATGAATAAAGAGTACGAGCAGAGAAATATAGAAAAACAAAGCGTCATTTTACAGTACAAGTATCGAACTTGACATATAAATTTTTATACGAAGTAACATGTATTTAAATCTTGAGAAAAAATTCTTCAACTTTGGCTACGACCACTGAAACGATATAAACGAAGACAAAGTTGCACGAGGCTTCATATCGAATACAGAATAACCATAAATAAAAAAATAGAAACGATTTCGTGTAATCTGTTTCTAATCAGACACTCTCATCTAACTTTTCTCGATAAAATTAGCTGCTCCCCAACGATATCTACCAGACCCAAAGGACGAGAGGCAACCTTCGTAATTGGAAAGTGAAAAGTATCAACTGCGTTCTCCGTATTAATTATGTCGACACGAGTCCGGCTCGTAGTTCGTGTTGCGCGATACCGCACGGTGACGTCAACCACGTCAGTTTCCCACGATTCCCGATGGATATCCCGGGTTCGGATAATCGAATTTCGCGATGACGTCTACGAGAGGCAAGAGTATTGGTCGAAAGATACACGGGTCGGGCTCTATTCGCGGATGCCATTCGATGAATATTTATGTCGCCGCTTTTGGAACACGTGGTAAGTCCGAAATAAGGCGGACGCGACAATGATAGACCGTTGTATCGAATGGTATTACGTAACGACCGTTTTCCGCGCTCGTTAAGATAACAGAGGGAGTACCATTAACGATCGCAGGGTGAAACAATGAACGCGAATCGCTTCTGTCACGAGGAAGAACGTGAAAAAGTTTATCGGAACGAACGTGCGCGATAATGCGATCGTGACGCGGTTAAAGGAGCGTCGAACGATACATGGGAGCGCTTTAATTACGTTTACGAGAATAGCGGGCCGGCATTCATACGCGAAAGTAGCGGAAAACGATCAAGGATACGTCTGACGCGCGCGTGGACCATCTATGATAATTTATATGAGCTACGAGAATAACCGTCAGGTTTCCGTTTACGTCGCGGTGTAATTACGGCCTCGCAGATATAACGATGAACCCGTTACGGTGGAATCGGAGCTACGGGGGCTGAAAAAGCGGGATAAACAGCGTTTATCCGTTTTTCTTTTTTTTTCTTTTGAGATTAAGAAAGTTGATTTTATAATATAGTTTGTCTATGAGTTCTTCACGAGTTCTGCGACTTCCGAGTACTTCATTTATCAATAAATGTTACTGTCGGTTTGAAAGAAAAGAGTGTTTGGAGAATATTTAAGATATGTGTGCGCACGATAAAACGAAGTATGAAAAGATGGAAAAGCGTGGGTCTCTCGAGATAGATCAATAACAAACCATTACGGGCTCATCGAAGCATCAAAGAGACCGAGGCGCGGAGGTTATTCCGACGTAAATCCTTCAACGTTGAATCAATTCCTTTGCTAATTACCGTTGTCTCGCGCGGAAAGAAGGGACGGAGAAGAAAAGGACCGCGACAAAGCAGACAAGATCGATAACGGGAGGTCTCCTCGCGGACCATCCCGCTTTCGTCTACCAAACAAAAGGAATCGACAGGTTTTTCCTTTCGCCACACCTAATTTCCGACCGCGAAATGATCCATTTTGTTCGCCCCGTGGCCGATTGTTTAACCCCTTTTCGGCAGGTTTTCCATCGATTTTCCGCTGTTTCGTCCTCCTGGCCTTTTTTTTTCCGCGTCCTCCCGCGGCCCCTCCCCCTCTTTTCTCGTCCCTCGCCCCCGGAGGCGTTTCATGAGCCGCGATGAGAACATTTGTTTCCGTCGATGTTTCGCGGCAGCTTGTCGCTTTTGATTCTTTTTTGTTTCCCCCTTTTCGGATGGTTTTCACGCGTCGAGGACGCGACAAACGATGCGACAAGCAGCAACGAACGAGAAGGAACATCGTACGCTTGCTTACGCAATTAACTGGTCGAGCAAAACTCTCGTTTATCGTCGGTTTACCGCTACTCGTACGCGAGCATCGCCGATATTACGCAACCATCGTCCCCGATCGCAAGTGGTCGCGCGGACTAGATTTTCGTGTCGCGTTTTATTTTCTTTACTTTTGTTTTTATTCGTCGCGTGCGATAAATACGAGCCAATAATTCGCACGAGTAACGGGATTTTTTTCGACGTTACACAATCATGGTAATTCGCGTGAAAACTGATTTTCACTGGCCAATGGAAAAATACGAAATTGCGAAATCTCACCTCTCCGGTCGAGTAACGAGTTGCGCCGATTTCTTCATGTATCCACGTGATCCCGAGCGTCGTCACAATAAACATCTTTGCGATAGTTTTGACCAAAGTGACGCGCACTCGTATCAAATCACACATTTACTCGGCCGTGAAACTATCGCTGGATAGTTTCGACGAACAAGAACGTCTCGAGCGACAGAGATTACGACATTGCCTCCATCAGCGTTGCCACAGGTCACGAAATTTCTCGACGAAATTCCTTCCCCATCGTGGCCGTCCTCTTTCCGTTTCTTTCGTCAATTTTCTCGGCTTCCTTTAATAACGGCTGGTTCTTTTCACGGTTACGAACGTTGGAAAATGATTACTGGCCGGCGGGATGGATCCTTACGCCGGCATTTTACGACATCCTTCGGACCGAAACGGCCATGCGTGGCCGGCAAGATCTCCTTCGCCACCTTTTCCCGGTGTTTCACGTTGCGTTACAACGTAATTCACTACGATGCCCAAAGACTAGAGGGCTACGAATTCCTGGACATTTTCGACGCGTGCCGATTCCGGTCGCGACTCACGGTTGGAAAAATCCATGCGTGATCCTGCAGCTCCTCCTCCTCCTCCAACAGGAGGATTCCTTTTCCTTGGAGCACCCTCGTGTCTTGCGTCCATTTTAAACGTTACAAACCGTGTTTCGTAACGAAAGGCATGCCTTACGTGTGTCTTCGGCATCCTCGAGCTCCATGGGTGCCACCGATCGCAAAACACAAAAAATCCCAAAAGATTTGCATATCACCCTCCCGAGTGTCCACTCGAGTTCCGCCGACACAGTCCACCGCGAAGGGTCCTTCCACGTCCGATCAGCATGGCACTTTTTCACTTAAGCATCCCCACGGTGATCCCCCCGCGGGCGGGAGTTCGACGGGCGTGTGCACCCGTCGAACTTCCCGTGCCCGCGGAATTCTCAAAGGAGTCACGGCACGTCAACGATTCCATAGGAGCCGCAGCATCCCTCGAGCGATCCTCGCGTTCTCCATCGCCCCCCCACGGTCCGAGAAAAAAAAAAAGGGGCGCCACGACAGCGGGGGAACGCCTTGGCCGCACGTCCGTTATCGTTCTCCTCGAGGCGTAGGACTGGCGTTCGACGAGTACGAGGCACGTCGTCGACGGAATACGGGGGGCACAGGATGAAAAGTTTTACGCCAAGAACGCGACTCGTCGACTGATAAATCCGCATTTAGCGTGGCGGCCTCACGTACACGCCGGGCTCTCGCCGGCTCCGCCAAAGGCATGATTGGTCTGCGTGTCGGTGCCCCCACCACCCCCTCCGTCGCCCCCCAGGGGCGGACAGCCAAGGCAGAGCGCCGTCGCCGTCTTCCCCGAACGACGGGGGCGCCACCGCGCGGCACCGACGCCGACGCCGACGCCCGCCACCGATCGATAGTCACCGACCGTCGTTGACGACGAGGACAACGACGCCGGGCGACCACGACGCGACTAGACTTGATCACCGCCCGACACGGTTAGTCGTTCACCGTGCCCTGTCTCGAGCAGAGACCCGCAAAATTCTCAATCTAAATTGTTCAGTCGCCGCCTCGCTGGATCCTTGACACCGTGAATAATGAGAACTCCCGGAATATCCTGAATTAAATTCATTAGTCATACAAGTTGTAACGTTTCTTTTTTTCCTCGAGTCCTCGGCAGGTATAGGTACTATTCTTTGTTTTATCGTACCAGAGAGAAACCCCACAGTGAACTTGGACACGAGAGACGAACGACTGTGTAGTCACTACTCGTTAGATATAAGTTAGAATTTCGATCATGGAAGAAAATTTGTTTCATTCCAGAACTACGGATGAACTTCGAATGTCTCGGTATCTCGAATATGAATATAGTAAAAATTCCCCTGAATATTATTACAGAGTAACTAGAAATCTCGCGAGGGACACGTCCGTTGGTTCCACTTCTGGCATCGGCGAATCCGTTACGGTCAAACATACTCTCGTTTCTTCGTTACTATCGATTAAATACGGAATCGCAACGACGCAGTATCTGCCGTAAATACAAACAAGTCGCACAGGTCTCGATCGATATATATATACTTTTACGACCACGCCTTCGATAGTCGCTATCAATCCCGACTACCGCCGCGCGCCAAATGCAAGCACAGAACTGGTGGACGACCAGAGCCTTCTGTTTCCACTTATTCGTCCCTAGTCCCTGAGCCCTATCACCGAACTGATCTAATTTTGATAGGTATCTGCGTAGTTTCAGAAATGAAACGAGCTTTCAAACGAGGTGACAAACGACTACAGTTACGAACGATTGAATACGAATCCACAAAAGTAATTTCTACAATTGATTCGTCGTATTTATTTTTGCAACCCTCTCCAAATCCACGAATCCCTTTCAGATTTATTTTCTTCCACGCCTAAATTTTTTAATCCCTCCAAGAAAAGTCTTGAGTTCTATCGTTCGTATTTAACTCAGTTACATTTCATTTCGACCAGGATAAAAATTTCGGCCAATTCCTGGGCCCCAACTGCATCAGGAGCATCACGAGGACCTTTTGCGCTACGAGCACCGTTGCCACGATAAGGGTGGCTCTTTCTTTCTCGTACTCGTCAGCGTACGCATCGCGCGTAATGCGAACCGGATGGAAGGGTCGGGGGCCCAGGAAGAGAGTGAACGCGAGTGAGAGAGAAAAAAAAGGAACCCCGTGAGAGGAAGCGAGAGATCTAGGGAGAGGAAAAAAGGGACGGGAGAGAGGAAAAACAGATGTAGAGCAATGAGAGACCGCGCTCCGAAGGGAAAAAGAGCGAAAGAACCGTGGAATAAGGAGAGAGACCGCCGGATAAGAAAAGTCATCACGGTCAGTGCGCGCGCCGCGCCACACTCCACGCCATACCGTCATTCATTGATTGCATCGTGGCGTGCGGTCTGCCGTGGCGAACGTACGCTTTGCGACGCTAATGCGCACCGGATGAAAGAGGAGAAAGGGCGGAGAAACGCACGAACAAAGAAACGCACGGGCAACGGGGGAAAGTCCACGGGGGCGAAGAATCCGAGGGCTTTCCCTTTCTCTAACATTTTCTCTTACGCGAAACCAAGAACTCTGAAGGAACGTGCAACGAGATGTTTCCAGAGGCCACGAGTAGATCTTGGAGTCAAGGGAAATTCTTGTGGCACTGGTTTTTCGTTCAGGAGTGGATCTATGATGAAACTAGACCAGCATCAGGTTCAGATAAACTAACCACAATTTGATCATTAATAGGTATCCTACACCTATCTACCTACATTATGAGTCCATACTTTCACATATCAATCCTTCTATTCTTACGTATTTCTATAAAACCATGATCACGAGAGGAACACTCTAAACAGAATCTAAAAGTTCCAATAACGATTCTACAATCATGTAACGCAAATGCACAAACATGTGTCACTGCCTCGTACGAAGTTCAGATGGAAGTTGGCAGAGCAATTCCGTTGGCCGTTTCACTGGAAACGATATCGTCGATCGTCGGAATGGAAAAATGAATGCACGCGGAGGCGAGAGGAAAGAGCCCGAGATAAGTCATCACGGTCACCAGCCACAGCCACGTCACGGCACGCAGTCAGTCATTCATTGATTGTATCATAGAATAGTGAGCGTACGGCGAACAGTGTCGTAACACGGCGTACACGTAAACTCGCGTGGCGTCATGAACGGAAGAGAGTCGCGACGTGGGAGGGGAGGAAAAAAAGAGCACGGAATACCTTGCGTACACACCGGCGATTAAATATCGCGAATCATTTTGCACGCGATAGCGAGCACCGATAAGTGCGTGGGAAGAGGCGATTATCGCGTCTCCGAGTGCAAACGAGAAAGCATACGCGATCGATTTTTACTCAACTGCAATCTCTAATTTTTTCTGTAGGTTTACAATTGCGAATAATTTTTGTTTAGCGAAGTTGCTTCTGAATTCATAGGCTGTAGGGAGCAATCATAAATAGTTTTAATAATTTACCCTTCTTTGCAATAGTAAAAATTGACAAAGTAACGCTTCAATTATGTGGGCATATGGTTGGAACGAAAATGAGAAAGTAAAGGAAATGAGTTGAAAGAACATGAGAAAAAATTCTGAAGAAAAGCAGAAGAATTAAATGTGAAACAGAAAGATAATTTTTTAAATGTGTAATATGAGGAAACAATGCGCGTTTTTCCTCGTTGATACATAAATCGCTTATTTAATATTTCTCGTTAAATTAGGCTCGCGTGGTTTTCGAATAGGATCGACTCCGTCGGACATAACGAGCCTAACAATACGTTGATCGAGCGGTCACCGTTCAAGAGTCAGATGTGGATACAGAGAACGAGAGAGGAGGAGAGAAGTAGGTCTAATTAAGAGACGTAAGTTTATTAAACTCCGGGCTTAAAATAGCGGGCGACACACTGCCCAGGAATGTAAGGACAGTCCGGTTTTATTGTCGGTCGGGGCTTTAAGATTAATTCGCGCCAGACTTTTCTAACGCTGCCGTTTGAAAACATTCGCGTCGAATCGAAAAACACCCTTACGCTTAACAATAACGATCATCCCATGGACAACAAAATACAACGAGGAAATTCATTGTGGAAAATATAGTCAGGATGAACCTGAATATTTCATCAACTGTGTATCCTCGCCGCCTGGATACCGTGTATTTTAATTGTTTAAAACGTAGGAAGTAGTTGCTACATTATTTCCTTTTTCCTGCTTGGCTTTACGAATATACAGAGTGAGGTAGCTAAACTGTTACAGAGAGATAATGCCTAAACTATCATGGATGATATAAAAAAAAAAAAGAAAAAAAAAATCTTACAGGAAAGAGTTAGAAGGTTCGAGGAGGAAGCCTATCTTATATGACTATTGCTTTTTTTTTGCTCCAGATGCTGAGGCTGTACAAATTTGAGTACGTTGCCTGGTCTGCCATTGAAAATTGGAACGGGTCGATGGATCGATCCCGCAAAATTTTCTGACCCGCGTAGCGGTCGTCAGCACCCGTGGAAAAAAAAGGGGGAGAAGCGTAAGACCGATCGATTACCAGTCGTGTCTGAATTTAGGTTAACCGAAGGATCACGAGACACGCCGGCGGAGAGAAGACGCGAGAAGCTGTCCGCGATAAAAACGGCTTGGCCTGAACTTCGAATGGATATTCGAACCTTTTCTATTATTCAAACGGGCGTACGCGAGTAAATGATATTTCTGTGAACGGGGTCACAAATCGTCGATAAGTCCCCAGGAATTTAAATATATAATTGTCACCATCGAGATCCTAAATCGCGATGGCTGTATAATTAATCTTAAAACCATCGCAGCTCTGTTTTGGGTAAATATACGCCACTCTGAATATTTCAGTGGACTCTATTGTCATTTGTACTCTGGCATCGATCATAGATGCTATATTCAAGACCAGAGAATTTTAGACAACTTATATTTGGAATTTTTACCATTGATGGTTTCTCCTTCTAGTTGAACGCGCAAGCTTAGGAATTCGAACGCTAAATCAACCATCCCGTAAATATTAAAAAATAACGCGAACTTACTAAATGAATAACACACTGGGGTATAGCGGACCCCACGCAGACTTTACGGGATCGCTATTTTAATTCCCGAAGTATACCGAGGCCATAATCTCGACACCGTAAACATTTTCCCTTCTGGACTCGAACATCGCTGTTTATGAAAGATCTGAACGCGAGGAAATAGGCTAGGGTCTCCTAGACCGTGGCATTCTAGGATCAACGCCATCTTCGCGTTTGCCCGCCTTATCGCCGGGACCCGACTCACCGAAAAATTGGATATCACCCAATTATTTCGTAAACTCCGCCACGTAATCGTGGGGAAGCGAGCGTACGTAGGTGGGAAACGTCGGTTTTCCAGCATTTAGCCAGGGAGCAACGATGAAGAGGGGAGAGGAGAGAGAGAGAGAGAGAGGTATCAACGCAGAAACGGCGACCACGAGGGTCAGGATTAAATATAACCGTGGCTCGAGCTATTTATAAAGATTAACTTGTTGGCGAGATAACGAAGGAGGAGATGGAGACAACGGCGCTAAATTGTCGCAACAATTGCGCGGGAACTGGCGCATTCCAGGGACGAAATTTCTCGTGCCGCTTCGAGCTTTGACCTCGATCTTCGTCTGCTCTTTCGTCACTTGCTGCCGTTCAATCCGGGGGGAAAGCTTTAAAAATACATGAAATGACGTACCACGGGGGTGATCGATTTAACCGGCTACGCATACGACATGGTCGAAAATGACGTAATTAACTCCCTGCGACGAAATAACTTGACCGATCGTCTCCATCCCGATCATATAAAGATAATTTAAAAATTAACCATTAACCAATTAAAGATAAACCATTTAAAGAAAAAATCTAAATTCAATTGTAGGGATAGTGTTAATAAAAATAACCATGTTGCAAGAAGGAACAA
Organism: Hylaeus volcanicus; assembly: GCF_026283585.1. NCBI lineage: Eukaryota > Metazoa > Arthropoda > Insecta > Hymenoptera > Colletidae > Hylaeus > Hylaeus volcanicus. The sequence goes on from NC_071977.1 coordinate 22,404,188, forward strand.
CTCCTCAAAAGAACCTATGCATATTAGTGAAACATGCTACTGTATCTTTAAACAAAGGGGAGAATTGTTTCAATAAGGGGAGAATCATTAAACCTATCACGTTATATGACTCTTTTCAAACTTTCATGAACAGTATTATTCGATCTAGAACCACGTGAAATATTAATACGTAACGAACCACGTTAGGAAGAACCTTAAGAAGATGTTACGTACACAGTGAAATCGACAAGGAATAATTAACTTCGACCAATTAAACTGGAACGACACATTCGAAGTTTGCACCGAGCAACTCGAAGAAACGCGCCGCTATCGCCACTCGACAGGAAAAATGTCACCTGATACATAGAAATACCAGATTACACATACACTCCTGGAAACATTTATTGCACCATTGGAATATTCAACGTGTTATCACTTTTATGTCACCTTACGCTAGTATTGGGAAAAATACGATTACTTAATTGCCGAGTAAAACTACCTGGTACCACTACTACCTAGAACATCGACCGACTTGCCGATCCTACGGTTACGAGAACCGTAGTTAAATGGATCTGCGAGCCGCGATAAATACTTCCACCGCTGTACCTAGCAAGACAAACCCGAGAAAAAAATGTCATAGCATAGCGTTGCCACATCCTCGGTAACCGAGCAGACCTTGCGACAACGGATTTTCCTCGGCGATGTCGGAACGCTCAGCACGGGCGTCTGGAATTTTATTTACACTACGCACCCACATACGGAATGCATACACACCAGCGACACACAGACGACACGTGCCTAAAAAGGAGGCAAAGGAATGCCAAGCTCGTCCATTGAGAAGCTAGTTTCCACATTTACACGCGGTGCCTAATCGGACGACCGGCTCCGAAAAAAATAAAAGGAAGAACAAAAGGCGGCCAGCGTGCGAGAAATGAGCGCGTGTTCGTCGCGAGAGGGGACGCGAGGTAAGAACGAGAGAGAAGGACAGGGGGAAAAAAAGGTAGAAAAGCAAGGGTGACGAAGAGAAAGGTGTTACGACACCATCCTTGGTCGTTATCTCATCCCCCCTCTCTAAAGACACCTGATAACACACCAGCTGTACTCCTATGTACGCCGTACTTTCACGTTGCATTCACGACTCCCGTCCATTCTCTCCGTTCGGATTTGATTAATGGGACCATCGAGCGCCGCTTTGAATAAACCTTGCGTTATCGATGCCGCGTTATCGCCGCGATTCCCTGCTCCTCCTTTTCTCCTGGCGGATTATGGGCCACGAATGAATTACACGCGTTTCGGAGCAATTTCTAATGCGACACATTTTTTCGCGTGATAAATTGAACGCAACAAATTTTTCTGTTCTATTTTCTGGCGTGATCTATCAATTGATCGCATGAGTTTTGTACTTTTGTAGGTAATCCGTTGAAATGCTATCGAGCCGATTTTACTCCTCGAGGGTTATGGACTGTCGTGCTCGTCCCTCTGGCTGGCGATTTTGTTTCTCTAGCATGCCCGAGTCGCGTACGTGAGCGCAAGGTTCACTGCGAGCTCTCGAAAGTCACGTATACGGTAATAATTACGCGATCGCGTATCGGTAACCGGACGCTCGGATGATGAAACCGCGTAATGCAACTAAAGAACGATCGAAAGTCGAGCGCGGAGCGACGCCGAACGCGTAAACTTCCGGTTTCGTTTGCGAGAGGACTTCCCTGGTGAGTTTGCCAATATTTAAATCATCTTCTACGGAGTGACGGAGTTAGGCACTCTAATCACCGATTGATTAGAATTTCTAGACCAAGCCCTTTTTTCCTGAATTCCATTTTAAAGACTGTAGTCTATTTTACACAAGTCTGGAGTTTGCATTACCTTATTAAAAGTAAATTTGATTAAGAAGGAGTAATTTTATTAAATCGCGCCACTTTCGCGCGCCATAGATTGAAATAACCGTTATCCCGAAATAATTACGCGATAAACGAAACTATTTCTTAGGAGTACCCTAAACCGTCCATCGTTATCTTCCGGTATATCGAGGTCTGTCATCGCGGCAAAAGATCATTTAACTATCGGAGGACTCGTTAGAGGAGTCCCCTTAAAGCCGAAGCGCTAAGCTACCGGCGTGGCGTTTAAACGGTTTTCGAGGATCGTTAGCTCGAGGCAGATAGAAACTGAAGATTCCTGAGGTGAAAGGGATCGAGGTTAGAAGCGATACGGAAACGAATGTCGCGCACTGCCTCTCTCGACATCCAGGACTCGACGTTTTCTGTGAGAGATAAAGGTTGGATGTATACACCTTTGATCCGTGTCCCTTTGAGGGGTGACTGAATGGTCGGAGGTGGGGTGGCACTTTAGTTTCACAGTGGTTGTCCCAGTGCCCTTGCGTGCGGTCGAAAAATTAGCTAGATTGTTTTTTTTCTTCCCTCTCCTCTCTCTATCTCTCTCTCTCTCTCTCTCTCTCTGGCTGACGTTTCCCCCGTGTACAGTGGCCAAAAGCGAAACGAAGGGCTGTCGGAGTGGTTTTCATCGAACGTTGGGCCAAGGCCGGGGTTGCCAGAGGAAGAGGAGATGGAAGAGAAGGAGTGAAACGGCGGGAGGTGGAGAAGGGCGCGTTTACATCGAGCTTTTCCGTTTCCGAGGTATCCATCGATCCCTCCGCGAACGAGTTTTGTAACCCAATCAAAACTTTCCCCAGTTCCGTAATAAAGTCCCTCAAAGGGTTATCTCGATATTTCCTGATCGGCTAAGGCGGTTCGCGCTTATCCGCGACTGGATAACCCGAGGATCGCGAACAAAGGCTCTCCTTGAACGCGGATTATCGGAATATATACAGAAGTAGACTTTACGGTGGCTGCAATCAAAACACCTCGAGAGACAGAGGACAAGGCGTGTCGCGAGATGTTTTGTTCAGAGGCAGGCGACATTTTATTTTGAATAGTAGATGACGTGTTCGTCGATTATTTATTCAAATTATTCGGAGAAGCTTGATCGATGAAACGAACCAGAAAAAATTGTTTATCGTTTATTTATTGTAGGAAACTTTGATCTAGACGAGAATTTTGTTCATCTCTGACCTGAACGCGACGAAGGCGCTCGAAGAAAATCTCGTCCTCGGAGCAGTTCTCCATCTACGTACAGCGATAGATGGATTCTGCTTTTAAGGCAAAATCTGCCGGTCGTTACCAATAGCTCGAAACAATACCATCGGCAGAGAGACGGTCTCTGGGAACGATAAGTGGCAAAGAAACCCGCATCGCGGTCGTCATCGACGATGTCGCGTTCTTCCTGGACGGTTGATCCACGTGATGGAACGCGGAAGCGTTAGGCTAGAACGACCGGCGTCGTTACTCGTCGTGTCACCGTTGATTTTACCTCCCACCGCGTCTCTACGGTTTCCGCAAAAACAGCTGGATCGCGCCTAACGATCGTTTCCGTGGAAAAAACGTAATTTGAAGTTACAAAGTTAGAGGAATAAAGTTCCAAGTCAGAGGAAATTGAAGAAAATTTGTTGAAAGTGGATGGAATAGTGGATGAGAGCCTTAAAAATAACAGGGAGTTGGCCCTGCGTTCGAACAGATAGTATTGTTCTCTAATCCTAAGCGCCCTCGTTAAGTAGGTGCGCGGGGATTGAGTGAACCTCCACTGGAATACATTACGTGGCGCTGCTTGATGCAGATTGGCCACTTTTTGATCGAATTAAAAGGATAAGTGATAAGGGATAATTTAGATTTTTTAATTGGATAGGGTAAGAGAAGCTCGTTAACGTGCTCCAATTTAATCAGAATCTACTTCGAAATAATTTGGTATCCAAGAAAAAAAATTCAATCTATCGATATTTCAAATCACCAGAAACTTCCCGAACGAAATGAGACAAACACAATGATATCTACTCCGCAACTCTCGGAACGCAGAAATTCCGTCTTCCCTCCAACTGGAGCGTCTTCCGAAAAGTTCGCGAACCGCTTCCAAACTGTGTCGTGAGTCGAATCGCAGGCTTAAACCGCGGGCCAGCGCGCGCGTCATCTCGTAATCCGCTCCGATCGATAAATCCAACAAGGGGTGGCGGGCGACTTTTTACGGGCGTTTTTCCCGACCCCGTGCCCACGGATCGATCCACAGGGGGCGCGAGGGGTGTCGTTTATCAAATTCGTGGAGGGGGACGAGCGCGTTCGTCGCGAGTGGGGGGGGGGGGGGGGGAGGAAAGCGTTTTTAATTAGCCGCGAGCGTTGAAAAGCGACGACGAGGCCAGCGTAAGCGGGAAACGGAACCGTGTGGAAAAGAAGGGAAAAGTTCGACTCGTTATCCGTCCGCGATATAACGCGCTGTGGGCAGTGGGGGGTGGTAGCGGATGGAGAAAGGAAATCGATATGGAAGAAGAGCGAGAAAGGTCGAAGATGAAAGTAAAGAGAGGGAGGGAAGAGCGGAGAGAAGAGAAGCGGGACTCGCGCTCGTTTCTCCTTACTCGTTAGTCACAGCCTCGTCTTTATGAATGGGTTCGTTCGTGGCTTACGAGGAATCGTACTATCTCTACTACCGCCACTTTCTCGCTCTCTTTCCCTTTCTCCAACGAGGGTGTCAGACAGCGTCCTTCTCCGGAGGGGGTTACCGCGAACCCTTACACAGTGCCGGCGACAATGGAAGGCGGCCGCGAATCGATCGTATTACCTCGCAAACCGCCGCCGCGCGTCCGGCGTCGTCGTCGACGTCGTCGTCGTAGTCTGTTTGCGAAGGTCGTAACGGTTACGAAACAGGAAAACCAGGGGCGCGTTACGTCGAGAATAAAATTTGCAACCCACCATCGCGACAATCTGAGATACGGTGATCCTTTTCGCGAATTTTCACGCGTAAAGGGGTTCGCGAGGGATGTTCCATTGGATAGGGGATCGTTTAGGTAGGTAACGGACGATGGAAAGTTTGATGCAACTGTAACCCTTTCGAAACGTTGAGAATAAGGATTTTGGAGTCAAAGAGTCTCAAAGGAAGAACATTAGACAGAACAGTGATACCTTCAGCTGAGCGGAACAACCTTGTAATGCATAGCCTTCGAATTGACCTCTCTCTACCAACTAATAAAAATTCTACCTCAAGTACGCGACTGTCTTCCAACAGTTCGAATCCTCCTCTCTTCTTACAGAATTCAGACACTTTCTCGCGCGATCGAGGAGCCGCAATATCGTGCGACGGGCGCGCAACCCCCGGCAGGGCGCGGCCGATCCTCGATCGCGCTTCCTCCGCGAGGAGACGCGAAGGAAGCGTAAACGAGATGCGGGGGAGGATCGAAGGCCGTCGGAGGAGGTGGCCAATGGGTGGCGGCATCAGGGTGCGGAGAAACGCTGATGCAGGGGATGCTTTTATCATTCGTATCGCGGGCCTATTTTGGTGCCCGAAGCCTTTGGCTCTTAGGAGGTCTACGATCGTCGAGCCGAGGGAGACAGAGTTACGTTTCGGAGCGTACACGAAAGAGAATAAGAAATCGAGGGAGGGAAAGGGCGAGGTGAGGCGACGGAAGAGGAGACGAAGCCGCGGGTTGCGAGAGGAGACGAGGGAGGTCCGGATGGTATTCGAGGAATGTCATGTAATAATCGGGCCGCCATTCGAGCGTCCGTTCCGACGACAGGAGGCGCCACCGCTCGGTTCGTCTCGCCTTGGTCGTCGCGACCAACAGGGGGTGAACCGATAGGCTTGTCCTACGGAACAAGGGCCAAGAGGATAACGAACTTTCGGGGTGAATTGGGTCGGAGGCTTAGCGGATTTTTAAACTTTTGCTCGATTAAAGGAGCTAGAATCAACAAAACTGTTATTTTTTTATTGAAGAAGGGGAGGGTTGAAGTTAACCAGGAGTAGGTTGCAACAGCGACTGTGGTTTTCGAATTTCTAAAGAGGTGACAAATGTCTAAGGTAAATGTGTTTTATCAATGAGACTTCCCCTTCACTTGTTCATTGCAAACAAAATTTTAACATCCTAAGATAATCCTATAAATGTATTCGTTACAAATTTGTTCTATCATGGCAGGGCGTTGATTTCATGTTCTGCTCCAAACGAGAACACGCGTTACGGTGATTACTACTTTTACGTACTTGTAACTCTAAAGTAACGAGAAGAACATTCGAGTACAGACTGCCCTTTCATCCCTCGTACATCCATTTCCCTGTCGGGAAGATTAGGAAACTTAGCCGCGCAGAATGAGTTTACGATGCAAGGCAAGCAACTAACTAAGGGTTAAACATTCCTCTTTAAACAATAAAATACATTACTACCTATGCTATACTGTACTTTCTGTTCGTCTAAAACATTTTCCAAGTAAGAATCCAACTAATGATATCTTTAGAAATTACTTAAAAAAAGCTACCAGAACTCGTGCCCCTCCCGTGACCTTTGACTACGGTCACCCGGTTCGGAGGGAAAAATCATCCCTGGGCGCTTGGACTAGAGACAGGTCGCACCGAGTGGAGGGACGACGTATCGTTCTGGATATCCGGTCTTGGGGATTCGATTCACGGGAACCTCGGAGAATGTGCTCTCGGAGCCTCGAATGCGAATTTAATAAAGAGAATAAATCACTTTAATGTAACGCGCTGGCACGTCACTACGGAACGAAGGGGTGATGGTAGAGCTAAGGGGGTAGAGAAATTCAACGACGGGGGGAGGTCGAGCTAGATAGATAGATCGAAAGAGAGGGAGAACAGGCGAAAAAAACCGGTATTTTTGCGTCGAGCACGGAGGGGTGCATTTCGTTGCGATTATAAAAGCTGGGCAACCCCCGGTGTGTCTAGACGACGTGGCCTCCTATCAAAAACAGACCACCGTACTGAAAAGGCTGAAAGGGCAAGGAACTCCTCACAATGCCAAGAAATTAAAGTTTCTCTGTATATCCACCTATACTCGTCCTATGCCTCTTCCTCTCCCCGCTTTCACGTCATTCTTCCCCCTCGTCCCTGTTCTTTATACGTCGCCTATCCTCCTCGACCGATGTCGACGTCGTACGAGAGAGAGAGGAGGGAAAAAATGGGAGAGTAAGAAAAAAAAAAATAAATAAAGAGATCACTTTGCCGATAAACGCAAACAGAATAGGGAGCAACGTACGCGTCAGTTAAAGAGACTGCTCTCTTTCTTCGCGGCAAATGTTTCGCAAGGACTCGCAGAATTCGTAACCTGTTGGAGTTCGATCGATCGCGGCGCGTCTGCGTCGATCATTTCCGTCGCCCTTTTGGAGATCGCGCGAAATGCGTCGCGCGGCTCGCCAATCGTGGAAGGGATGAACTACTTCGGTAGATTCAACTATTCAAACCGTTCACACGTTGAATCGATATTTGGACAAATTGTAATTATAACTGCAGTTCAATGGGGAAGCTTGGTATTTTATAGCATTTCTATTACCAGCGACACTAAATTGACGGCTAATGTGATCTCATAAATGGCCAACGTCCCGATTGTGGTCTTTGTAAGCTCAACATTCAAACAATGACTACCGCTTGTAAAGCAAACTGACTCCACCATTCTAATCAATTACATATACTCCAAGTGCTACAAATTCGCGAGCTTAACATTCAATGACTACCATCTGCAAAGCAAACTTACTTCGACTTTCGAACGCATACGTTTCGAGTGCAACAAATTTGCAAGCTTAACATTCCAACAATGACTACTTCCTGCGAAATAAACTCGAGTCGACGTTTCGATAATTACACGTATTTTCAGGACGAATTCGATCACCCGATTGAGTCTACGCGAACTTAGGGGGTTAAATTTAGCCGGCCTAGAATTACGAGGCGGCTCGTAAATACGACGATATTGTCACGCGAATCAAAAGAAGGATTCATTGATACCCGAGAAACGTACGGCCCCGGCTAGCTGTCACAGCCAGTCACCGAATAATTTGCATAATCGCGGCTGATTACTACCGTTTACCGCGGGCTCCCATAGCTGTCCCGCCATATGTTGAACTTTGAAAAAATTCAACGAACGTTTCTCACCCACTCGAGACGATTCGTGGTACAGCTATGAGAATGACTCAAAGTCGCTGATTGCAGGTATATAGAAATAAATCACCTGCAATCCAGACTTCTCCGTTCCGCGAATAGTCTCTTCCAGGTAAGGTGATTCGATCGACGTTGCTCGAAATGAATGATCGAGTCACTAAAGTCATATTAAAAAACAAAAAAAAGAAAAAAAAAAGAAAAAAGTAATAATTCATCGGGTGGTGAGTCTAGATCGGAAGTATGAATCAAGAAGTAGCGTGTCACGTGCTGCTTTTGCACGTCATCAAATAGGATATGCGAGCTGTGAATTGTAAAAGACCACTCACGTAAAAGGAATCTATTTTGTTTCATAAATTGCATTAATTCGGTAACATTCCTCAAGAGTTGAAACCTAAAATAGATAATAGCGAGAAGTTATCATCCTTTAATTTGCATATACACAAGCTTGTCACGACTAGAACATGAAGTTGTTAACGTAAGCGACCTCGAGTCGCACGATAAGAAATCGAGTAAATTCTGCACGCTAATCGTTGAAACTACACAGTGCGACAATTTCGAGATACATCGCGATCTAGATCGGTTGCCTCGTGAATCGAAGGGCACAGACCCGAATGTTTTTCTATCTGGTAGCGCTGGGAAATATAAGTGAGCCGTGCTGATAAACGACCTCTGGAATGTTAGATAAAACCGACTAGGGCCAACGAGTTAGTTAGCAGCAACAGTTGGCGAGGGAATTCATGTGTAACAGAACAAGAAAGCGAAAGGTAAATACCCTAGATAGGTATGATTTCGATTTTATCGTATATGAAAAATCGTGCTAAGAAAAAACAAAATGGGTATAATTTAAGTAGTAACTTATCTTAATGTAAAGTATAGTGAAATAAAAGTAACAAATAAAAACGTACTTGCCAAGACTTGAAGGTTTGAAATGAAATATGATATAAATATAGTTGTCACCTCCTAGTCGCTACACGAGTTACGACGTAAAACCTATCGGCGACCAAGAGTCGCCTCTCGAGTGCAAAGGGTTAATAACCCGGTTTCGTTTTGTACGCGACAGATGGCAGTAGCAAATAGATGGAAGTCGAAAGATCACTAACCCCGATAGGCGAATAACCGCGCATTAACTCTTTGTTTACTTGTACCCAGCGGAATACTTTCGTTGTGCCCGATTTAATTAATTTTACACATCCGTGGGGTTTGTATACACGCTATCGAGCCGTGTCTACAAAAAAAAATGGAACAACGAATAAAACAAACCATGTTTTTCGTTACGCATTAAATTGATATTTCGAAACTGTTCGTTTAAAAAATAGTCTCACTTCGTGAGACTATTTTCTCAGAAAATGTACATGCCCGCGAACAAAGAACTCGCGTTTAATCCCACGAATCGCGACTATTAAACGTTAAGTTGATTCAAGTATTCCTCCGTCGTTGTATCGGGGAAGGTCAAAATAAATCTTGTTGTGCGTCGGTTAAGCGATATATACATGGCTCGTTAAACCTCATACTATATCGTCGGACATAGGTTAAGAACAGAGGTCGGAATATAATCGTTCCAGAACGATTGGGAATCGTACAGCATTCCGATCGTAACGGAAAGTTCGCGGAAAGCATCGAAACGAGTATAGAAACTGTACATGAGGACGGAAAACAAGAGCGTGTCTTTTCTTCTGTTTTCTACCTTTTTTCAGCCACGGTCGAGGTAAACACAGCGCGGCATGTTTTGTGGCGCCCCCTAACCGATAAAACGCCATCGAGGCGATCTCGTGTCTTTGGCTCGCGCATGTGAGAATCACGGCGTGACATACGGTTCGCAGTCAAACTGGCAACGTGACACCCGTTTAAAGTTGTCGGAAATTATGCTGTCATGCATGGTAATAATCCTGATAAGCCTACCTAACCTCAAAAGCTCGCGAGATAGAAAAATGTACTTAAACGAGCGTGAGTTTATGACCACGCCACCGCCACGCACGCCAGACACTGGCATGCTTCGATGGTGGGGCCACCGTGCCGAGCGACCGACCCCTTCCGCGCACATTTACAACCATCAAAAATGTATTTCGGTGTCAGTACTCACCCTCATCTGAGTCGTCCAGGTCTTCTTTTTCGATGTAGGATGTATCTGAAACCCACAAACACCACGGGTTAGCTGAAAATCCCTCGTGTTTTCGGGCAGCCTCGTTCGATCCACAGGCACTCACTCACCCGCCATGTTGTAACAAACTGCAGCGCGCCCTCGTGGCCACGCGATTAACTTCCTCAATCGAGATATATCGTTTCTTTAACACCGTATTCGCGGATATATCGATATTGCGCCAATTCTGATTCTCGTTTCAACGGTTTCTGAAATTTTGAAAGTGAAATATAGAGACGATTAACGCGCGAATAAAACGTTAGTATTCCCGAGACGCCTGTTAAAGTCTGCATAAATTCGTAAGTGAATTATTTTTACGCTTACTACGACGTAGAAATGTTAATACCGAAGAGATTTGATTCAAAATTACAGATTCCATATAATGTGACAGATTTTAATTTTATTTGACATAGGTCTGAATTAGTTTTAAATAATTGCAAATTACGCTAATTAAACTATAGAAAGGAAGCGCATACGAATAATTTCTAGACTATTATAAAGCAACAAATCGTTTTTAGGCTATTAATACAAAAAAATATAGAAGTTGTGACTTATATATTTAATACATAAATTAGTATCTTACGAAATAGGGCAGGTTGTCGTGAATGAAAGTCAACAGAGTTCGTAAAAAAGTTTTGCAAAGTTATACATACGATAACATTTCATGTCTTCACAAAAAAATAATATGAGCTCATATATATTTATATGATATTTTTCAATATATACTACAAGATATCAATATATTACAGTTTTCTAAAGTAAAACTTACTTTGTAATAATAATGCAGACTTTCATAATTTAAGAGAGAAGAACTTTAAGTTTGTGGACAAAATAGTTTCTACATATTTGTGAACCAGTCACAAACATTAAATTGGAAATGTACAACATACATTGGGGGCAATTTCATTGTAAATTGCAAACATTGTTTCTTTCAGTATCTACAGTGTAAAAATAATATTCAAATTTTATTTGACTAATTTACTTTAGATATTTAAATAAATGCAAATTGTATGTAGGTAAAATCTAGGGAAAGTAGTTTGCACAGCCGATAGAGATAAGATGATATTCTTCGGTGCTTTGAATTTATAGCATAATAATTTGTTTATTACATTTATATAGTTAAAAGCAACATTCAAAATAATACAGGTCGATTTATAGTCCTTCTCTTCATTTAAAATACTGTATTGTAAGAAAAGAAATGCACAGAATATTAGTATAGTCATATCCAATACGTGACGCATACGGCGTGTTGCAACAGTGGTTATCTCGTTACAGTTCCTGAGAATTGTATAATGTGAGAAAGGTAGTGGAAGAGTATTAAGAAGTGTTGGTATGCTTATGTGGTGTCATGTAAGATCGAGAGCTACTTCTTCGATTGTAGCCCTACACATCGGACACTCTACCAGCTGATTTGAACACGTTTCGCAAAATCCTCTGAAAGAGTATTCATTTTTATGTTTCATATCAAATATGTGTTTAACTAACAAGATAACTGATCCTCGTTAAACGTAATAAACAAAGCTTATTGATACACGCATCACATTTATCCACACACATTGAATATGTAATCACTTATATCATATTTTCAATGGTTTCAAACTTCACTTCCATATCCTCTTATCAACACTAGTTATTGATATTTAATTAACACTTTAAATTATAACAGGAACACACACCTTACGTAAATATGGACATACTATACTTCAAATTCAGAATAAATAAAGAGGATCAGGTCAAGTAACTATATATATATACAGTATATATACAGTATATGTATATATATATTACCTGTGATTGCATGGCATTAATCTTACTGAAGCTCTTTGGTCGAAACACAACGTACACGAATCTTCTCTAACGCTAAGTTTTCTCAATTGATCCAAGTATATGTGTCTAGGAAGCACAATCTTGTCCTCAGGCTTCAAAGAAGCATAATCATTGAATTTTTGAAATTCGCGATCGGTAGGGGGATATTTGAATGGTACATTGCCAAAATTAAAAAGACATTGCTGGAATGACATGAAACTAGCTGCTGCAAAAAATCCAGACCTACAACATTTATAATATAAATTGATTATTTCCGTCGCCATTTTGATCGCATTATATTAATATAGACAAGCAAAAATACATAACCTCACTGTTTTGAAAACTTGGACACATGGTTTGAGTGGTACACCATTTATAGAAAATATTATCTCTAATTTGTTCAAATCTAATAAACAACCTAAAATGTCACCAGCTCTCCAACATGGTCTTTCATAACATTGCTCACTCTTTGCATTATACCAAATCAATCTACGACAACCATCATAGGCCAAAGAAAATTCATCATCACCTATACCATACCCTTCCTAAAATATTAAAATAGAATAAATTAAACTGTTGCTTTTGTACATTTTAGTCGTATACATCAAGTAAAATATATAAAATTTTACATGATTTAAGAATGTGCTATCTTTCGTGGCCCATCCAATTTGCATCACTCCTGTACTTATTACAAGTGTTTCATAGTACCAAATGCCTGAATCTACTTGAAATGTGCATCGTACGCTCTCAAACGTATGTGCATCATTTCGCGCCTAAGATTTAAATAAGAATAATAGCGATGAATTATACAATATACGTATCTTGTAATAAAGCACATAAACAGAACAAACTTACTTCTAAACCATTGGGTGATATTTTCAGGTACTCGCTATCTCTTGTGTTCAACATAACATTTATACCGCTCATATCAACTGTATCGTGAGAATACTTTCTACCTTCCATTAAAACTGAAATAATAAAGACGTTTATTTAATTTTGACCTTATACTATTTAGATCTTTTATTGTCACGTATATTGAACATTTATAACACTCACATAAGTTATCTAGACACCACTGTGCACAGAAACTCACTTGGCGCCGTACATAATGAAATTCTGTTGTCCATTTCTCCAGTTCTAATAATGGATTTGATTTCTCCACCATTAAACGTTTCGTGATAGTTATTTTATTTTCACCTAGCAATATATTCAAAGTATTGTAGCTTACAATGTATTAATATTATTGTCTAAGATGTTTGTACAGTTTAGTATGATTAATACTCACTTGTTTGTGCAAACTTTTCTAAAGCTATTAGTGAAAATAATACGACATAAGGCTCAACATTTTCTCTCTGAAATCATGTATAAATTTAGAATTAAAGTGAATTCTTAAATGATAATCTTTTCCTCATGATTATGGCAACATAATAAACATACAAGATTTGAGATGAGATAATTTAAAGTTGCATCAGATAATATTGCAATGCTAGTAGGACCAGCTAATTTTTCTGCTATCCAACCCAATACTACACAGATATTACGTTGCTGAGTTGCACTGGTTTGTACATTTCCAAGTTTTTGTGATAATTGAAACATATGTGATAGTAGTAGAACAGAAACCTAAAAAATTAAGATGATTATATGAATGCTGTTATATGCATTTTATAAAGTATTAAAATGTATTTTTACCTTTGAAGGCAATGGACAATCATCTAATAAAAGTGTAATAACTGAAGGACCCAATGGGTTATGCATAGGAATAACATTAACCATTGAACTGACTACTTGTATCCACCCATCTTCTTTATCAGCAATTGCATGTAATTTTAACATTACAGGTGGTGGTCCTTGCTCACTAGAAATAAGTATATGAACATTTTATAATAATAGTTAAATTTTAAACGTAAGGTACTAAATTCAATAATGGCACATGTACAAATTTGTACAAGAAAAGGTTTACAATTTGCAACACTCACTTATCAACGAGAGAGCCAAGAATTCCTAGTGTCTCTAGTACCAACTTATCAATGTTAAATGAAGTTGGAAATTTGAAAGGCGTAGCAGTCATATCACTGGATGAAACTGTACCTATACTTGATTCTGATAACACAGTATTTTGAGCATATGCACGATTATGTCTACTATATGCCTCATGTTCTTCTGGAGTATCTTTACCCAGACAATTGCCCATTCCCACAATTTTATGACAATACTTTCAAAGGCTTTGTATCATATATATTTTCTAAATGATATTGACACAATTGACATGTGTATTATTAAATATTGCATTTAATGGGATCAAAAGTAATTTATATTTAAGAAGAACAATATTATTGTATATGTTATTTTACATATGTATGTGCAACTAGAAGCATTGGAGTCTAATATACATAGTAAGCTTGGATGCAGTATGCACTAAAGCTATGTCACAAACAGACATGCTTCTTTAACATATTTAATTAAAATTTATATTCACATTCTTGTTTTCCTTTTCATTCCTTTCAAATACATAGATAAATGCAATTTCACCAAAAATATACAAGAATTAAAAATCAGCTTACAGTTAAGACTATATATTTGTTGTGATAGTCAATCTGTAAACGGAAAAAGATTAATAACAATCTTTTAAACAATTTATTTGGTCATGTACGTGAATATTACATACTTGCTTGAAAGCTGCTATTTGGTTATGTTTTTATAAAAGCTGAACCCTATTATTTTGTTCTTTATCAACTTTTTTAGATTATGTATTTGATGCGGTAATTTCGAAAATCGTATCCATGTTACTTTTATTGTAAATAAAATATAATTTCAAATGTGATTACACGTTTTGAATCGTATCTTTTAGGTTATGGTCGTGATATTCTTTAAAACAGTAATCTCAGCATAACAGGATACGCGCACTATACTAACTTTTACGTACCCTGATTAAACTTAAATCATACATAAGATAAACATTTGTGCGTCAGCATACGTTTTGGTTTTAGCATTCGTTTAATTAACATTATAAATGTTAAATTATGTAATTGGAAAATCACTTCATTGCTTCGCAAATATTCTCACAGATTTTCGTATGTGCATAAATTTGTATGACACGAGCATCGTACAGATGTTATAAAGGTCTAACTAATAAAGGTTTAGTAGAATGATAAACGTACTTCAGAAACAAATAAATTGCAGAAGTACCATAGAAAATACTGATAAGAATATACATACAAAATAAAATAAATTTTGTAAGTTATATTTTACATAAATATTACTAGGACTTTTGTTTCAGGAATAAGGAAATATTTACATATTTTCAATGATATCATGTTTTTCGTATTCTGTATTTATGTATTGTTATGCATATCAGTATATAACAAATATAAAAGAAAATCGCGTAGCATCATTGTAGAAATACCCCTGAAATTCACGAAGTGCATCATTTTATATTGACATGTAATAGCGATGAACAAACTTCTGATTTGTAACTATTTTTATACATATGTCATTTATTAGATTCGTACTTATAAGTAATATAATATAATCATCATCGTAATATAATCATGAATGTTATACAAAGTTAATTTGAAGTATGACCGCTATATCGAATGGTAATTTGCGTTGAAATGACAATATATGGCTGATTCTAAAAAAAAAAATATAAAAATTACTTTATTAAGATTTTTTTCGTAAATTTAATAGTACATGAGTTACTTGCCTGGAATGTTATAGTGGTCTCCAACCGTTTTGAGTTTAAAAGGGGGTGAGGAAGTTAAAAAGTAAAATTCAAAATTGAGGGAACGATTTTTATTCATATTTAAAAAAGCAAACACTTCGTAATATATCAATTTACATTTTTTATTGCTGAAAATATACTTGTCAATCGAAAATTATATATTTAATTGTTACGTACTAAAAATATTTATTCATCACAGTCATATGTATTTAAAATTAATCTTAGTAAATTAGTTAAATTCATTTTAAGAAACATAAATGGCTCCTCTACCAAACTAATATAATTTATGAGTCTTTTTATAATTCACTTTTCTTTGCGGGTTTTCAACTTCATTGTTACTTGTCTGTTTCCCCCATAGATTTAGGGCGAAAATGTATGAACGGGTTTGTTTTAGGGGATTACATTTTTTAGTGGGATTTTTGGGTTAGGGCCTAACTACACACAGATGCACACACATTTCTGTTCGTAATTGATAAACAAAATTTTAAATAAAATTTAGGGGTTTTTTAACTTGCTTCAAGAGCAATCGTTCTGTACTGGTTGGCAACACTGGAGAAAAGTTAAACACATAACCTTACTTTTGCATGCGATTGTACGATACTTCATTTTACTCCTCGAAACACATACAATTATATGATGCATGGTCGTAGATAAACGCTTACCCTTCTGGAACACAATGTTTGGGAATGACAGCCAAAAATGTAAATTTGAAAAAGTTTTATCAAAACATCGTATCACTCAGTCTAGTATGTTATGTGCTGTCAGTATTGCCATATTGCCACCTTCTAAAACCAAAAAATAATTTAAAATTATGCTCTAATCCCATTGTTATGAAAATGAAATGCGAGGGAATGATATATTTTGTGATTTTTTCGTTTATCGTTTTTGGACTATATACACATATTTGTATAGCCAGTACTATTATGACAATTTGTAAGAAACTTTTCGAATTGTCAGTTGGGACACAATGAAGGAATGATTTTTAGGGTATTTCCTTGAACATATATTTTTTTATTTATTCAAAAAAGATAAACCTATTTCATAATTTGTTATGCTTGGTGATGTAGTTTCATAACAAAATCTAACTAAACGACAAAAATCAGCTGGACAAAAATTTCTATCTTTTTTGAGAATCAGCCATATATCGAAAGAGTCGAAATCGCAAGCCAGTCGCGGTCCGTCTGGTACTTTCAAGACGAATTTCTTAACATACATCAAAGACGGATATTTGGCCGTTTTCGAATATTCGAAAATTAATACGCTATTAAGTTGTCTGTTGCCTGTGAATTTGAAACCGCAGGTCAAATTAATAAACACTTTGATACAAATCATTGAATGGCCCTTTTTATAAACCGTGCGATGCGATCACATGGGGAAGGCAGGATAATGTCAACGATCAATAGTATTACGAAAATGAATTGGTGATTCGTACATTGAAAATTTTGTGCACAACATGGTGTCTGGGGACCACGAGAGATTGCTGCCCGAGCCGGAGAATTACGTGAAATGTTTTTATGATCTGTTTAAAAGCATCGCCGAGGCACAGAGGTGCGAAACGCGTATAACCTCCTTCAAGCTTTGTTTACTTGATGCTTTTGGCGGTGACTTCATCTGTCACATATCAAACTGCATAGTTATGATAAAAAATTCAATAACATATTTTTATTGTTACACAATATGTTGATTAAAATCACGAAACCATTGGAATACGCGATAAATGTCTCAAGTTTTCAAAGTAACCTAAAATAGTTTGTTTATTAAAGTTGCCCTCTGATTGTCAGTTTGACAGTTCTCCTGTAAATAAGAGACCGACTTTACGAACATGTTACGTTTAATATTTACAGTTATTTGTGTTTAATTAACGTAGAAATCTGTTAAAACGTAGTATTAAGGCACTAATATTATGTTTTGTAATTGTAAAAAAATTTGTTCCTGTCATAATGTTTATTTTTGTAAACGTGAATATGTTGAACATTTTTAAAAATTTGTAAACTTAACAGTTTTTATTATATTATGGAAATTAAAAATATTAGAGTATATGTTTCCATTTTTAGAAATAAAGAAGAGTGGAGAAAATGTAAAAAAAATAAATCTATAAGGAAGAGGGACAGGAAAAAGGTATTATTTATTGTCCATACTTTTGTATAGTCTTTGTAATATGATTCAACTAATATCTTCAATGCTTATAGATTGATTTAAACGGGGACTTGAATTTTAATAATCCACCAGAAATAGAATTATCTTGCAATGCCTCTGCATTTGCTGTATTTGCTAGTGTTAGAAATGCTATTTTGGAAAGGTATGCTAAGACAACAACCGAAGTTTATAGAGCATCGAACTGCAATTCTCCACCACCGGAGCTTAGTGAAACTATTGATACGGAAAGTGATGATGAAGATAGGATATCAACTATACAGAGCTTACCAAAGGTAATAAGAAAAAGTGTTTATTATATATAATACGAATTGTGTTTAAATCCAAATGTTTTCAGATTGTAGGTATTGGTTTAAGAAGTGTGTTCACATTAATGCGGGAAAGTAGAACAATTGAACCTCTTTTATGTACAAAAGCACTATCGGCTTTACTGGATGTATTACAAGGACAACTTCCTGAAGGCCTCAAATCTGAACCTGATGATGTTATTGGTAAGGTATATAAAATCATTATTTTGAGTATGTTCTCTATCTTTCGCATTTTTCTTTTTCTTGTAGATCCCCTTTTTGATCTGCTATTGGATCTTGCAACTTCACATGGCCCTGAATCAGCAGCAGCCAACGATGGTAGTCACTTGACTGCTGTTGCCTGTGCCTGTTTATTGAGCCTTGTGGTTGTTAGAGGTGACACTGGTCGTTTGTTGGCAGCAACAGCTGCTTTACTTATGTGTCCCAGAGCATTAGCAGTTCAAAATATCCAAGTAAGTATTCTTCATAGCTCGTGATAATGTATTTCATCTTTCTGTTACTTGAAATTTCAATTTGTACAACATAGATGCCATGTGTGTTGACATCTTTACAAAGAAGCGTACAAGCAGTTTTACTAGGAAAACTTGCGCGACCAGACTGGATTACATATGGAGTTCCTAAATGTTCTAAGATTTATACTTCTACGCTTAAGTTACCAAATGAAATAAATAATATAATACTGAATGGAAGAAGTTTTGTGAGCGATGGAAAGTACCTATACCTACACACAAGTAGAGGATTATTGAAGATTGGTAGTGGTCATGGTGGAACTATATGGGGTCATATGTACATTCAGAAGGCAGACTTTTACCCAACAGAAACGGGTTGGCTTGGATACGCAAATGTTAGTTAACGGCTGTTTTTGAGTACCCAAACCTAAAAAAATGGTTTTCTAATATTAAATTTTTTACTTTTTAGAATACATTATATTTTAAATGTACACCCAGAAAACAGAGTGAATTACTAATTATTGATGCTGAAACTCTTGTAGTCACGGGAATTGCTGTATTAGAAGGTCGCGATTGGTCATCTTCTGTTATGTTTTCTGATGGTGAATGTTTAGGAATGATAACAGCTGGAAAAGACGTCAGTAATTAATATTATTAATTAATTAACATTTTTAATATTTCCGTAACTGATATAAATTTTTACTTATTTTCCCCAGGATGGTTTTGTAGTTAGAACAATAAACACATTAAGTAATCCAGTGACAGTCGCATCAGAGTTGCCATTAAAACTAGCCAGAAAATGCGTAGATGTTTTCGGATATGCTGCTTTCGATGAAGAACAAGTTGTTCACGCATTAAATCCGGGCTGTGATGATGAAATTGCAACCGTTACAGCAGGAAAAGAATTTGCTGTATTAAAAACAGTATCTGGAAAAGTAAATAGCAAACTCTTAAATTTGTTTAAAATTTTATCAATATGTCAAATACACGTTATGTTATATTTTGAAGGTACTATATAGTGGAAAAGGAACCTCTCTTGGGATGAAAAGTAACACAAGGCCTAATAGATGGGTAGAATTGACCATTGGAAAAGGCCCAAGACTTGTCAATTTTGCTGCCGGTCATGACGGTCAACATGTCGTTATGATCCTGGAAGATGGTTCAGTTTTGTTTGCTGGAACAGCCAGACGCGGAGAAGATGGCGATAGTAGTAAGTATATTACGGGTTTATAACATAAAAAGTTGTCAGAAATATTCTTAATAATAATGCTTAATTTTCATTAGACAAAGTTCGGCGACAACCTAAGCCAGTTAAACCAAAAAAGATAGCAAAAGTAGATGGTCAGTTTATTGTGGATGCTGCCTGTAATAATGGCTCGACAGCTTTAGTCACAAAAGAAGGATCCTTGTTAATGTTTGGCAAAGATACTTTGCACAGTGATCCAGTTTCTGGAATAGTTACCGATCTCAAAGATGTCTGTTGTGTTCACGTTTCGTTAGGAAAAGCTCACGCCGCCGTATTGACTAACAAAGGTCATTTATATACATTTGGTATCAACAACAAAGGACAGTGCGGTAGAGATTTCACAACAGTTCATACTATTAATAAAGATACCACAGTGGTTGCTATGGAAATGGGTACAGCAGAAGATGAACTCTTAGTAACAGAAGAAGGTATTTAGACCCGGGATAGCTTTCATTTATATATCCGATACGAAGACTCAACACTATTATTTATACTTAGATGGTGCGGAGCCTGCTGAAGATTGGGAAGAAACAAGAAGGATGTGTCCTCCAGGACAACATCAATGGCGGCACCGCGCCTGTATGGTTTGCACAATATGTCGAGAATGTACTGGGTATAGTATATCGTGCTTGAGTGGTGTACGTCCAGATCGCAACCCAGGCCAGTAAGTATCGCTAGCACGTTTCGCATAGCACGAGAGGTTAAAACTGCGGATTTTCAGGGAATGTGGATGCGGTGGAGGTGACAGTGGATGTGCGGAATGTGGATGTTGTCGCACTTGCGCGAGTAAAAGTTCTACTAATGGTAACAATTAAAGCCTAAATTGTTATTAAACAATTGTAGCTAACTTTCTTACATGTTATTTTCATACTTTAGGTAGAATAAGTTCAAATTTTCGGGAATGTTTACAAAGACGGTTGGGAGAAATAAAGCTGAGACAGAGAACCAAGGCAGGTCCAAGCACTGCAAAGTATGGAATGAAGATGAAAGGTCCGAATAATCAAAGATTGGGTAGATGTCTTCGTAAAATAGGTGTACCGTGTATATATATATATATATACAAAAATTAAATGTAGTTGTGTCAAATTTAATGTAACAATAAATTTTTTTACTAAAAAGCTGGACCAAGTGTGGCACAAAAAAGTTGTCCTGGGAAAATGGCGTTAGGATTGAGTAGTAATTTAATGCCCGAAGAAGGCGTTGGAGGAAGCGATATAGAACGAGGGGACGCGGCAAGAATTGCTAGTATACCACCAGCTAGAGTTCCTATACCCAGCGAAAGTCCCGTGGTTCAAGTATCGTGCGGCTTGCATCACACAGGTAATGTACAGAGGTTGCGTTCACATCTTAACCGATGTATAAAATATCCTTCAATAATTGTGTCATATATGATATATAGTGGTACTCTTACAAAATGGCGAAGTTTATACATTTGGAAGTAACGTATATGGCCAGTTAGGTGTGGGAGATTTAATAGCACACGCTGGACCAGTTCATGTTAAATTATCAGGCATAGCTACACAGGTTGCCGCTGGAAGTAATCATACTGTTGTACTTACATCAAAGGGCGAAGTATTTACGTTTGGAGCTTACCAAGTTCGTATCGTTCTTCAAATTTAATTGGCAGTGGTGTTCAATTATAATGTTTTTATACTTGCTCCTCTTATACACAGAAAGGACAATTAGGTATGAATTGGTGGAATGGTCAAAACGAATCCTCAAATACCAATTCCCAAGGTAGTCGTCGTTCTGATAGGACGCAGCCATGGCATAGTTTTCCAAACATAGTTCCAAATATCGGTCCACGGTGGGGTAGGCGGGCAACGTGGGTCGGCGCAACTGGAGATCAGACTTATGTTAAAATTGATGAAATAAATTCTATTAGTTTAACAAGGAGTACTGTTATGGCAAATAAAAACTGCATAAGTATGTTCTTCTTTTTAAAATTGTCGCTCCACCACTAATATATGGCAAGTGTGCTTAATTGTAACAAAATTGTTTCAGTATTAATTCCACATCAAAACGATCAAGCGAATTCGTTCAAATGTTTAGTCATAAGCAAAAGGGATGGCACTTGTAATAGTTACAGCGGGACAGATCAAGTTGACTTCAATAATTGTGCAGCATGTTTAGATCCTTTGTATAACGTAATTTGGACTTTTAATCCGACTAATAATGAAATAAGTTTATATAATATTATATCAACGGAAATTAGAACGATTCCTGGTTTGGAAGTTTCCATCCTAAGTCCAGGTTTGGCACTGCCTGTAGTATCGAATTGTTTCGTAACGCGTTCTCAAGCTGCGATGCATTTATTGGGTTGCTTGGACACCCTCACGCAATCACAAGATGAAAATTTGTCTATAATCGAAGAGAACGAATGCAATCAAGCAACGCATGGCAAAGTATACAGTCGCGAAGACTTTGTTACGGTTAATAGATTCGAAAGTGCGTATAAAGATGATGAAAAAGTACATATATTTAGATACTTTTATTAGCGAGTATTTGCATATATTTTTAGGTCATGGTGGTGGTTGGGGTTACTCTGCTCATTCGATCGAGGCTATCAGATTTATGCCCTATACTGACATTTTACTTGGCGGATACGGTTTGTTCGGAGGTCGTGGAGAATATACAGCAAAAATAAAAGTAAACACTTCTTTTACGCTCGAATCTCAAGAAGTGATTCGAAGTGGCGATAAGTGTTATAGCTTAAAAATTATTGCAGCTCTTTGACATTGGTATGGATGGAGGGGATCAAGAAAATGATGGCGAACTTTTGGCAGAATCTGAAGAAATACCGTACGAATGTGGATCAAGACAAAAATATTCTATTTTATTTGACGAACCAGTTCCGTTGCAAGCAAACAGGTGGTATGTTGCGTGGGCCAAAGTCAGTGGCCCTTCTAGTGACTGCGGATCTGGTGGTCAAGGAATGGTCACAGCCGAAGATCAGTTAGTCAATTATTTATTTTTATTAGAATTTAACGAAATTTAAAATAAATTATAATCCGCATAATTCTTTTTAGAGTTATGTTTTATTTTAAATCTTCGAAAAGATCCAATAATGGAACGGATGTGAATGCTGGCCAAATTCCTCAATTATTGTACCGAGTTGTCACACCCGAAAATCAAACTCCTAATAGGCAAAGGGATCAAATTGAGCCGGTATACGTGTTAAAAAGAGATTTCAGTAGAACGGTCACCAAAGTATGTATTTATTTTTGCTCTAGTTACACACGGTAGAAACCCGCGGAACATCATTTTTTGTAATATATCCCTTTCCAGGAATGTTTTCAGTCATTGATATCCCTTCTTCAGTGGAGTTGGAATACATTAAAAGCAGCACTAAGCGATACCATGTCTCATGCCACTTCTTCGTCTCACGCATTACTTGAAATGGAACGTTTAGTTTATATTAGTAAAGCTAGTTTACGGTTACTTAGAACTTACACCAGCGAAATTTATCCGAATCAAGGTACGTGACCAACTTTTTTCCAAATGTTGGGTTATCTTTCAATATAATATTGGTAATAATTTGCAGTCGGCAAAAAAACCCCGGCCGAGTCGGTGCGCCTAGCTGAATGTATAGGCGAAGTTCGTGCATTGTTGCATCAAATTTTATCCGATACTGTGCCATTCAATACAAAAAGTAAAGGAAAAATGCGTTTTAACAAAAGTGAGTTGTTACAGATTTTAGTGTATTCTATTTCGAAGTATGTCTTGTGTCGCGAGTGTAATATGTAAATAATGTTAAATAGGTTCGGGTGCCATACAGAATAAGATGCCGAATAGCATATTAGACGAGTGCCATAGAACGTTTGTCGCTTGTTACCATGCATTTTATCCTACAGCATATTTAAAGTGGACGTGTCTGTGCGAATTGTTGTCTGAAATTGATAGAGTAAGTATCTTTAACAATTCTCTAAATAAAAAGCATTAGATTTAATTTATAATTCGCGGTACATCGCAGGAACAAGGGAGGACTACAAAGGATAGGCTCCTATCGGCCGTGCTGGCTTCTTTGTGCAATCCTGCTATCCGTCTTCGATGTACATTTCCAATTTTAAATAATATTATGGATAATAGCGACAGCATAAATCGACAACTTAGTCCATCCGACAATACCGGCTTACTAATGATAAACTCGACTGAAAATCATCAGTATCCAATTTTGGTTGAGCAGATCAGTTACAAGTCTCAGGTGGAAAGTTCTGGCAAAGAGAGCATAAATTGGACGTTTCGCGATGTCCTCGACAGACTTTTAGATCTGATCCTAGTCCCTGTGAAGAAAAGTCTTTGCAGAGAGAAGACTCAATCACTGCCAGAGTTGATTCTTCATTGCTGTTATTTATTGGCACGTGTCATCGCCGAGTTAGCGGCACAGTCGAGTGGAAATGAAGACGAACTCCAAGCTGCTTGCGGCAGACTTATCTACACCACGCCTTCAAGATTCACCCGAGTGAATCAAACAAGATCGTGGAACACTGGCAACGGTTCACCAGATGCAATATGCTTTTCGGTCGATCGACCTGGTATTGTTATTGCTGGAGTGGGCATCTACGGAGGTGTTGGAGTGTATGATTATGAATTGGAGCTACTCGATGATGTGAGTACTACTATTTGTTAAATTTTTAAGTGTCAGTGAATACCAATGTCATCAAACGTCATCGTATTCTATAGCAAAATAACACAGGCAACGATCCGTCTCACACTCAACGTTGGAGTAGTTTGGATTTTACACGCGGATCTTTTGGACCGGATGATTGCGTTAATGACATAGTAGAATTAAAGTTTGATAAACCCGTGCCCATCAAGGAAAACGTGAAGTACGCCATTAGATTGAGAAACCGCGGTGGGCGTACAAGTAATGGCGATGGCGGCCTGAGCGTTGTCAAAGGATCAGACGGAACAACTTTTACTTTCACGGCTTGTTCCTTGAGCTTTAATGGTACAACGCAAACCAGAGGTCAAATACCGCACATCCTCTATTACTCAAACCCTCAAGATTCTGACGGTCAACACACAAGCAAGGCGATGGCTGAAGTGCAGGCAAGGAAGTGTACCCTTGCTATGACTGCCACGATTATTCAACGGTCCAACGAAATTCTCGCATTAGCAAGAGAGAGGGCAGAAGAAGTGGTAGCCACCGAAGTACTCGGGAATGCGACATTCGTGACAACCCTCTTACCATTGGTCATGGCTCATATTAGTCCTTTAGCCACGTCAGATCCCCGAGTGAGGAACCATCTTTTTGTATATTTCCTGTATTCAGTTGTAGCGTAATCATTTGCCGTCTTTTTAAATTAGCGATTTTAAATCAATTATTTTTTTTTCTAGAGTGGAGTACAGGTTCTTACTTTGATACAAGAGATGCTTCCCCATGTCGCGGCACTTAATTTGCTATCTACGATGGGATCATCCCAAATATCTCAAGATGGCGAAGTTCAATCCCACGTTTCGCCACCCATCACCACTAGTCATCATTACGCGTGGTTGGAAAGCGATCACCCTTATAAACCTGCTACGGTATCCCATTACAAAGTTACCTTCCCGGATACAGTTAAATGGTTAACCATTGAATTTACTCCGGAGTGTGGTACCGCCCAGCCGGAGGATTATTTGCAACTCTACATTCCCAATATAATTTCAAATTCCCTGACAGGGTAAATAGGATTAATTAAATTTTAATCGAAGTCTCTTAAAATGCTTTCTATTTATTTTGATGTACTCTTAGGACAAACGTGAATGCATCGCTAGAAGATACGCCTTTACATTGGCCCGTGCTACACAAGCTGAGCAATGTGCAAAGTCTGTGGCCTCAAAACGCGGTCGTGTTACCTGGTAAATCGTTGTTTCTCTGCGAAATGGTGCAAGTGATGTAATCGACATTTTAATAAACCAACTTATTCATTGTTACAGGGAACGAAGTAATATTCTCGTTGGAAACTGCGTCGGATTACATGAAAAATGAGAGAGCAGTTACGTACGGATTTAAGTGCTTGGTTATCGGATACGATTGGATAACGTCGGGGAATGGTTTGAAAAATTTGGAAACTGAATTATCATTCCTTGGCGGAGCTTGTGCTGCGAGTCTCATAAAGAAGAACCTCGCGTTACCACCTGTGTCTAGTACGTATATATTATTTCTATTAAATATTTTTGTTTAAAACGCGTCAGCTTTTTTTTTTTTTTAATGAATGTCTTCTTCCCCTGTGAAATGATTCGAATTGTATACTTGAAAGTGCATATTTACGCTTAATGTTTGTTTCGGCATTTAATGAGCCTGTTTATGCCTTTGCAGATGAAGAAGTAGAAGAGGATTTGGAGTTGATGCAAGAAACAGCAAAGAGGATTTTCTCCGTTCATTCATCGCTACTTGGACGAGGATTCGCCTTGGCGTCACCCCCTACCGTCTCCCAGGCTCTCGATGGAGTTCTTCCATTCAGGTAAGTAGCTAATTATACTGCTCGATTCTGCACAACCAGTTGTCGGTAAAGGAATGAAACTAAAAAGGAACTGGCGTTTTTATTGGTAACAGGATACTGAAATTAGCTTGATCGCTAAATGTTACTTCTTAATTAATTAATTAATTGAATCTTATCACACAGAATTCCTTTTTAGTATCATTAACTTTTTGCTGTCTTCGCTGATAAAAGAGCTACCGTTTGACCTAGTTTTCAGAATCTCTTATGAATTAGGGTTTTATCTTGATTTATTACGCGTTATCTAGATCCAAGAAACGATTTCGAATGAATTACAGTTATTTGAACCACTTTTTAAGATCTAGAAGGGTTTAGATTACCTTTTAAAGACCCCAACATCCATTTAGAAAAAAGAATAATATATCGAAACAAAATTCTGTTTCACCGCCGATTATAAACTGTTTACAATTCCAAAGCGTGATTTGCGTATAACGCTTAAGTTTGCTTTCGCGTTTCGTCGAAAATAGCCATCGATCGACACAGTGAAGTATCGTGAACTTTGACGTAAATACAACGCATATTATTCATATTTATATTGCATATTTATGTGGATGCATATAGGGGGACAAGGGAGATATACAGGAAGCTAGGAAGGGATATATTTTGAGAATATCGATTGGACATTGAATCGGTGCTCGTTGTCTGCGTATCAGCTACGTCTTTATTCTCTCCCTTTCATCGATGGTCACGGCGTTCAATGTAAAACAAATTATACAGTCGGCTGTTGTTATATCACAGTATCACGATAATTGCGACTAAACCGTCGTTGCATAATTTAATTCGTCGCCAAAGTACGGTAATTGTACACGTATACACAGTTTGTACTCACTGGTCGCGTTCGCTTGTATTGGGTGATAGTCGGGATGGTCGGGGTTCGTTTCGCACGGGAGCGTTAATTAGGCTCACCTTGACACGATCCAAGGTAGGAACGCTCGATTCTGAATCGATTTTTGAGAAAGTTGTTGAATTTCTTAAGCCTCTGAGCTGGAGGTTCTATGAGGATCCCATTTATATTTTTTGGAAAAGCAAGGCTATCCACCTTCGGAGGGTGTATATATAGAAATAACTCGATATAACGTCACTAGTTGGTGTTCTTATATCGAGGTAAGATAGCGATTTGATCCTCAGGATTCATGTTTGGACTCATTTTCACCGAGAAAACCCCACCAATCCATTGGTAACAGTTTCATACGAACACCTTGAAAAATATAAAACTGATCATTCTCATTACCAGTTGCTCGCTGAACTGTCGTTATAACGAGGAACTACTTGACGCTTCTATACCAACTTCTCATTAGGTTCTTACGTATTAAATTGCTCGAATATTATCAAATGTCGCCGAATCATTTCGAAAGCTCCGCGGACCAATTTCCACCCGCTGCTTTGGGGATAAAGCGAAACAACGTCGCGAAAGTCGTTACAGGGGCAAGTGCGGCAGCATCAATAATGCATGGCTCACACGTGCGGGAGATGACTGCACACGCCGGGACAAAAGCATCGCTTACGGTGCTCCCATTGTACTTTTAAAACGCAAAACGGCCAGCTCGGTGGTAATACTGAAACGAATCGCCGCTTTCGCAAACAGTCGTTCAACCGTCGGAGCTGTTTCCTCGTTGCTCGAATTCCAAATAAGCCTACCTTCCGCTCGCGGAATTCCGCGACGATCGGGTTCATTAATCATTGGAAAACGTGATTTTTGACTTGTTCTTTTTCTCTGTCGCGTCGATGTTAGTTTATTCTTCGAATGAGAAAGAATTTCTTGATGCTGTACGTATATAGTGTTCTTTGAAGTCGTAGAAAGATAGGTTGGGCTATAGTATCCACAGTCACAAATTAAATAGTACCAGAAGGGTGTTACTTCAAGCCCGTACTGAACGATAAGAAGTTAAATTCCTAAAACTACTAGATGCCTCCATAAAAAAATCTTTCGCAAATTCTGCAAAATTTCCTGAATGAAACTTATGATTGCTAAGTTAATCTTACCAGTCCACCATCATTGACGAATCGCCAAATGTTCATTTCCGTAATCTTCCACCGATGCTCCTGTCCCCACAATTTCTGATTAGAGTTCCAGAGATGTGATTACATTTTTAATACAAATTGCTCCGATAGATTCTACTCTCGTAATTTTGATTGATCGCGAAGGAGAAAAAATGGCGCCTAGCGGTGCATTACTCGCTCGAATGACCCATCAGCGATCCGTGCATCGATATACAGGGATTGTTTTTATTGTGCTCCCGGCGTGGCACATTATGCGATAGAGGGTCAAAACGTGGACTAATGGTCAGCGATAGCGTCGGTACTCGGTGACGGTTTTACGTTGAACGGCCGCATTACTCGGGGATCCGTTTCGAGATTAACAGGGACGTGAACTAAATCGATACGCGTTCCGCGGTGACCCGCCGTCGCGTTCGTCAAAATTAGTTGCCGATCACACTGATAACAATAACAACAATTTATTGGCGATGTCCAGAGGTCATAAATAAACGCAGTAACAAAATAATACAGTAAATCAACGGCTCCCGTGGCGCTTCGCGAAAGCTCGAGTCGCCCTTTTGTCGTTGCTTTCGAACGAAATCGTTTCCGCGAATGGCACGAAAAATATCTGATTTCTATTCGACACGCTATCATTTCTCTGCTGAAGTATTTCGTGTCCGTATCGTCGAGGAATGTGGGGGTAATATTTTTATTGTGTTACAATATCTCGGAACGAGAAACGCTATCGAAGTCGAACCGTTCGGTTCTCCGCTCGCTTCGGAGTCCCCAGAATACCATGAATCGTCGATAAGTGTCGAGGCATGGTCTTGACTACGCGACACTTATCGACGACTCACTGGTAGTCTGCCTTTAGAGATGGGCGAAATTCTGTTTGAATAATGGATGCCATAAATCAACATGCATTCATATCTTTTATCATGAAATAGAGCTGCATTCTACTATTAAAGTTCTACATGATGCTCGTTGCAGAAATCGAGGAGTTGAAAATCACCTGGTGTAAATAAATATAATTGAGTTATACCACGATTTCATGGCAGAATCAAAGAAGGCTAGAAATGCAGAAAAAAGGTGAATTTCTTCAAAAGTTTAACCAGAAAGAATGACTATTTCAAAATATGTCGTGCCTGACAAACACCACCACGATTCTCGATCCCCTCAATTGCAGATAGAGTTCATCTTTCATTCGTTATTCGAGAGTTGTATGTAGACAAGAATTGTGCCCATCTCTGAGTGCCTTCTGCTTCGTTTCTTCTTCGAAAAATCTAACTTCGCATCGAACCAAGTGTGCACGAACTGGCACACGTTTGTATAGGAATGGCACTGCTTTCCGAGCGGACGTGCGATCGTTGCTAGAGTCGAGACATAATTAATTGTCCAGTCAAGGCCATCGCGTCGTCACCCCCGCTCTGTTGCTTCCACTTGCAATGTGCAGTCGTGCTTCTTTCCGAACCTATTTTCTAGAAAATCTATCTTTCCGTAATCAATTTTTTCATCAAATTTTGTTCCACTCATTTTGATTCAGATTCTTCGCAAGAATCATTTCTATGGCCTCGATCTGGCTATCGAATTCGATCCAAACATGGGAGCTAAATAGTTCTTCTCGTGGAACGCTTGAAACGTTGATCAACTCTCGCGACGGTACGCCGATAAGCGTGCTATCGATTGATAAACTTAAAGCAACGTAGCGCGAAAGGTCGATCCAATCGCGTATCTTACACGAGTCAGCGAGTTTAGGATTTCCTGTTGTTGCTTTCGATCCTTCTCCCCTACCCAGGATCACTTCCCACTCGCTCTTCGTCGATTCCATGAATTTCATTTCAATCTTCACGAACGACACTGGCCCTGCCTCGAAAGCTGCTTAACGATAAACTTAACTAACAGCGCGCACCAATCATCCGTCGCACATGAACCGCCATCGCGATAAAAAACACTCTTAATACGTAATATTACGTCACTGGTAGATCCGCAGCTGACCGTCACTGACGTGACTTTACGTCAGGGTTAAGTCTATAGCTGGCTATCGTCGACGTAAGTTTACGTCACTATCGAGTCGTTCTATATGCATAAGTTGGTAGTTATCAATATGTGAAGCATCAGTACAGCATTTTCTCCAGTAACTGAAGAATGTTTCCAAAAAACATAAACATTAGCAGAGAATTTCATCAACAGGGTGGCTAATTACGCTTTTACTTATAGGCTATCGAACCTAATCGCTGTTATCAAGTTCATAAAGTGTCGCAGGAAATGTTGGTACGTCGTCGAGGATTTTTGCTTGTTATTATTCGATACATAGGTACATTAATAAGATTCGATTTCTTCGAGAAAGTTTCATCGTCGATGTTTACAAATTTGTGTTTCGCTAGCAGCGACGCTATATGCCTGCAGAGACTGCTCGCGTATATCCCGCCCCCTTATTCTGTAATTTTCAAATATTTCATAGAGGGGCCAAAAGCCTCATTTGTTTCCTTGTGTATTGCCAACAATTCCACAAATATGCTCTCGAACATAGCGCTAATCGTCCAGAGGAACGTAACTTGCACGAAGTAAACAAAATGGCAGTTGTATACGTACGCAGGACCAAGGTGAAACGCGTACGGATAATCGGTGCTCGCTCGTGATATGTGAATGGAAGCTTACGAACTGCCTTTTATTAAAGGGTAGTCGGTTAAAGTGAAAACAAGAGGTTCGAGATCGAGTCCCCCGTTCTGTTCGTTTCCGAATTACGGCTTAACTGTAAATAGTACGTGAAAAATGTTCGAGGAACCTTGCCCACGCAGGCGATCTCCCTAGCCTCTCGATGAGAGTTCCACCTTCCCAGTTGGTCGCCACAGGCTCGTCCCGACCGTTCACATTACACTCTCGCAAAAACCGGTGCACATTGTTTCGTCGCACGTAGCAGTGTCCACGATTCATAGCTTGTACACACGGAAGCGGCTCGACGTGTCGCTGCGCTCGAATTCCTCTTCGACCCGAGCGCGAACCGACCTAGTCGAGCCGCGCGAAGGTTCTCGTTACAACTCGGTGGTCAGAGGCTCTGCCTTCTCGACGATCACGTGGAACTCCGTCTCCCTGTAGAGCCTTCCGTCGGGCACCACCATCGTTATCCGGCTGTCGACTGGCGCCGTGGATGCTGCAGCTTCCCTGCCTATCACTCCATTCTTCTTCGAGACAACGTCCGGCGCGTTCGTCGGCACACTTATCCACTTCTTCCTGCTGTTGCGACGACGCCTCCTGCAGCACCAGACGATCAGGCAGGTGAGCAGTATCAGCACCACGAGCAAACCGGCGACGATCAGGACGAACACCAATATCGATCCTCCCAGAGAGCAGTGACGTGTCTCGTAGTCGACGAAGCTCGTCGACACGCCATTCACCTCGCCGTCGGTGCACAGGAAGGTCTCCGGTGTCTCGTTGATTGTCTCCTGCGGCGACAACGTAGGCGGCAACGCCGAGTTCTGTCTGGTGTAGAATCTCGAATAGACGTTCGTGTAATTCAGAATGTTGTTCTTCCAAATGGGCAGCATCTGACAGTCGCACGGCTGGTCCACCAAGAGGTTGTCGAGCTCCAGCCGGAAGCTGCTGCGGTCGAATATCATCGAGCCCTCCTCGAAGCTCGACACGCTGTTGTTCTTGAAGATCAGGTCGTGCAGCGAGCCAGCCGGCGTGCGGCCTTCCGGGTCCGCGCGGATGCCCAAGAACGCACCTGCAAGTCAAAGTGTTGAAGTGATTTTTAGGAATGTTTCTTGGTACTTTTTAGGAGGTATAGGGGTTCTGATTTGAAGAGTTGCTCTGATAGATACTTTGCGTTGAAAGTGTAAGGCTTTGAGACTCGAGGATATAGCGAGTGACATACTCTATAGGTCTCCATGGAGAAGGTTTTATAAAGGACACTAAAGATAAGACGAAGTAGGAGCTGCACAGCTTCCAACAATTTTGAAAGCAGGACCAAGTGACCGCATACAGTTCAAGCTACCCACCTACGCCAAGGTTCCCGAAGGTGTTGTTCTTCACGATCACCGCACCCCTCGCGGTCACGTCGAAAGCCTCGCTCTCCAGACTCTCCACCACGCAGTTCTGAATGGCCACCGTTCGGGGACTCCTCACAATAAAGGCGTCGCTCCTCACAGTGCCCATTTTCACTCCGTCCAGCATGAACTTGTGGTACACCTCGATGTCGTTCATCGTTCTGCTGGGCACCTGGTCGCCAAAGCTCCCGCCTATCACGTGCAGGTAGCCCACGTCGAATTTCTTGAAGGCCTGGGCCTCCATGCTCTCGATCTGACAGTTCTCCAGCCTGAGGGTGTCCGTTTGGACTAGATTCGCGAACGAGAACGCGCTCAGCTGGCCGATCTTGACGTTCTTGAAGCTGATGGCTTCGACGTCCCCGCGGAAGACGAAGCTGGGCATCGAGTCGATGCTGCTGTTCGTTACGGTTATCCGCGTGCGCTGGCTGCGGGGCGAGAGCTCGAAACTCTGCCTGACCAGGCTCAGGTTCGCCACGTTAATCAGATCAACGGAACGCAGCTCGTCCATGGAGGCTAAACTCGAGTTCGCCAGGACCACGGACGAACAGTTGCTCACCATTATCCTGCTCGTGTGCGGGCTCAGTTTTTTGTCACCGTCCGTGGTCAACACCAGCTCCTGAAATTAAATGGATTAGGTCACAAGGTATCGAAGATTCTATCAGTCTTTGGGGCATTCCTTTGTTAGATTCCGAGCGAGAGAAATTAACTGACAACATTGGTTTCTTAGAGAAACTCTTAAAGGTTTTTATTTGTACAACTACGTCCGCACTGTGGCGGTGAACACTGAATTCGGGTTCTTGAGTTTTACCGGGCTTTTATATAATTTGTAGGATGAGTGATATTAAGGACAGCGGTCAAAGGAGATTATGATTCAGAAAGGGTACGAAGTACAGGATGAGTGAGGAACTAGGAACCGAGATTAGGATGTTTGGTTGAGGTTGAGTCTATGGTCTTTGTTATGCTTGTGATTAGTTGCGTTGATTATGCAACAGCTTAGAGGAAATTGGGGGATTGTAGTAGGTATTGTAGAGTGGCACATAGTAGTAGAGTTTATTCAGTCACTTCTGGTATAACCTCTCGGTCGTTTCTTCCGGGAGGCTAATAATACAAGGTATAATACAAGACCTGGTTAGGTGAAAATGATAGTAACTTGGAATACGAGCGACGA
This sequence comes from Hylaeus volcanicus, assembly GCF_026283585.1. Taxonomy (NCBI): domain Eukaryota; kingdom Metazoa; phylum Arthropoda; class Insecta; order Hymenoptera; family Colletidae; genus Hylaeus; species Hylaeus volcanicus. The sequence goes on from NC_071977.1 coordinate 22,437,635, forward strand.
TTAATTAGCTGCTCGATACCATAAATTTCCTTCCTGTGCGTCCTAGACACGGAGAACCCTGCGGTTGATTCAGGGGGCTAATAAAAGGTTGAGTGGGTCTAATCGTTCGTCTAACCGCCCTAATAGTCGTCGTAGCGCGTGCCTCCGGTGTCGCGCGCTCCCTCCAATTAACCCTGTCGCCATTGTTATCGTAATCGAGGGCTCGAGTTTTCCGCAGTCGACCGACGTTTCCCATTTCCGTGAGAAAACGTCGCGACGAAAATCCTTGAACGTTAACGAGACCCAGTCACGGAGCTACTTTGCACCTTTCCTCGACCCCTGTCGTGACATTCCGTCGTTGGTACGCGAGACCTGCACAATTTTCCGTCCTGTTTGGAACCGTGCCGCGACACGTGCTCGCCTCGATAATTTGGCGCGATTGCGATCCAGCGATTCGCATACCACGGTGTCGAGCTAAGCAGCTGCAAAGAATGCCTCTTTTTGCCTATACATCGCGTTTCCATGATAGTAATGCTGTCGCGGATATGCATGACTTGTGCCGCGATTCAAAGTTGGAATCGAGTTCCAAAATCTACGTGAGATATACAGTCAGTCTCATACATATTCGTACCCTCTATTAAAGAAGTTTGCTTAAATTAAATAATAGGTTCGATGTTTTCGAATAAATGTTTCGTTATAAATATGTACATAGACGAACTTTACGTATGTGTAGATATATAATGAAAAATTTATTTGGAAATCCTATCGTTTAATTTAGACAAGTTCCTTCAATAAAGATAGGTGCGTGATCGTTGTTGCAATTGCCATCTTGCTAGGAATAAAGCTTTTGTGTGATGGATAGGAATAGAAATAAAATTGGTACGAGTATTATTTTGCAGCTTGTTAGCGATTAGGATTCAAAGTTAACCTTCGTGTACCTTTTCAAACTAGAAGAAAAGGTAACCCTCAGTTTTAGTCCTCGAATGTGGGCAAACCAGAGTTCCTATCAAGTGTTGAAATAGATCCTACATGGTTTGCTAGGAGTGGTCAGATGAGGGCACCTGTGGATGCCTATTTGAACCGAAGGGTTAATAGAATACCTGAACGTCGAGGGGCGATAGGACCAGGCGATTAGGCTATTATCTAGGCCTATTACCTGCCTAGAAGGAATCATTCTCGAATTGAATCCAGAGATTTTATTTAACCTACTAGTACCTTAATCAATCTCTGAACATATAAATATTTTATTTCCACCTTCGTTCGAAAGATGGCAATTTTATCGGAGAATGATCTATGCGATCCTGGCTAATGGTGAAATAATCTTTTCAAAAAATCCCGATGATTGAATCTGAATTCCATTCAGGGCCATTCTTTCCAGTTCTCCTCGTCAGAGTCGCGGTGTCGACGTTCAGTATTTTTCACATTGCGTCCGCACCAGAATGTCCCTGGGCGCGTGTGTTCCGGTAACGTTTCGTAACTTTGGGGCTGGTGCCAGCTAAAACTACTGTCCGGACAGACTGCGTGCGTAACAAGTTGTCAGAGGCAGGATATATGGTACAGGAACAGAAAAGGAGAGACGAGGATTTCCCATGGGCCCTGATTCAGCCCAGAGTTGGGCAAAATTTCCAGTTAAATATTTTGATTCGTTCATCGCGATATATCTCGTTCCATTATCAGCTCATTATTATATTGGGTTATCTGGAAAGTCCATGTCGTTTTTTGTTAAATGGTACAGGTCTGAATGTATCGGAAATGTTGAAAATAAATAACATGTATACATCCCTTAAAAGGTGGAATATTGTGGAAAAAAATGGTACTTATGTAATTTAATAAATTATGTACCAAAATTAGCCATTGAATTTTTCTTAAAAATTCATATGAACTTCCTGGACAAACCAATATTATGTACTCCACGTTCTGTCAATTATTTTCTTTCGAAGCTACCAATATCTATGAAACATGTATGGAATACTGATTCAGCCTTCCTTTACTCTTTTGCTAAGTACTAGTTCCCATCTTAGTCTACAAATGCAAATTCTAATTCTTTTTCAACGGCTATCGGATAAATCGATCCACTATTTCGCTCATCCATAGCTAGGTCACATAGGTGTTATTCGTAACCAGATGTTCATCCATTCGACTTCTTTATTAATTCACTGACACGCGGTAGAGAGCATCGATGCGCTCAGACGATGGACTCGATGGCGGCTGGCACTTCCAGCTCCTTGTTTGTTAAACAATCGACAGCGTGACGCCTCGCGCATACCTGCCGTCGTTCCAACACGAGAGATATAGTTCGCCATCGTCCCTGAGGCTACGCACGTCGCTCGATGACAGATTATCGCATCTTTCCCGCTAACGAAGCCCCGATAACGAATCGTTTCTCGGTAATCGGTGTCGCGTTGATTCAGTCGATGATGCATCGAACACGCTGCAGACTCTTTGCGTGCACGCGTGTCGTGTTTCGTCATTGTTGAGGCTATGGCGATCTGGAGGATACTCGTATTTCGACATTTAAACCAAAACTGCGGGTTAGGTGTTTCGGAGTCCCAATTCACAGGTGGACAAGCCTCTGTTATGGATTCTGGAACCACCACATTTCTTCGATACAGGCCCCATCCCTGAGATAGACTCTTCGGTTCCCGCGACTGAAAAAGTTTTTCGAACACGTTAGATATAGAGGGTGGGAAAGAAATGAGCCTTTGAATGGAAGGAAAGAAGCAGGGTGGATGGAAATAAAGGAGCGCTCGGTGCGTCGCCGATAAAAGCGAAAACCTTTGTGGTCCGTTTTCTCAGGTAGCTCCACGCATTTTGCCGTCTTGGCCCGACGAAATCTCTCTCTGTCCGACGTCCCTTCCTGTCCGACCTTTGTTCTCGTCTCATTGTTCTTGGCCAATTCCTGGCCAGCACAATCTCCCGTACAGAAGAGATTACCAGCTCCGAAACGCTTGTGTCTTCGCGCTACTCGTTTTTCACGTCTCGAACAATTAAGCTCGAATCGTGCGACGTTTCCGTTTACACCGTTCCACTCGTCACAGGCTTCAACCTGCTTCGTGGACTGTTTATGCAGCCTACCCAGGCGAATGATTTGATTGACGCCAGTTTTCTTGCGAAAGGGGGCATGTCAATTCGAGTTGCGTCGCTTGGCTGGCGTGTAATCGATGCAGCGAGATGAGGAGCAGGTGTACTTTTTGGTGCGGAGCTTCCTTGAAATTTTAAAGGTGTGTTTCCGTTGTGGAAGATAATAGTCATTGGTGAAGAAACGATAAAGTTCTAGACTAAGAATTTTATCCATACGAAGGTGGGATACGTCCAAATACACACAAATCACTCTAGTAATAGATATAAAGGTGATCGAAACGTTCCCAGAAAGTAAGGTCAAGAAGCAAACAATGAAGATGCATCGAATAGGAATCCAATACAATGAATTCTCGGGAATTTTCAAGCATATAGTTAACTGCCTCTCGAAGTGATTCTCGACTGCTAAGAAATTCTAGACTACGCTCGACCAAGAAGGTTCGAGTCGACGGAAAGTCCGCGAACGCTCCGACATTCTCGACGCGACGAAACTCGAAGCGGTGAGAAAGGAACATACAGAGGACGGTCGAAGGTAAATTCCAACGGTCTCCATGGGAATCTGAATTTTATATCCCTCGCAGCCTCTCGTCCTCTCGCGAGAGACGCCTAACGTCGGACCAAAGGATGGCTGACGGCGACTCACGCAGGCGCGAGAGAAAACAACGACAACGCGATATTCCTTTTTAACGGCTCGCCTTTATTCCGTCCGTGTAACCCCTCGGCGCAATTTCTGCGGCATGTAATTCTGTCGAGGGCTTCGAGACTTCGTGTACTCTCCACGCTCAGTGTTTCCCAAACTTTCCTCGTCACGGAGCATTTTTCATTTTACGATACACTTACGGAGCACTTTGCGCTGGTCATTTCGGTTTCAAAGTGAATATTCTCAAACTAAAATTAAAACTGTCGTTTACGTCATCTTATCTATTTAACGCTAAACCTGCATATAAATTAAAAACAATTGTTTCGTGCATTATTTAAGTAAGTACCGCGTGAAATGTTTTTGCATTGTGTTTAAAAAAAGCGTCTTTAAGATTAGCTACTTGTTCAATCGAGGTAGAAATACGTAAAAATGAAACGTCGGTAGGTTTAGCGTTAAGAATTAATTATGATTGCTCAGGATTAGAATTCCATATCTAAATCTTCATCGTTAATTTGTTAGAAGGTCTCAAATATTCACAATTAAATTTCCATATCGTAAAGAACAGATTTCCTGATTCTACGGAGACGTTGATCAGGATTTTCCGTAGAGTACTTGTTCACGTTTGGGAAACGCTGCTCTAGAGTGCTCTAGACGTTTCCGACGCCCACGCGTCGAGGGATCGTTTCCTGATTACTCGAATCGACGGCGATCCCCATTGGGAATCGAACGCAAATTTTCCGAGCGGCAGCGTAGCGTTCGACGATTTCATCTCCGGGAAAAAAATGATTACTCTCGTTGCTCGACGCGTGCGTGACTCCCCAGGCGTTTCACGCGCGACGTCGTTTAGAAACGCGTCGGACGGTATCATCGATTGAAGACGCGTCTGAAGTTGTAATGAAATTATATACCCGATCGCTGACAGTGTAAGCTTAACTTCTTCATTTGTTAAACGTTTTGATCCGTTGCTTTGTAATTGTTTAGCCTTTAATCCTCATTTTATCTTCCAAAAGGGAAATTATTATTTATACCTCCACGAATCGAAGTGGTCACCCCCAGATAAAAACGCCAAAGTAATAAATGGGTGAATTATCTTTTACTTCTAGCCCTCGTATGCATTCTCCTTCAAAACAAGCAATTCCCGTTCTAATTTAAAATTATTCTTCCCTTGGGAATCCCAGCTACGAACCTCCCTCGAATCGCCTCGATTTCGTCGTCGTTTCCCATGGAACAATTACCCCGGTTTCTCGAAACGGGGATGAGAATGCGAATGAAAATGAAAATTAGAACGAAAACGAAATCGACGTAACGGCGAATTTAGTCGAGGGCCAGGTTTTGTTGGAGTACCGCGATGGTCCTTGCGTATCGAGTCCTTCGAGGGTGAATCGGAGGGAAGGGAGGGACATGAAACAGGAAAGGCTCTTTTACGATCTATAAAGGATTTATGCGAAACAATTTCCCTCGCTGGGGCAGATTCGTTCGCGGGAACTCCGTTGCTCGACATTATCGTGCACTCTCTCAATTACTTGGCCCTCCCACTTCGCTCTTTTTATTTACGCGTTTCAATTTAAACGCCGTGGACACTATAATCGATCCTGCACACACGGTATCGAAAATCTGGGATTAACGCGTCGACTGACCGACCTCGATTTCGTCAGACTCCGATGGTCATTGTCATAAGTTTTTCGAGTCAGTATTTATCGGGGTTAAGTTGACCATATTAGTTAAGTCGAACTTTCGTCGGTTTTCATAAAATAAATGTACCGGTCAGTCAATGATGATTGATTGAGGCCCGAAAGGAAAATATATATGAATACATTTCATACCGATGCTTTATCGTAATATTAAAAAATGAATATCACTTTGTAGAGCTTTTCAAAGTGAACAAACCACATAATTTTCAAAAAAATTCGTACACTTGGTCCCTAATAAATACAAAATTTAAGTAACCACGAATTTTGGGCGTCAATCAGAGGATTTTTCATTAACGTATGAGAGCTTCCACCTCTACTACTGTATTTCACGATCTTCCACTGTTCCGCCAACAGCTTAAAAAAGGGCTTGGCTAAGCAACGATCGGAATTTCGTGAACCTCTCCCCCCTCCGCAGTTATGCAAGTTCCAGCCAGTTTCCGCTATTGAGCGTCGATTTTCCGCGGATTTTCATAACGGAGCACACTTCCCTCCGTAAATGGCGCCCTTATCCTACCCGGGTGCTTACAGCTGTTACTTTTACACGCCTCACAGGCTACGTCGTTGCTGCAGCGGCGCGGGCACGCGTTCTTTATTTCGTCCTTTGGTGCCTTATTTCGTCGTCTCTCGTTACGGGCAACCCGGGCGAGTTTAAGGCTGTATTCGCTAAAAGGTTTTCTCAATTATTTACGGTATCGTCAATTATTCAGCGGCCACCGGCGCGCTTGACAACTTTGCCCACGTTGACTGGATCGTAAAACTGCTCTGGACCGAAGTTTTTTCTCGTAAGGGGGTTTGGATATTGGAGCGTCCTGAAAAACGTCACCCCATTGCTGGGTAGTACCCGCAGGAATTTCGATGATCAACGACGTAACGCCGTCTATAAATATGCGGACACTTACCATCTTCGATGAATAATTAATCAAATTGTTAGCGTAAAATTCTTGACTGCTAAACTCTATATCGGATGTGTACTCATTAATAGATTCGTAATTTGTTACGATACTATTTGTGTTCATCGTTCGTGTACATTTATGAAATTCTGAAGATGATGAAATATGCGTAGGCGAAACGTGAATCTATTAGGTGGCCTGCGTTATAGACTGGAGTTCTTTGGGAACCTCGAACCTCATTTACTCGAGTAATTGGCGACACAAGGAGATATTATGCAACGATTTATTTTCAACGTTTGTTCCATTGAACGCTCGATCAGTCAAGCTTTTATGCTCGACGTTAAATGCAATTTCATTTCGTAACTCAGACTGCGATTATTTATTGGAAGAGATAGCGGATAACGAGTTATCTTTCATTCGTTTACTATATACGTTCAGTTACATTCTACGCGCGAATTATAAATTCCACAGCGATGCAATAACTGAAAAGTAGCAGGATTGCTCGAAGAAATTGCACGCGTTAATTAGTGTTTTTCAAGTGCAACAAGCAACCAGCGCGCATAATTCTTGTCCGGGTAGTAATTTCGAGCAACGAATAAAAAGTAACGCGACTCCCGATGCGTAATACGATAGCTCAAAATTGCAGTCCGAATTATAAAATGAAATGCACTCGAGCGAGTAGATCATTCGAATAATAGCTACGAAGGAGCTATCTGTTATTCAAATAAAATTCTACCTTCGCAGACAGGACGCGGATAATTGGCTCGAATTAGTAGCTCCGATGAACGCTGCGGAAATGGAAATGCACAGGAAAAAAAAAGCGAGAGTATGGGATAGAGATGTCCACTCTCTCGATATATTCGCAGTCACGAGTTGACGGCGCGACAAATTGGCTGAGCGTGGTCGTGAAACGCCGTCTGTATTATGCGAAATCCACGGTGGAACTCGCTGTGCATTATAGAGAACTTCCCGCCTCTTTCTCTTGCTTTCTGCTTTTTTCCCACCTCTCCCCCCATCCAGTTTCCTTCTTGCTCGTTGTTAGCTAAGGTTTTCGCGGAACGAGTTCCCGAATCGCGGGAATATATTGTGCCCTCCTTCGAGCATCGTTTTACCCCTTTTGCCCGCCAACTTGCCAGACAGCGCGAAAAGGTACCGGCCGAGTTCCTTTACTCATTATTCAACGGCGACGTCGATTCGAATTTTCCACGGAAACTCGCTGGTAATTGCATCCCCGCGTTCGCGATGAAACGGAAATAAGAATCTCGGTCTATCGATCAGCGGTGAACATTATACACGCGAAACATTGGGACAGACCTGGACAAGAAGACAGAAGAACGTGACGCAAGTTGGACAATCTAAATTATTAATTACATTTTTGAAGGATGCATTAGCACTGACAAACTTGGCTCTAGAATTACTCGATTGTTAAGATATTTTTCGAAATAGGGAACTAATTATATCGATACAATGATTTTCTCTCCTCTAATTTCAAACGTTCACTGTTGTTCATTGTAGTGTCAATTATACATTGCATATTCTTAGGTAGTTGTGAAGCACTTCGGCAGTTACGTACACTCTGTTTTTTTAGGCATCGCTACCCTGAAGTGCCTGTTATATTTTTTTTTTTAGTTAACACATTAGGCAAGTTGACTCTCAGCGTCCTGCAATTTTAGATTACCTTTATATCTTGTCGAGCGCCATGTTCCACTACTTTCGAATTTGAGTCGAACATGAAAACCACGAGTCATATACGTCGTAAGGAATTTTTTATCTGACTATGACATCCACGATCCTACAGTAAATCGTAGACCAAAGGGTTAATCCACAACTAAAATTCCAATTCCATTTAATTCCACATAAACAGGTATTCAATTTCTATTCCTCGTTTGAAATTTGTATCCAAGTTTTCTTCGACTTGTCAAAAAAAAAAAAAAGAAAAAAATGGCGCAAGCGTCCTTGAGGTCGTCGTCAACTTGGTCTCAGGTTGGCAGAGTAGAGCAATCCTCGATACGGATGACATTCGATCCGTAACCCAATCGACCCACGGATCGACCGCTTCCGTTATCCGCGCACGCGACAAGAGGCGCCTACGCGGTCTCGCGAATTCGCTAAATGGATTTCTAGCCTGGTCAGACAGGAAACGTAAATTTCTCTCGATGCGCGGCCCTCTGTCCGCGCCATGGAATTAAAGGCCCCTGTCGCGGCGTCTGGCTCGAGAACCTGTCCGTAAATACCACCGGATCAACGATTTATGTGGGCTCCGGGATTGCGCAACGCCTAATCGATGCGATAGTTACTCCAGACACAGATTCAGGCGCCCCTCGTGCTCACCATTTCTTTCACCTTGGGTCACTCGACTCCCATTTTCACTTTAATCCATTTTACTACTTTATTATGACAGGTTACTATTTTACTATCCTATTTTACGGTCTCGGTTTCGTTTTACTCTGGTTTGCTGTTTTATTATCTTGGTACAGTGTCTCATTTTACATTTTACTCTGTTTTAGTATGTTACCATGGTATCTCGTTAGTCGCTACATTTTATGTTACATATGCTTTTAGCGTATTACTGTTATTTTTATACACGTCAGTTTTGAAAGACTAACAAGTATGTCAATATATAAACATAAGTATTGATTGTGCAAGAAAGTACACAGTGCACGACACAATATCCAAAGATATGAAAATATGAATGCTCGTCAGATTAAATTCTGAAAAAATCCCTCGTTTGTAATCTTTTCGGAGCTAATCGTATCTAACTGCTTATCAACGAGCCCACCGTCCTAATTCAGGTGTCCCTGACCCGCATACGAGTCGCACCTTCGACCCAAGAGGTTCATGGCACAGATGACGAACTTGAATCGTTCTCGCACTGTGAACGTTTGATTCCAGCCTCACCCAACCCTAACGCAACGAAAAGTCAACACGAAGGAGGGGTTATCGTTCCGTTTCGGTGTCTGTTTACGCTTCGGTTCACGCGATGATCACGACGAGGAAACGGCCGAAGCGTGTTCGGCCAAGCCGATTGGTTTTCGCGGCGTAACCGCTGCTCGCGCTTACTTCCCGCGGTCGTTTCGTCACGGACAGGAGTTTTACGGATCGAGTTTACGGCATTGTGGACTGTGGCACCCGGTGTATGCCGTAACACGCGTTGCCTGAGACAACACGGACCTGTCTCGAGGGACAAAGGACGTTTTATCTCGAATCGTAACGATTCTTGAACGGCTCCAAGGCCTCCTGATAACGCGCAACCTCGTTGCACTCCGAAATTCGTAGGTGTAATAAAGGGCGATTCCCTCTTGAAACGAGAGCCACGTTAAACTTCGAATTACGCTGACCCGACCGTTAGAAGGATTTGCTATCTGCAAACGAATGCCTCGTTTCGCCTTAATTCAGCGATTCTTCCTTTCAAGGTCACCCAAAGATTAATTAGGGGCTGGGAAACGAAGAAAAATGAAAAATGTACGTGGTCTCCTTTAATGGCGTTTACTGTATTTAATTAGGTACTTGGTCGTCGTAGTAAGGGAAGTGAATACCTATATCGAGGTATCGAATGAAACTCGAAGACAATAGCGAATCGAATGACACAACTGTGCAGGTGTTGATACAAATTTTCTGAACGGTTCGATAGATAGAAGTCGAGCGTTTGAGTCTAGGCTTTATGATGGAAGACAGCCTTAATTAAAAGTTATTTTTTTAGTCAGCTCGTTGAAAACGATACAAAGTGGCACAATTGCGCCGGTATCGACAGCGCGCTGTTTTTTGGGAGCACTGTAAACAGACAAGAATTTGAAAGGGTTTTTAAAAATATTGAAAGCTTTCCAATCGATGCTCTTAACAGGTTCGCTGTTCCTGCTCTATCTCTAACGCGCTCACCAGCATCCGTGGTAACGATGATTTTCTATTTTCCGTTCGAGTAAACAAACGAAGCAGGAATTATAAGCCAGTGTCACATTACGCGTGACACACTATTCGGTTGGCCTATTTGATACTTTTTGTTTGTACGTAGATAAAGCGTTCGTTACGTTAACACGCTCGCTATGACGCGGGATATAAATACTCTCGTATCGTGATTTCGTTCCAAGAAACTATTCAAATATATTTCACCTTCAAACCGGATACCAGTCTTTTTTTGTGAGTCCAAGATTGTTTTACGAATCACAGAATATTCAACATAAAATTTTACACTTTACGAAGTAATCGAGGATAAATGATAAGAAATTGTAGCAAAGGATCGAGTTCCCAAGTCCACCATTTTGACTTCCTACAGTCTGCATGTTTCCACTGTTCTTTGAATCGACTAATTGTGATTAACACCATTCCACCGAGATTTTTACCGAGGAACTTTAACGATTTATTTTAAGGGCTCAGCATTAATGAAAACAAATCTGGATAGAGTTCGTAAATTTTTGATAAGAATACAAATATAAATGTTAGATCGTATAGTTTTCGATTGTCTCGAGACAGAATTTCAGCCCTGTAGATATTTCCACGTGAATCAATCTGACAGTCAACGTGTTAATCCAACGAATCCAACGTGTTTACATTGTTCGTTTATAAATAGCTCCTTTCGTGCAGCTGTAAAATAGGCCCTCTGCTAATAGCAATACTCGAGTAATGATATTCAAATACTCGAATATTCGCAGCGTTCACGAATCCCCCATAGAGTATTCGAATAGTCGCAGCTCTAGTGCGTAAATACCTGTGTCGGTCCTGCGCAATAAATATTCGTGAGAAGGGGCGTCGAAGCAGGTAGGAGGAGGACAGCGCGCCTTACCTGCCTGCCAACGTTGTCTGGCCGCCGATTTGCGTAAACGCGTTCTAATTTATGGAGGTTCCTACACCGCGAACCGCCCTCGCAATTTACGCGGGAACCCCCTGCGTGGTGGTCGAGATTAGACTCTACCCCTCGTCTTCCGTTTTTATTTTGACAACCCGTACTTGCGCCCGCTTTATTTCTTCGCGCCTATCACGTGTGTCTAGACCAAAGATATGCGAAATTATCCAGATAAAAATGTTTAAATCGACTATGATCTGATCGAGGTTTGCAAGAACCAGCGGTGCATTTTTTTCTTCAACCCCTTGATCTACGCGTTACCTCCTTTGCTCGGGTCATAGTATACAGGACGGGAGGAAGTCCGAACGAAGCACCACAAGCCTCGGTCATGGTTGTAGGCCAAAAGGTTAAGGGTGTAGGTACACCGACAGACCAAAGATGTATACGATTTTTAAGCAGCAGTAGCAAAGAAAGTAAACAGTCGATTAATATAAGGTTTTGTATTTTGTTTTGGTATTATATGAACTAAAAAAGTTCTTGTAATATCGCTGAAGTTCAGTGATCGAATTTTGACCACTGTCGCTGTCGTTTATATTTTGAAATATATTTCCGTTTCTAAAGGATCATGGAGTGGTAAGGGCTGGCCAAGAGGCTCGATAAAAATTCTATCATACATACCTCTCCGTCGTCTTTACAGTCGCAGGTTAGTCTGCCATGATGGTCGCAGAAGCACGGGGGGTAGTCGCACCTGTTCGTCGAGTTGGTCAGGGCGCCGTTGAGTAAGTTGCTCCAAAGGAGTCCGAGGATAGCGCTTCCCAGCAGGAATTTCGCTGCTCCCATTTTGCGCCTAGCTCTTGATCCGCCCTCTTCTTCTTCTCTGGCAAGTCTCTTTCACCCCCTGTCTCTCGACGGCTTCACGCCCAGCCGGATGATTCTACACGGAGCCAAGCGCAGGGATGTTGTCCCGACATGTCTGCGACTTGGATTTCCGATGAATCCAATCACGCCACTCCGTGAGAACACCCCCCCGTCGACGAAATCCTTTTCCGCGCCGAAGACACTATTTACACAAACCCTTTTTCGTCGCACTGGCTGCAGAGAAACAAGTTTCCCGTGTTCCCCGACACGCCGCGCGGCACTACGTGATTCTGTCGATCATATTGTCGTCACTATCGCGACACTCTCGCGTGGAATTCTCGTGGCTGCATCCAGTACGCTCGTGCACGCTCCCAAGACCCCGTAACGTTCGACTACGACGTCATCGTCGTCGTTATTCTTCTTCGTTCGAGCGGAAACGTCCAATTATATCCATGGTGGCGCGCGTCACCGTCGAACATCACGTACAGCTTTTCGGATTTCTCTGTTTCCTGGTTGGCTGTTGCACCGCGTAAGCCTCTGCGCTGGAACGACAGGAAAAAACGGTCAGATTTACGCGGACACACGACCGAAAAGAGGACAGCTTAACGATTTCTTTATTCTCGCTGGGGATATTTCTCGACGCGACGACTGGTCTGATAAATCGAGCCACTCCATCGCGGGGCAACCCTTATCGTTCGGTGATGTATCTACTTCGTACGAATCTTTTCTACCTTTTATCCGTCATTTCCGCGATTATTGCTCCGCGAGGGGAAAAGAAGAATGTTCATTGTTAGGCGGTGAACCACGGTGGCGATGGAAAATCCTCGTGATCTCGTTGCGACGACAGCGCTTGTAATCTCTCGCGACAATAGTACAATTCTGTGTACTCTGGCATGACTAATTATGAACGTTTCGCTACATTCCTGCGCTATCGGGGACTTTGTCGCGTCGTTTATCGAACGTAACAGAGGACAATCGATCCACTTAATTCACGACGATACGGGGAAGAGCCTCGTCGATGGTTGCGAACGATACCGAGTGATTTCTGTTAAAAGAATCGGTGGAGATTGGATGCACTACCGGCGTTTGCGTTTGGTGGTGTACACAGGGGACGTAGGAGCGTATTATTCGAGGACGACGTGTAGATTATCTTTGATTCTTATAAAACGGGTGGACATTGGAAAATGATAGATGTGTACTTTTTTGGTTGATATTTTTCAGGTCTATCTTCAGATTGTTTGATGATAGTTAAATATAAATACCGAAACAGTAATGGAAATATTGCAAGAATTTCTTAAATTGACCAAGAATTACAGAGGGTAGTTCACCAAAGTTAGTTTAATTAAAGTGTCAATGTCACTAAATTGTCATTCTTCTAAACATTATCCCTCGACACTTGCTAACAAGATCTATACGATAGTTTCAACCAAACATTTCTATCCATCTCCTTCGCATTTTAATATTTTCAATGAACATTCATTCGCAAGGCTACCGAGTTCAATCTTCTTTATCCGCGCCCACTCACTTATCCGCACTCGTATCACTACTTCAGGGATCTTATTAAACTTTTCGAGCTACACGCATCCGTTCCGACCGCGCACAAGTTTACCCGCTGCTGCAATTCCTGTGTTCGAAAGGCACGACACGTGTACACGGTCTCCGAGTTCGAGCACACGATACACTTCTCCAAGTTAAACACTTTGCCCTTCGGGGAACGACCACGGTTGCACGGTTACAGAGCAACTCTCGATTGCCCGAGCAGCACCCGAAGCGGACCAAATCGCATTGTGCGTTCCAACCGAGTAATAGGAGCCTTATCGACCCCCGGGAGCGTATATTTCATCATCCTGCGCTTTCTTAGCCGCGGATCGCAAATGCAAATCCGTTGTTACGTCTTCCAGTCGCAGTCGTGCAATTTAGAGAGATCAAATTGTCGGGAATTCGTCTTTTCTACGACCTCATCTGCAAGTGTGTAGTTTTATTTAGAATGGCGTAGAAAATTTCATCTTCAAACTTCACTGTAAAATATCTCAATGGAACCTCGATGAACATCAAAGGCACTCTGTAATCCAAGTTAATTGTCCTTGACCAGATAACAAGTTTCTGACGCGTTTGGAACAGTCTCCTTCTAATCTTTTTGTCGTGTTAATCGCAGAAAAAAAAAAGAGAGCGGACGAAGAGAACAATTTTGCAATAAATTTCTCGCGACATATCCCCAGGGGAACGGTTATGAATTCCAACGTCACTCGTGTCCAGTTTTTCAATTAAAATTGCACACGGTATGAATCGACCAGGCAAAAATGCACTTGAGCGTCGCGTAAAATGCAACGATGCAACGCGCGCGCTATCGGTCGCGGCACCGGCGTCGCGAATCACCTCGGAGTTCCCTTATCTCTGGCTCCTTTATGAAACGTTCGTTCATTAAACCGCAATTTCGCGGCATTCTCGGCCGTGCCGCGCGAACGCACGTGTCGTCGACTTTTTTTACAAGCATCGCGTGCCCCGACAATGCGGTCGCCTATTAAATATTGCAACGACGCTCGTCGAGGGAAAAAAATGACCGTTAGCAGTTCTTTGCCGCGGGAACACAGAGGCCAGAGGTTCGTTCGTTCCGTGTTCTCGATGCACTTCAGATTCGAGCGATTCTGGCTTTATTTGCTTCGATAATTAACTGGTCGACACTTGGTTTTGCGGGCGTCTTAATAACGACAGGTTTAGAATTCAAATTGGTCGCCGCACTATATTGGTACGTCGGAGTGCAGACGTACTCTTGACAAACCTTCTTGTCCAGAATCAAAGAAGGAATCAAATTAACACGTTCGAAGTAACACCCAGAAATGGGTGACAGGACTTTTCGTTAAACAACTACAAAAATTAATTCCAAAGGTGAGGTAATAATGAAGGTAAACCTTGATAGGTTTCGTGAATTTGGCGACGTTAACAAATTCTACGCAATAACAAATGTTAAATTATCTGATCTTCAATAGTCTCGAGACATAATTTTAACTTTGTAATAATTTTCACGAGTTTTAACTTGGCAGCCAACGTGTTAAAATCGAATTCGTAGAAGTGGAGAATTAATCGTGTCGAGCGCAATTTTCCAGTTGTACGTTATGAAGCATTGTCGAGATCACCTCTTGCCTTCTCGTTAGATGTGCAATAAAGTAGACTATCTAAAGACACGCATCGGAACACGATCTTTATCGTATCGAGGTGGAAGAAGCGCGATCGAGAACGTTACGAGCGACGAAGGAACTTCGACGAGCTGTTCCCCGCGATTTTAGCGAATTAAGTTTCCATTGGTCGCATCGGAGGGGAAGAGATGAGGATGGGTGGAGGAGGGAAAGAGAAAAAGCGCATCAATGGTGAAAAGAGTGTCGAGCGTGAATGAAAGCCGGCCCAATTCGAGAGGGACTCGAGAAGAATTTTTCCCGGCGCCCGACTTCTTCCCAACGCGTTGCTCTTAATTTCTTCCGGTCTTTTCTCTCCCTCCCCTCCCCCTCGTCGCTTTTGGCGATATCAAAAACTCGACGAACGAGCAGTGTCGCTCGTTGATTAATCTAACGAGCACAACTCCCTCCTCCTTTCGATTGTGTCGCTTCGAGGAATTAAAAGATTTTAACGCGTCATTACGCCGCCTGACAAGATCTTCGTTAGCGTCTGTCACTGACTGATAATAAACGTAATCGTATTTATGCGCGTCGAGGCGAGGGAAGGCGACGAGCTCTGCGCGCGAGGATACAATTTTCCGCTCGATTCATTCGTCGCGAGGCTTCTTTGACACCTCGAGAGAACGAATGTTTTCATTCCTTTCTGTAATTATTTTAAGGGGTAGGTGAGAAGAATCGAACTGAATTATGAAGAAGAGCTTAGGATTCATGGTCCTATTCAGGAAAGAAGCGCCGACTCGATGGATCGTTATAAGGTAGTCGATGAGTGGCATGGGTATTGTTTGGTAACTTTCGCGTGGATGTCCAGAGTCAAAGTCAGAATCGGAGTCAGAGTCAGAGATTGTTTGGTAACTGTCGCGTGGATGTTCCCACTATTTCCTCTAGCTTCTAGCTTGAAGTGCACAATTGATTTGTACTGTAAGCTTTATTCTATTTATAAATGAAAAGAATTCAACATCTTCCAATTTATGACAGCTATACTTGAATAGATGACGACTGTAATACAAGTTTTTCATCGATATTTTTGTTTGTGATATTTCGTGAACGACGTTCTGCACAGCTCTTTTATTTCGACAGAAATGACCATGTTCCACCTCTTCCACCAAAGTGGAGCAGTACTCGGAAAGCATTTTGCTAATTTCGTCACGAAAGGAAAACTTATCCTCATTTAAAATTCAGATGATGTGACGTGCTTGTATTTGTATTAAAATACATGAACTCCAAAGGTCGCGGCGAGCATTTGTTGAACGTTTCCGGAATATGTACCAACAAATTACTTTCCGGATCGATAGAAGGGAACAATCGCGTGTTTATCAATTTTCACTCCTGGATCGAGGACACTGTGTATTCGCTTACTTTCATTTATACATTGAGAAAATAATTTATTAATATCCTCGAGAATATATTCGCGAAACTCTCAATTTGAATAATTCCCCCCTTAATTTCATCCCTATTCAATTTCCATAGGTTGGGGGATTCATCGAAATAGTAACGCTTCAAAAAATCGTCTTCCACTGGTAACATTCTAGTAACGGTAATCCGATAATAATATTCGAGTACTGAAACATTCGAAGTCATGGATTTTAATGGTCCCAGCCCTGTAGAGTCCAGAGCAGATGTTCCACGGGGATGATGACGCGGCAACGATGCAAAGCGGCAAGAAAAATGGCGTAACCGGTTTTATCTACCGAATCGGTGCCCTTCCCGATTGCGTTTCCACCCGGAATTCGCATTTTTTCTCCGCGACCGATCAACACACCGGCCGCGCGATTGCGACCGACCGTGAGGGATTAATTGGCCACCGTGCGCACACCAGACGTCGGTTTCTGGGCGACACAGCTAGAACAACTAACGAACAAACGAACCACGACGAGGGGGAGAGGGTACAGAGTGCGACGTAGGTGCACACGTAACGAGAAAAACGAAACGGGACGGAGTCGATGGTTGGTAATCGATGGGCAACCCTAGCATCGAGTGGCCCGGATGACGGAGCGGGGGGTTGCCCACCCGCAAAAGGATGGGGGCCAAAACGTACACAAATTATTCTACCTCGTCCGCCAGTGATTCGCGCGGTCGGCTGATTAAACATTTCGCTACGGTTGATTTACGCCTCGTTAATGGATATTCATATATTCGGATTCCGAGTTGTTGGCTGTCCTGAACTCGCCAGCACGCGTTCCACGCTTCGCTCGTTCCTTGACACGCGACTAACGCGAGACGCGCGAATGAATCGCTTCCCATTACGCGACTCTCCGTTCATTAGGGGAAAGATAAACAATTTTTCAGTGGTCACTGGCTGGGCGGAGATTAGAACTTGAGTTACTGTGTTGGAGTCTTGGAACGATCGTGCAAAGTAGAAATGTTTCTATCCATTTGGAATGCTTTCAATCTCGTTATAGGTCTCCTAGGTATTTCGGAAAGAATAAGTGGAAGCAATTCTGGGCTAAATTGCCTAATTCATAGTGGATTGAAGAAACCAATTGACAAACCAAGAGGAAACAAAGGAAATATAATTTGTCACGATATTAAAACCTCGAAGAGTTCTACCAATCTACCATCCCCCTTATTTTTCTATCTTAACACATAAACCAACGATCAACATTCAGTGTCTGTCACATCCAAACCATCCAAGGACATTATTTGGATCTCTTCGAAGTACACCTCCTTCTCAGAATACATTGCTACGGATGAGAATCCACCCCTACCTTCCTACCCTTTTGTTTCGTCTCTGCCTCCCGCGCACTTATCTTCCCTTCAAGGTTATCGGTCGCGACTTCTCCGAACGGCGAAGTAGTCGCAATTTCCAGACAGCGATAACAGTAAACGAGGGACCACCCTTTCCTTGGTCGTTTCAATCGGGAGCGGAGGGGGTCGAAAGTTTCTTACGCGAAGGATTAAGATCGGATATCTTCCGAGTCGAACTCCCCCCTGTAAGCTCGTGGGACAACGCTTAATCCCGCAATCACGAGCGAGTTTCTGTTCCGATACATTGGAGGCCGTTGGTTAATCGTTCGGAGAAAAAGGACGAGGGTGTTCCGAGACCAGACCACGAACGAAACGATTTATCGTACGATGAATCGGTCAACTGTGATCGATGCGGGTGTCCGAACGACAATTTCTTCTTGTCTTCGATCGTGATCTTTTTATGTCGAAGGGATAATTGCATGTCGTTGTGTGTCAAATTCAGCGTAATCGTATTTACAAAAAGTATCGCACCATGCATAAATAGCTAAACAAAAGGTGGGTCAGGTTTTAAACCATTTAACCGCAGAGTTAAAAAACGGTGGAAGTTGAACGTCATTCGTGCTACAAAAGAATTTACAAAAAATATCCTAGGAGTCTCCCTGTATACGATAATGGGATGAAGGTAGCCTAATTATTGTGAAGATTCCTTGTATCCATGGTTCTTTCAAAGGAATTCTAATCGAAGGAAATTCTAACTCGCCTTGGACGTTCTAAAAAGCTGAATTTTATCATTTCTCACTCAAACTGTTTTTTATCGTACGCCAGGTGACAACGAAATGGAATCGAATTGGGTTGAGACGATTATTTCGAGGATCCATGCACGGCGTGTTATCAGATTCCGATTAATACGCAATCCACCGCGAGCGCTACAACCGTCTCGAATACATTAATCCGCGATAAGTGGTTATTGTTCCGAAATTGACCCAGTTTAATTGTTCCCCGATTATTCGTATCGTGTCCCCTCTGCGGAAACAGATTTTCCATTCGGAGTATTGTTTGGAGAGAAGAGGAAAGAGAGAGAGAGACGGGGGGATGATGATCGTTATTTTTATTCGCGCGCGAACCTGTCGAGAAATTATGCTCTTACACAAATCGTTACGCGCGATAAAGCGTGTGCATCGGGCAAAGTCAATTTACCGCGCCAGCGCATTTCACCTCGTGCAGAGATACTGGATTTCGAGGAGGAAAAAAAAATAGGAAAAACGGCTGCGAACTACTGTATAGGAGGCCATGGACGTAACGATTTTTTGCGAGATAATCTGCCCAACCATCGTCGATACGACTGGTTCAACGATACTTGTAATTTGCTAACTCCCATTTGCGACTCGATGAACGACTGTAACGGCATTTTAGAAACTTTTTCCAATATGACTCTTTCACATCTGAAAATCGGTTTATCCGAGTGCCAACGAATTGTTGAATAAACAGAAAGCTGCGATGAATGGCGCAAAAGAGTATATACGATTTAATTCTTGGATTGGATGGGAAATGTATTTTTTAAATCGAGTGGGAAACTTTATCCATGTTTTAAAAGCGGATTGCCCGTTAGTTTCTGGAATGGCATTTGGACTTCGCTGGCTGAAGTCAAACTAACGAATGAATCAGGAATCAGAATCGGATATGAACAATTATAAACCAAACAAGAATTTCCAGCTACATATTTGAAGCGATCAATTTTCCTGGTAGTAGAGGATTCGTTCATCGATTTTAACATTACCACCCTGTCCATTTCGGAGTAGCTCTTTATACTAATACTACCAAAAGAAAAAAATAAACTAGACCACTTTATAAGCGACGTTTCAAAATTCATGAACTGCTTCCCAATTATTGGTTTTAAATTTCAAGTTAAATTAGCATTCACTGGTAACAAGAACCATCTAGCATAAAACGATAAAAACAAATTATTCCCAACCTCAAAAACTCTTTAATTTTATCTAAAATATACAGTTTTATTTTGCGATTCAAATCTACGACTAACGAATAACAAGAGGTAACGAGAGAGGTACTCTCTGCTCCAATTCCACGCTCGAAATTTCATCTAGACGAGAGTTGTGCTTGACTATCTTTGGCGAAAACGTCCCGTCGAGGATCGATCTCGAAGACGCACGATGGCCCGTGCAGCTGCCGAAGAAAAATTTTACTGGATCTCGTTTCCCGTGGATCGACAGCTGCGTGAATGCCGCTGCCGCGCGTCTGGCGCAAACAATTATGACAACCTCCTCGTGACGCGTTATTGCTCCTGAGCGTATTCCTGACAGCGTGGCCGTGGAAAACGGAACGCGAAAAGAACACGAGGAGAGGCTCGACCGCGACAATGAACGGCTAATTTAATCGTAGCTGGAGCAGGTTTCACGAAGACGAGTCACGGCTGGACGGCAAAGAGGCACGCACCAGGCCACACGCACGTACGTGCCACGTGGGAAATCATGCGTTACAGCCAAGGATTATCCGACACCGATCTACCTAGGCCAGGATACACCTCTGGTGTGTCCCCTGGATCGGTAGTCTCCATTCTTTTCGCGACGTTGGTGGTCAAAGATAACGTCATGACTCGTGACGTGGCGATGAGAGAAAAGCGAAATCGTTATCTGGATACAAACGTGGAGGAATGGAAGATATACGATGAACTCGTATCAATCCCTCTCTTCAAGGGAATAATCGGGCTTAACGTGCGATTGCTCGAAAGTCACATATGAATGGAATCTTGGTTTGCTTCCCTTTCTATTCTCACAGTATATTCCTTGCTTGGCGTTTATTGCATTCTACTTTCTATTTCTATATTAATTAGACACTTTGGTTCGAGTATACATTTTCAAAATGAATCTACAGATACGTATCCCTTGTGCAGAGGTTTCAACATTCGAAAATTAATGAATGGAAGACCATGTGGTCAAGCTCGAGGTTAAATCTCAAAAATAGAATGAAAATTCGGAACAATGTTATGTGTAGACTAACATGTCTAGACAGCCGTTAAACTAAGCTAAAATAATTTCGTATCGTAGCTCCTTATCTTTGTCATTCCTAGATAAACATTATGTTGATAAACGCTCCAATTTTAATCGAACAACCAACGACCTTAAAACGATTCATCAACGATCCTACGTTCGGAAATTCGTTATCCTAACGGAAATTTCGCCGATCTCTGTCTCGGGACAGGCACACCCACTGTTTGCGTCGCCGGCGGGACAAAATCCGCGGCGTACCGTCGTTTACTGTCGCTATCACGTCGTGTGAACAGTTATGCAACGATCTCTCGAGGATGTTCCACGGCTGTCGTCGATGGAAGGTCGAACGGTCTCTTTCTCTCTTGAGCACGATAGATCGTGTCCTCGAGAGGAACGCAACCGCGAGATCGACGCCTCTGTGTAACCTTTGCATCGCGTGATTCAGCGAGTGAACTTTCCACTGTTACCCAGCTACCGCGGGTCTATTGCACTTTCTATGTTATATATCCAAAAAAGATTCCCCCTTTCCTATTGTTTTTCCTTTTTTTTCTTTTATTTTTCATTTTAACTGGTTAAACGGTCACTGTCGTCGATGTCCTCGCGGAGTGGCTCGACAGAGGGGAAATTGTGAACGAGGGTAGGTCTCGCGGTTGTAAGAAGACTAGTACGCGAGATGAGCTTTACCTCGATATCTCGACTCGATATACTCGCGACGCGACGCCGACGACGCGCGAACAGCAACTGGCCGCCTTTCGAATTCGCGGCTGGTTTGCACCTCGCGTCGGTTATCGCGCGACACGAGTATCCCCACTACTCTCTTCCCCGCCGTCGATCAAAGATCCCAAATCCCCTCTCCGCGTTTCTCTCCGCCACTTGGTCTGTTGCTGTGACGGCAAACTGCATCCCCACCGTACAAGTGCAAGCTCCCTCCCTCGCGTGCTTTTCAGTCGGTTTTCCGCCGTCTTGGAACGCGTGTCTTGCTCCCAGAGGTCGGAGGACGGTGGTGTCCGCAGAAATTGCATTAAAAATTGCACTGTGCCATGCATATGTAATGCACCGAGAATTGTGACGACGTTAAATGGTTTTATCGCGGTAAATTATGTTTTCTGTAATGTATACGTGGATCATCGATGTCCGATGCAATGCAGACGGTTGTTCTTGCTCGTGTGATTAATGTCTTTCAGGTGATGCAATTTCTATGGGGACTACTACTGTGTACCATCTTATTTTACTTTCCGTTGTTATCTCGGAAGAAAGAATTATTTGTTCCTCCGAGCCATACTGTTTTTCTGACAGATGTTTTTTTTTTTTTTAAATCAGTACCCAGAGGTGTATTTAAGCCATCGATTATTAGAACGCGAATTTTCCGTGTCGAACGAATTTCAATTTGCTAAAGTCGATTATAAAAATAACCGATAGTATCGAGGAAAAAGTGCCTGCATTTCATTTCGTTAGCTTATAATTACCAGCG
This sequence comes from Hylaeus volcanicus, assembly GCF_026283585.1. Classification (NCBI taxonomy): domain Eukaryota; kingdom Metazoa; phylum Arthropoda; class Insecta; order Hymenoptera; family Colletidae; genus Hylaeus; species Hylaeus volcanicus. The sequence continues at coordinate 22,459,879 of NC_071977.1, forward strand.
AACAGAGAAATATAAATTGCCATGCTAATTTGCCGATTTATTATCCGAGCAATGCAAATCGCATTCGTGCACGCATGTGACAAGCTGAACACGCGAATCGATTCTAACAAAACGAACAATCACACATACCAACTATGATTCATGGAATTGCACAAATTATCCTTCGTTATTCGACGCTTTCGATGAATATTTTACCTATACCTGAATTGTTCCTAAACTTTTCCCCATCCCTAAGCACAGAGGGCAAAGTTTCAGTGGAGCAACAAATTTATTTTTGTAACGACGCCCCGTTATCGGTTCTCGTATCTCCGTTCCATTTTTCCCGTCCACCGAATCGATTTGCCCTTGCACTTTTAACTTGCCCCCGCGACACGACACTACGGATTTCGCCTCTCTAGTCCTAGATTGGCTGCAGTCTGTCGCGCGGGATATTTGCATGTAAACGCAGGTACGTAGGTCACGTATCGAGCTATGCCAACAATGTTTCGCGCCAGGCGTAAACTTTTGCGGCTGTGATCGCGAACACGGCTCGTCGGTGAAACGATACGGTTGGGGATACGTTTCGTTCGCCACAAAAGCTGCGCGATCCGAGTTGATCGAATTAGAATGGCACGTTTAATCGGCTGACGCGTATGCGAGCGCGAAACAATCGTGGGAAAAAGTCGAGCCTTCCTTGGATCCAAGTCTGGCATTTTAATTATTATTGCACGCTGGCATCTGCGAGCATTCTTTTCGTTGCGTTAGGGTAATAGACGTTTGTAAAAGTAATCATTTGGATATAGTATAAGAACTTATCAACAAAATAAGAATTTTATTTTGTACAACAAAGAAATTGAAGTATCATTGACAATGAACTGATTTGTTCCAATTACTTGTTAAATAAAAATTCGTTTGGTGTTATTTTCGTACTATCGTGATAATGTTCGTCGAAACATTTTTCATTCGTGGTATCGCAGAATATTTTCATATTACCAAGAGACCATAAAGCCGTGTCGCTGTAAACGTAGCTTCTTACTGCGACTTCACGAGTCATTCAATTTAATGAAAACAGTTTGTCGCGATAGCTGTTTGTATTTTTGTGGAACGTGAGATTAGAAATAGAACAAATTCATAGTGCTATACGACTTCAACGGTATCGTTGATATAGATATCGTGTGTACTCGTAAAATAAAATATTGAAAAGTGAGTACCTCGCCCAAGTGAGGGGTTGGGAGTAAAGATATCGAACACCGAGGATTTTTGCGAAATTCAACACATGGCACGATGATATCATTGCTTTTTATATCATGCTCCATTTCCGCGATGCTTTCTCCGGTGTCGCGAAAGGGAGTCTTATCGGTCACGCTGATAAGGCGCTGACAGATAACTCTGCTGAATATCGGATCTTCCGCGGCAACGATTGCTATTTCAAGCGATTATTTCGCTGGCCTCGAGTTACGTTTCATACTTCAGTACTCGACGAAACGTAGCGTGGAATTTCATATAAATTAAATTAAAGTTTAAATTGCTTTATGTTTATTTCATTCGTCGATCTGTTTTTAACGTACTAATCCACCATTAGTAATTTCGCGTGGCAATTTAAGAACACATACTTTCATCCAGGAATGTTATGGTCAGTGAATGAAACATTCGTGTTCGGTACTTCTTCAACGAGAGATGCTCTGTCTAGGATTTAAAAATTTTAAAACAGCATTAGCATGTCTGGAAGTTGAAAGGTCAATTGGTTTTATTCAATTAGCTATGTTAAAATTGAAGGCGCTCTCGCTACAGTTTCCACGGTGCAGGATTTTCCATTCCAGCGACAGTGTCAGAAACTGACGCAAAAACGTGATCCCGACGTGTTTAATAGTCACTCGAGGCTAATCAGGTTATCGCTTTTTCTCGCATTAACAACGACAAAGGCGCCATTAAATTTCTTAGTCCGCGATTCCCTTTCTTTGATCCCTTTAATACGCCCAACCCTCGATCTCGAAGAGTGTCTCTATTGAAAAAATTAATGAATCAACAGAAGGGCTTGCAACGTGTAAAAATGTAACGCAGCACTCGACAAGAAGTATTTAGTGACAATGATACCCTCAAGATATGTGAGTAAAGACTGATGGGTATTATTTACAAGTAAAAGATACAGATGTTGGATTCTAGTATAAATACTAAAAGTTTTAAAATTGCAATTTGAAACAAATGTTTTATAGGGTACACTGGAGTCTAATATTTAAATTTGTTTGCATGCATTTAATGGTTTTACTGTTTCAATTGAAAGGATTCGCAGAAGAACTTCAATTTGAGAAAGAAAAAACATTGCTATTCCCTTGACTGTGATGGTGCTATAGTGCTCCTGTTTTCCTCGGACAAATAAATGTTTCGTTCCTTCCTAATTGCACGGTTCGCGAATTTTTTCGATGAATGTGGAGAAAGTTCGATAAATAATAGAGAGGGAAGGCACGTGAATTCCGCCAATTTTTCAGACTTCTTTCAGCGCGCGAACATCGCGCGTGATTACGCGAACGAGCATCGAAATAATCCGCTTTTCCATAATGACGATCACGATTTTTACCGTTTTTCAGTCGCCTAATCCTCGATTTCCAGCTGAGTCTGGCCGATAGTCATTAATAGCAGGCGAAAAAAAACGCGCGCAAACGAGAGCGATCGAAATTGAACCCGACGCTGAATGAAATTTGTATGTAACCGATTTTTTTTTACTATTATTACACTTTCGGTACGTTCTATGTTTGGATAAAGAGAATTGTCCTTTTCTAACCGATATGGAAATTTTAGAAGCATTGTTTAGGAATTTATTTTAACTTCATACAACACATTTTTTTCGAAAAAAATCGATTTTGCTTTAATAAAATTTAACCTTTTTTTTGGATCTGTTGGTGTTAATTTTATAATTTTCCGATAGTTAAAAATGGAAAAGAAAATTGTTGGTAAAAAATTGTGTCAAAATTGATATAAAAAGTCATGTGATTCTTGTTGGTTTTATTTATTATTTTTAGATTGAAATCACTAACAATACTAATTAGATTATTACGCACATATTGTACGGATAAATAATTGGTATTTCTCCTATTGGTGTGTAAGGAGCCTAAAATATAAACCGCCTTTTTTTTTTGCGTTTCCTAAAAAATCGTATTTTTTGATCTTTCGATACCAATTACTCAGGCTACAGTTGACCTATCGAGTTCGGATTTTTGTTTGTTTGACGCAGAATCGAATTATTTACAAAACAGTGAAGGCGGTTTGTCAAAATTCTATTTAGTTAACAAAATAAAAAAAAATTTTGTTGAAAGTCGTCCTGTCTTTTTTTGAAAATGTTCTTGGAGAAAAAAACTCATCGCTGTTTTATAGTTTAGACTTTGTAGAGCAATCTAAAAAAAGGTTGGGTACGATCGGATAAGGCATACTGTGAAAAGTGTACCGAAAGACGTCAAATTTTACTTAGTAATAAACAGCTGGTAGTGCCCTCCCTTAAGTAACGCGTGTATTTAACGCATTGGAGAATTTTGGTTTAATGAATGCTTGTGTTTTTATAGCGTAAAATGTTCTTTTTTATTTCGATGGTATTGGCGATGGTATCGGACGTGTAATGGATATATTTTACTTTGGATCGAGGTAATATAGAAAAGCATATTTTTTCTGCAAAAATTAGATTCCCTCTTATTATATGAAATAGTACATTCATGAATGTCTCCAATTTTTCGAACTTCTTGAAACTAAAAAAGCAAAAAGTCCTCACGTGTAAGAAGTGCGTAGAATCACTGGCATTAAATACTCTCTAAAACAATAATTGATTATTTCGCTCGGCGATGAGGATATAAAATCATTTTTGATAAGAGTAACACGGTTTCTTTTCCTCTCTTTCGGTATTTTCCCCGTTAATTAACCGGTGATTAATTATGGGCGAGGGTTTCCGATAAAAAGCTTCTCCTCCCGCGCGAAATTGCGGTGCGCTGGTCAGTCGAAACCGCAGGATCGTTTACCGCGGAGTTCCCCGTCTGTTTTTGAGCATTTTCAATCCGCGTAAGGATTTTTTTTCCTCCGGTCGGTGGGTTGCGTGATTTATCGCTCGGCGTACGCCACGGTTGCGTCTTTATCTTCAACGAGGATGCTTGTTTTGAGCGGACTATGGCGATTAATTTCTCTTAAACTTCGTATGCGACCGACGTTTCTGTTCCTGACGTTGACTGAGAATCGTACGAAAATTTGTGGAAACACTGGGGACATACAGATACGGTTTATATCTGGCAAGAGACTGTAACTAAATATAATAGTACACAGGGAGGTTTTGATCATTTTCTTCTTGGTAAATTTCAACGTGTGAGGTTTCTACGAGACCAAGCTGCAATTTTCTTAAATAATTTACTTAAAAGAAACAACTCAAATGACTTGTTTACAACAATAAAATTGTGATACTGAAATCCAAGTACAATGATCCGTGCAAAATTCCGTGCAACATTTCACTATATAAATCCACAATGACTTCGACTTTGAACCAATTCCGAACAACCATAAACGCGAATAATCGGATCAAAATCAAGTGTTCGCTCAAGGCTCTCGCATATTCGCGTAAATCTTTCGAGTAGATAGGCATGATTCACAGTGGCAGAAGTGGCTTTCAATGCCAAGTTGATTCCGATCCGACTATAACCATCGAACACATTTTTAAACGATTAACTGTCGGCTAACTCTAAATTACGATCGCGTTGGATTCACAACCTAGACCTTCGCATTTTCACGCCAGCGAAACTCCCGCGCGCATTTCGAGAATTCAGTCAGATACGCACTTCAATCCTAATCGATTTCCAATTCTAAGCCACTCGATCTCCTCCATGTCGTCTCGAACCCTTGACATTCATCCTCGACGCAGGGAAAGGTTCTTCCGTTCGCACGTACGATATACTTTGTTTTTTCCACACGATGGATATTTCGTTTCAATTATAGCGTGATTCGAGATCATTATGCGGACCGATTCGTGCCTCTCTTGAAGCTAAGAATCAAGATTAGAATTTAATTTAGAATGCTAACGAAAGTTCTCTAGATTAAAGTTAAAAAATGGTATATCTTTTCATTCGCCATACTTTCGAGTGAAATAGTAAACAAAGAAGCAATGGATCGTAATAATCGACACGCTAAAAAATCCTCGCTATAACAAAGATTGGATTAACCTCTACACTCGCATTTTAATTTGTTCAAACGTTTTGTTCCAGAGTTGAATTTGTAATTTTTTCATTCAACACGCAACAGATGAATAATTGTCTACCCTTCGCTCGGTATTTTTATTTATTCGAAATTGTCGTTTAGATAAAAATTTCGCCCGTCCCTATCACGGTACCGTTGCAAACGTTTGTCATTCACACTCCACGCACGAAAAGTTGGCGTACCTGCGCGGTATCGCATGTGCTTCCAATGCATCATGAAATTTCGTTTTAATTATAACGTGTTTCGAACCCCAGTTACTAAATAACTTTTGAAATTGCGAGCGTTGCACGACCGCGGGCAAGTTTAAGTTTCATTCTGTCTTTCATTCGCGGCGTGGCCACGTTCAAACGCGATTAATATTACTTTATTTTTTATTTTTAAATCCAGCTTGTTCCGTTGCGAATATAATGAAATTGCGAAAGCGTACAGAGAAAGAAGAAGTTGTTATTTAGATTTATGTGGGGAGTGTTTAATTACTGCACTGAAAAATCTCACTGGAAAAGATTGCGAGTGATGTAGGAATTTCGAAGATTTATCATGTCGGTTAATTGTATTTGTTTATTCTTTTTTTCACGAAATTATTGCACTTCTCTCGGATGATTTATATATTGAGTGTTTAATGCTTTATTTATCCTTTTGCGGGCAGTGAAACTTTATTAGGAAATTTTTAAAGATATAGATCGAGTAGTTCATCAACCTCGAAGAATATTAAGAAAAACAAACTCTTAAAGCCCCTTTGAATCGAGTGCATGGACTTTCCATGTTCACAGAATAAAGAGCACGCAAAATATAAATTGTCTGAGACCGGCGCGCATCAGAAACGATCCTGTGAGCACGAAGGGGTTAAATCATCGTGGCTGACGTCAGTCACGTGAAAAATCTCGCTCCCTTCCACTTCTGGCGCAACAATTCATACGCTTTTCCGGGCCCCAGATATTCCGGGGTAGTTCACTCCCGTCGGTTTGATGTGTCGGTTAAATAAGCTCTCCAGCCCGTGGAGAAAAAGTCGCGGTATCGCGTCTCGCGGCTCCTTCCCTCCATTTCGGCTCTAACAACTATAAAGTTACGCCTTTTATCATTCTGTCTGCACGTCAGGGATGATACGCGGCCGTTCCGAAACCCACACAGAATCTGGCGGGCGGCGTTGCATTTCAAATTGAAATTCTCCACGGTCGGGAAATTTCAGTTTTCAACGCTTTCCGCGGTTATCGGCCACCGCGATGAGCTCTCGCGTTTCCAGTGATTTTACTTCAAGTTCATCAACTCTGGGGCTTATCAACGTTTTGTGCCGAATAGTTGCGTTAATTCGTGCCGTTTTGTTTTGCTCAGAATTCAAGGTGAATGGGAAACGGAGGGGATGATGGCTTGATCTGAATTTTTTTCTGACAACTTAGAGGAAGGAGGAGAAAGGATAGTTAGGAATGTAAAGAGATTGCAAAGGGGAATAATGGGTCCCATATAAGGGAATGTAAAACAGAAATATACTTGGAGTATCTCAAAATTTATTACACATGAACTCATTATTTAATTCCATTTCTTCACAAGTTCCATTGTAAAAGAAAATTCTTCATCTGTTCTATCATTCCCCTCAAACAGTATTTCGATATCTGCTTGAAACGTCACCATGCAAACCTCCAAAAGAGTTTCAATTCACTTCCATAAGAGAGACTATCCCATTCTTCCTTAATTGCCCGATTACCGCGCCAGTGACTGCCACGCCGTTTCCCTCGCAATGTTTTCGTTTTCCCTCCTGTTTCTACCGCGTTTGCCCTTTTTCGCTATCACCTTCCGGTCCGTCTTGGTTGCCTGGCCTTCGTATCGTGTCGCGTTGAAATCCCGCACGGAAATCTCACGCGAAGGATCGCGGGTCAACTTGTCACCTTCAACTTGGCGCAGACTCAGTCGCCCACCCTTTCGCTGATAAGAAACGGCATCGATGATCGATTCGTCAAGATGTCATCCCGCTCGTTTGTCTACGACGGCGGTTTCCTGCGGAGGTAGACGCCTCGATCCCTCCTAGCTCTTTGGCGCTGGTAAAATATCGAGAGGGTTGGCCGTGGCTGGAATTAATCGCGTCCACGGGTATTTCCGATTTCCAGTCCACCCGATCGTCCTGGACACCGTGAGAAATTAGGCTGATTCCATCGGTAATTATTTCCATTAGTACCGCCGTTGGGACGCGTGTACGGATATCGTCGACGCGATATTGTTAATCGTGGGGATTAATTAGACGGTGTATTGGGAAAATTGTTGTGGCTGTATCGACGACAGCAGAGGAATTCCCCTCGAATGGTGTCTATAGTATGTTACGATGTGGGGAGGGTTAAGTTGGATCTGAGATTCAGAATAGAGCAGCACCTATACGAGATTTTTATTGGACAAGTACTGTTCTTTTATAAGGTTACATTTTTCAGGTATTTTTAACAGGAATTTTTGTATATTTGTTTGTTTCACGTCAGAGAGCAAATTTATTGTTCGTGATCCGTAATTCAATCTTTGATCCTCAAATATCTTGTGTTATTGTTCTGCTATTCAAATTAATATATGAAACATATCCTTAAGTTAACCTCATCTTCTCTTTCCACAATTTTTTCCCACCTTTCCTGCAAAGTCATTATTACATCAGTGTACCATAAATTCTACCTCAACGATGAACTGGTAGAAAGATAACGCAGCATCCATTCTCGTGACACTGTCGACAGTTACATCGGGTCACGTTCCAGATTTCAGATCATTCTCCACCTCGAGAAGGTGCGACGAAAAACTTTAAAGCTACTCAAAATTTGAAGTTGCCTGAAAATTTGAAGTTCTCGAACAATGTTGCTGATATTACCCTCGTTGGCCGTACAACCCCGAATTTCCTCGAACGCGTATATTATGTAACGTTCCCTGAGAACGATCGATGCCGGCCCCGGTATATCCGTGACATAGTCGAAGCTGTTCTCCTGTGTCTTCGAAACGAGTCCAACACGGGCACTCGTGTTTTCGAGCGAGCCAGTGCCGAGCCAGCTGATTAATTCCGTGTCACGTTCGCTCGTTAAATCATAGTCCGTGGGCTCGATCAACAAGTGTTACTTCTCGGACGCAGTGCGCAGAAACCCAGAAGAGTGGAAAAACAGCGATTGGGTAGAGACCGAACGATCTTTTCAAATAGCTTACGCTCTTTATCACCTAGCGCATTCGTCGGACTCGTTCGAACGCACTGTTGCACGACTCTAAGACACTGAAACATGTGCAATAGGTATACGTTGGTCGTTCACCATTTCAAAAGTGTTGGCTATAAAATGCAGGAACAACGTTGTCAATAATTTAGCTATTTGAAAAAAGAGGTCGGGGTATTGTGCGGAGGTGAAGAGTTGGCTAGTGGGTCTGATTGGTAACAGTATACTGTTTTAAATTTTGTTGCGAAAGTCGTGCAATTTATTAGAAACTGGTGTGCCATACCATGTACTGTGCACAGTTGGGAAATTGCATAGCGAGTCAGATTGGTCTCCTAGATTATACTTAAAAACTCTACAATATAGACTATGGAATTCTACAGTACAATAAAGGAGACTATACTGTTACCAATCAGATCTCCTAGCCAACTTATCACCTCTGCACAGTACATGGGTCAATTTGGACCGTCTTGATAATCTCCATTGTTAAATAAAACGCTCGAAACGCACAGGAGTTGATCCGAAAGTTTCCCATCCAGTGCATTTCGTCTCCCATCTCATGCTCAACGAGGCAATCGATCCACAGCATCGCGGAGATGTGATTTCACAGACATTTGGCTCGCCCAACTGTCCCGTGAAATACAGTTTCGGTTGAGACGGCACCAAGGGTTTGAGCACAGCCGACCGTCTTCGTAATCCCCAGTGTTAATACGTTGATTAGCACACTGATTCGCATGGAGATGTCTACAGGACTAAAATTTCGTCTCGAGACAATTAGAAACTAAAGAATCTAACATTTGTCGTATTATTTATTTTTGAATTCTCGTTAAAATTTACGAATTCTATCCAGATTTGTTTTCATTGATACTTACTCCTTCAAATTATTTATTGAAATTCTTTGGTGAAAAGCTCTGTCCGTATGTGCGCGATGTGGCGCTCAACGTGTTAAATAAAACGCTCCAAACGCAAAGGAGTTGATCTGAAAAATCCTGTCCGGTGCATTTCGTCTCCCATTTCATGCTAAACGAGGCAATCGATGCATAACATCACGGAGATGCGATTTCACGGACAGTTGGCTCGTCAACGGTCCCGTGGAACACAGTTTTCGTTGAGACAGCGATCGAGGGTTCGAACACAGCCGATCGTCGCGGTGGTCCGCGTCGAGCTGAAAGGGCGCCAGGCGGATGGCGCGGCGGCGTCTCGACTGCTTCCCACCACCCGACGTATCCATCGACATAAGCTAGATGGGTCCAATAACCCCGGTGCCAGGTCTCGCGATGATATCGTTGTTTCTCCTCCAGGGGCAGCGGGTGCAGACGGGACGCCGCCGTGATCGGGAACTGCTATTTCCGTTTCCGGATCCGCCGTGTCTGTTTGCTTACCAGGTGAACTCGCGCGCCTTTTCGGCGCGGACGATTGCTTGGTTATTTTCTGCTCGATCTGAGCCCGTTTTCAGCTCGGTTCAGGAATACGCGATCGCGCTGGGAATATTTTTAGCTATTTTACTAAAGGTTCGTGCAACGTTTCCGCAACAACGGCGAAAATAGGACAACGATTCGCGGCTTTCTCGGGATATCGACTTTTCGTTGGAGGGATGGTAGATCGGGGATGGTTTTGCTACAATGTACGGGTGACAGGGGCTTTTCGCTGAAGAAATATGAAAATTAATTCCGGAGGGGAGGTGTTATAGAACGTAAATCCGAATGGGATTCGTGGACTTTTATAAGAGTAGGAGAGGAAGGTAGATCGTGTTGGATCCCGAGTCCGGAGATTAAAGACGCAACACTTTTATTATAGAGACTTTATTGAATTGTAATGGCAAGTACGCACGCCAAAATGCAAGGAGTTTATGTAGGCTAAGATAACAGATTTCGGGTGCAATCTGGACAGGAGACTAGAACGGTTAGAATTCGAAAGCTATGAATAAGATGTTTTTGTGAGGATGATTCTAACGTGATATCTGCGTTGGTTATTCGTTGGCTATCAGTTGATCATACAACAATCGGTGACAGGGGTTGCGACGAAAAGACAAAGACTAACACAGCCTGTTACTATACTTCCACAAAGAAAATCGTAAAATCCTGTTTTTCTTGAACATCACAAAATACTAACGCAAGTACTCCAAGCAAAACAAAGTTACTCTTTACCAGAAATACTGAAAACATTGCACGGGTATCTTCTCGACTCACAACGAACGGCGCCGCGGCGCAGTCCACGCGAAATACCACATCGGGTCATACGTGTCCAGTGGCACAGCAACGGTATTAAATACTTCATTCGGAGCACGATCGCCGCATCTCGAACGCGGAATCTCGTCTCATTTTCCGTGGCTTTTAACGATCCCATCAGCTGAATATTTCAAAGCGTGCGCGTCGCAGGGCTAGAGAGAAAAAAAATATCGTCACGCAGCCTTTTTCGGCGCGAGGAACACAGAGTCAGAGGGAAAATACGGTACCTTTACTAAACGAAGCCGCGAGTCATGGATTTCAAAAAGATTTACTCGCTGTGCGCGCAACTACCGTCGCGTAAAAGGGAACCGTCGGGTAGACGAATCCTCTCCATTAAACACTGGGTCGGCGCACTGTTCGGGAACGTTGACCCAGTGCCCGAGGACGTACTTCACGGCTTTGCTCTACGAAGAGGGGAAAACGTGCCAGGGGGAAACTTTGCGGCTTGCCTGACGTCGTTTGAACCGATGCATCGTGGTGCATTGTTTACAAATGCCGAAAGAACGCGACCAGGACGACGAGAGCGCACCGGCACGGCGAACTCTGCTGAATCCGTCGCAGACGAGATTGAGGTCGAGATGGGCGAATGAGAAAGACGCAGCTGGATAATCGCGTTATGGAAGAGACAGGAGAGTATTGTTCGCGAAAGAGGTATTTAATTGCGTGGGGTGCGATTAGACGAATGTACAGGTTTGCTTGGTCGACTCGTGAACGATAGTAGGAATCTTTTGTCATTTTGTGTCTCGAAAGAGATTCGAAACTTTCAAGACTGAAGTCGATCTTCAATTCTTGATTCGTTTCTAGGTCTCGGTTGATTTCCATGTTTTTCTTAGCCTCGCAAGTCTTGGTTGATTCTGAAAACCGCGATCAAAGTCTCGAAACTTTCAACGAGTCTGGAACATTTCGCGTCGATTCATTTAGTAATTTATGGCAGATGTTCGAGACTTCAAAAAAAAAAAAAAAAGTTTTCCAAGACTTTCCAAGATTGAGAATCCAAGCTCGAAACTTCAAGACCAAGAGTTCAAGACCAAGACCGAACACCACTTTAAAACGTTTCAAGACTCGAAGATCGAGCTAGGCGTTCGAGACCTTCTGGCGTCTAATAGTATTCGATGCGATTCGAATCTTTGACGTCAGCCGATCTATTATTCATTCGATCCGGTCTTGAGCCCGCCACAACTTGGGGATCGTATGGGTGACAATGAGTGTGAATGACAAGTGTTTGGGACAGAGCGGATGGGATCGAGCGAACGTTTAGGTTAGATGAATGGATTCCGCAATGGATACGGAGATTTCGGCTGCTGGAGCACGAACGAGCTCGGAAAGAGAATGGTAGCGGAGCTCTCCGAAAGACCGATAGGCCGAGAGCGAAGAGTAAATCGGAGTATCGACTTCGACGCAATTTTGTTTTAGTTTGTAAGGACCACCTTCTTCCATCTGAATCTGCTGTCTACCACAGAATGTGCTAAGAGGAATCATGTTGTATTAAATAATGTAGCATATAAGGTATGTAACATATTGTAATGATACTTTGATTTATTTGTTCGTGCCCTCAGGCGATTTTTAAAGGATTTTGGGATATCGTAGGTTTTGGAGCGTTTAAAGAATTGGAATTCACCGGTGTTCGATGACGAGTCGAAGGATCGTAACTCCAGCGATGTGCTCTCAACAATGACTTTATTTAAAATGTGCTCAGACCTCCCCTTTACAAAGTGTTATTGTTTTTATAGTCTTTGTTGGCAATCGGGCATGACCATATATGGTCATGATACCAGGCGCGAGTGCTGCAAGCTTGCAGTGCTCGCGTCAAAGTATGTCGCTGATTTCGGACATTCTTAGTCGGGTCGTTACTCACTTAGCGATGGTCGATCATATGTTGCAATAATCGGGTGTCAGGCCACAACAGTGGTACTCGAATGAAAACCTCCAAGTAAGTGTTCACCTTTGAAAATGTTGTGCTCGAAAGAATTTACCTTATCTGATCTCTATGTTCTCTGGGTTTTCTACGTCTCCTCAGAGGGGACATCCGAGTACAAAGGGTACTATTATAAACTATTAAAATTTTGGGATTATTAAATGAGCTACTTTTTTAGAAATCACCAGATCCTGAAACGTTTGCAAATCGGTCAACTATAGTTAAATTGAAATTGATAGAGGAAGTGAGGCTCCTCGACTAAACGGAGCTTAGGCGAGGCGACATTTCTCGTCTGTCCGACGGTCACCTATCGCCGTTTAGCCGGAGACGGATAAGGACACTCAGCGATAGAATCGTGTGTTACCTTTCGAGTGTTCTGGTAAATAAACAAACGGTTCGGGAGGGTTGAATCGAGCGGAGCTCAGCTGGACAAAGACAAATTAGCCGAAGTTAGGAAGATAGAGACTCTGTGGGACACCGGGGGTTGGCGTGACGTAGGGGTTGATGGAGAAACATGAACGAAAGGGATCGGACGACCGCAACGGCGGAACCTGAAATTCCAAAGGCAGAATTTCAGGGGCTCGGCAACACCAACGGGGGCCATAAGTGTAACGTTTCGAAGCGACGTGCACCAGAGGCTCGACTATATTATGGTGTTTCTCACCGGAAGTTATAATTGTTTGCCGAGTTTCTCCTGGCGCACGATTCCCCTGGGGAAGAGGGGAGCCGTTGTGTCTGGCTTCTCGCGTTTTCGAGAACACCTTGTTCCGAGGACTTTGTTGCGGATACAGTGACGTTTTTGCTCGTTTCGCTCGTCGACGGGATTGGTTATGCTTTCGGTGTGCGCGACTACGCTTTTGACGCGTTTGCTAACGCTTGGAGATTTATTTGTAAATAACAAAATTTAATTCGATGCATTGGGTGGCAAGGTGCTCTATAATTATTTTAGAGCATTTCAATTTCGGAAAAAATTTAATTTAGCCTGGCCTAACGAAGGTAATTCATAGCTAGAGGATGATGGTTAGTCGTAACTTTTGGACTTACATTTTGTTTAAGGGATGATACAAAGGGGTTACCAATCGCGTTAGAATTTTATTTTCTAATAAAACACATGGTATGGAGTATATCAAATTTTTCAACAATTAACACGTTGACGGCTAAACAAATATACTTGAAAATTTCTATTGTAATTAAATATTATTTAGACAATCGCAAACTATACAATTAAATATTTATTGTGGTATTTATTTTTGCGACTCTATAAACATTTATGAATTTTATTTAGATTTATTTGATTTGATGCTTGATTTTCAGAATTAATTCTTTTAGTTCTTCAGTGAAAAGCACTGTCACTCATATATGGGTGACGTTGCGATCAACGTGTTAAGCGTGAATGTAGATGTCTTTTGAAAGTCTACCACTACTGGAACATGCGTTAAATTTCATACCTCTTTGTTTAAATCGAGGTACTCCACATTGCGCTCTGATACCTATCAAAAATTTCCATCGATGTTTCATCCGACAGTGGAAATATTTAAAATTTGGGGGTTGCATTTATGACACGTATTGTATACTAATTACTTTCGGTCGAGCGAGGCGTGGGAGCACCGAATCGATTTCATAAGTGAGAGAGTTTTGCACGCTTGGAAATAAATTCTGACGCGTCCGTTACGCAACGACGGATATTCCCGACGCGTGGAATTAAAATAAAGATTTTTCTTTCTCTCCTCTCTTTTCAAATTTTGGAATCGCATCAGGAGCGTTTCCTTCGTCCGTGACCGGCGAGAATTTTCGGCTCTAGTTCCATCTCGCGTAGCTCCGAGAAGGGCTGTCGCGTCTGGCGTGCTTTCGAGGAAAAGATATTGGAAGGTCCGCGCGAAACTTCGAGATTCCGCACACTTGCGCGCGAAGAAAAATACTAACGATAAATTCGCCCTTTCCTACTTTGCCTCTCCGCGGGCTGCACGCTTCCGCCTTCCCCGCTGTCGGCGTAGCCATAGGTTGGGCGCTCGTAAAACCTAATATTTTTCGTCATATTTCAGATGCACCGGCTTCTCGATCGCGGCGCCGATGGAAAACTCGTTGTAAATTGCGCGAATAAAAGTCATCGTAAACCACCTGCGGCCCGATAATTCGTGAAATATCTAGAAATTATCTTGACCGTCTTTCCGTCGTCCTCGCTCACCCGTTAACCGTGTAATAGATTCCAACGGTGGTGCTGGTACTCAAATATCGAGGGCTCTTTTCACTTTTCGACTCTGGAAGAATGGGTTTTTTGGAATTTCTCGGGGGAGAAGAAATTTCGAGTCCTCCAAGGGTTTTTACTTTCACGTCACTACAATGTTGACTAAGAAGAAATAAGAAGAAATTTCGTCGACTAGATCTTGTATTTTAATTGCGCCCTTATCGAGTGCTCCAAGGGGTTTCGCTTTTACGTCACTAAAATGTCGACTAAACACTGTCTTATAATTTTTTCGAGACAAAGTGTGAGTCGAATCATCCATAAATTAGGCACGTGTCTTTGGCGAAACTCGAACAGACTTCTACCATTTGTATATCTCCAGTGAATTCAATAATACCAAAAAACAAGCTCGATACAACTCGATGCTAGTTTTCCAAGACAGCATGGTCGTCAAGTACCAGCATAAAACGCCATTTAAAGAGCGACCCGCTTGTAACTTCCTTACTTCAACAAATGATACCATTGCACAGACGCACCCTAGACATCTTCTTCTTTCTAGTGGCGAAATAATTGAATTTTTTTAAACTCCTTAAACGGGAAGACCCCTTGAAACGCTAATAAAAAGACTACCCCGTTTCCTCGTCGCTGGCTCTTTCAGCGTTCATTTTCAGTACAATAAAAACCCTCGCGGCGGTTTATAGTCGAGTGCGGGTCAGCGATCCATTTAAGATACCCGTTGCACAGACGGCAACGTCGTAAAGTGCCACTGAAATTTCTGCGACATTCCGCGCGTTTTTCCATTTCGCCGTTCCACGGTTCGAGGGAGGTGCGCGTGACGTGCAGCCATGAGCGCATGCATAAATATTTATCCATGGGACCGATGCGTGTGGCCCGACTCTCCAGTCTCCTACACACGCGTGCCGGTGATGCGGAATGTATTTATTCGCGATCCGACTATTTTCGCGGACGAATAAGCCAAAATCGTCCGATTAACTTCTTGGAAACTGGCGACTTCAACGGAGAGACTCGCAAGTGGGTACCGGGAGCCATTTAAAGAGATTTGGGTAGGTTTGCTGAAGAAGTTTTGAGTTGAAAGAGGGAAATTAAGAGTAAAAAATGATTGTCTTACATTTGGTATGTGTGACCACTTGTTTCGGGATTGGGAGAAAGTTTAAGGTTACAGAATAAAATCCAAAGACTGCAAAAAATGCACTAACTACAGTCAGTCTCATAAATATTGGTACCGTCTACGTCTATTAAAGAAGTTTGTCTAAATTAAATAGCAGGTTTGATGTTTTCAAATAAACGTTTTATTATAAATATGTACATGGATAAACTTTACTAATGAAAAATTTATTTGGAAACATCAAACCTTTCATCTAATTTACGAATATTTATGGGACCGACTGTACGTAATCTTACTCTAAATTTATTTTTATCGAGTTCCACGATGCACGTGTATGGTGAAACAAAGCAACAGTCATCTACAGAAGGCCTCCTGAACTCTGTGTCATCTCTACCCACTTCAATGTGATCCATTTCATGACAATAACTTACGTTTTTTGTCATCGTCCCAAATTCGCGTGACTTCTGTCTCGAGGCTTCAGATTCGTTTCTGTCCGACTTCGTGAGGAGTGCAGGTTCATGTCCACCGTGTCGTACGTGTCCGAGATCGTCCCTTTGAGATCCCATGTTTGGAGGCTTTGCTAGGTAACCGGTCCTACGCGACCAGTCTCGCCTGAATCGAGTTATGCGAGTCTAGGGGGTCTCTATCTCCTGCTACCAGTTGGGAATCGTCTTGTTCTACGCGTCTGGGGTCAAACTTATCGGGTTTTATTATTTTAGGCTTGACTTTATCTTGTGCCATCTGGTTTCCATTCTCACTGGCCAACATCACCTGTGTACAGGATTTAAACGGATTTTAAACGCACCAAGTGTCTCTTGTTTTGTTTATTTCGCCCGTGCAAATCGGCGAGAGTATCTCGTACGCGATGCGCGTTTCGAGGAGGTTGTTACATCAATGTAAACGGATCTCTGTGCACATAAGCTTAGCGAAGCAAACTCCTCCGAGCGAAGGTCTACGGAAAAGATTTCCTGAAACTAAGCATAGTAATTCAAAGCGTGCTTACTAGATTGATCCTGAGCTTCGCGAGCGATCCTCGACTCGAAGGAAATCCAAGTTATTCGAAGGTATTTTTATTCACGATCCAAAACAAAGCAGTATTCTCAAGTTTCGAGAAGTTTTATCCACTCCTCCGCTCTCTCTTTTTGTACACAATTATTGACGTTATGAAATACCGTCCTAAAAATATCAAAAGAAATGTTATTCAATACACCAAAAATAAAGTTATAGAGCACAACCGCGCAGCTACGAGTCCGCGTAATACGAGAGCTCGTTTCGCATTAATTTAAATTGGTCGTGGGGAGGGGGTGGGGCAATTGATTGTCGATGATACCGTCCCGTGCATTTTGCATGAGCTTTCCCCGGTGTTCGTTAATTTGCCTGAAATTCCGATCGAGGTATGCTTCGGCAAAATAATAGCGAGTTTTTGCAACGACGGACCACCGGTAACGCGACATTCATCACTGTCGACCGATCGTTCCGATCGTGTCTTACGTGCACCGACAAGAAACGCAGGATCGTGGAAATTGCCATGAACGATAGCCGTACGTGTTCCCTACCGTTAGGTGTTGTGTACGAAGGTAACGCTTTTTTTTTCTCTCTCTCCCTATCCGCGACGTGTAATTATCCCGCTTGGCGAACGTGGTTGTTCATTAAGGATTCGAATCGGAGTGGCATGGATACCGTTGAATTTATGCTAACAAGCACGTCGACAAAGGAACCGCCTTTCTAAGACTTCCGTTTTTTTTTGTTCTCGGTTAACCTCGAACGACGAAGAAAACACCCGACACGTAACTGGCACGGTAATGTTAATTTGACCCAGATTTGAAAAAGTACCACGCGCGACACGGGATAAGAGAGGAGGATTTTAACGTAAGGGGATTTAGTACAAAGATTAGAAGGATCAACTATATCGCGGGAGGATTAACGTTGCAATAGTACGGCTGGGAGTGTTTGTTACCACGTTACTTCGTGTTCCTCGCCGAATTAAAAACACACTAGTTGAATTTAAAGCGGAGTTTCAGAGTTTCTTTTTTCGCTCGCAAGTGAAACTATGTTTATTCGGTGTTTTAGCATTTGAGAATCGCATTTGGAAAATTGATTTACAGAGATTTCCCAACACGGGACTCTTCTCGAAATTATCGGATTATTGATAACATTTCTGCTGCAATTCATGGTGAGAATTATTGGAAAATTATTGGATTTGCCTCTCCACTTTCTACTTCCAAAGATGTAGTACGTATAAGAGGCATAAATTGAGCCCTGTTTAGTTTTAAATCTCCTTCAGAACTAATTGAGTTGTCCATTCGAGTATTAGAACCGCCACTCCATTTTCTCCAGAGTGTCAAACGGTTTTCGATGGAGAAGTGCGACACTCCTAATCGTGGTCATTGCATGTCGCGGTATCGCTATCAGGACTTTGGGACTTCTTATTCGTCGTATGGCGGCTTTCTGTTACCCTTTCCACCGGTTTTTTGACTTTATCGCCGCAACCCACGAGGTCTGGCGTGCCACCAGCCTCGCTGCAGGAGGATACTGACGTGCCAGTAAGTGGCCCAACGTTCTTTTTTTTTCTTTCTTTCTAATGGGCTGCGTTACGAGGGAAACAACGGGGTAGGGAGAACGTGACCTGTAAAAAATGTGTGTCGCGTATTAGTTGTTTAACGAGCCGCGCGCATGTTAAGTCACGCACGTGCAGAGAATAGGGAATAAAGCGGATTATACTTTGCTTTCAAATCTGAACGGAAGGCAAAATCTTTGGTCGATTTGAACGAAATTGAATAAAATGCCTAGATTAATAAGTAGTTCAAGTTCAAGTTCGTATATTTTAAGGAGTACTTAGTTCATATACTTGACTGTTGTACTCGGGGGAGTATTTTTTGTTTGGTATCAGTTTTGAGGTAATTCTCATGATTTTTTTTTGCAAGCGAACTACTAGATATAAAGCGTTGAAATTCGGTACGTTTATTTATACATATACAGTTGGTCCCATATATATTCGTACTCTCTATATTTATTGAAGAATATTGACTCTAAATTAAACAATAGTTTTGACCAAATTGTTACCAAATGAATTTTTCATTATAAATATGTATACGAATAAGCTTATACATGTATATATTTATATATACATCAACATATTTATACAAACGCCTATAAAATAAAAAAAAAACGCGACATAAAGCATCTCCCGCGGTACAATTTCGGCAAACCATCCCCAAGTCGTCCGAGAAGTTTCTATTCGGCCATTCTATCGACGCAAGAAGAGAAAAAGGCTCCAGATCGTATTGTTTCCCAGCGTTCGCTTCGTCGAAGCACTCGACCCACCGAATCGGTCTTATTTACCGAGCTCTCGAACGCCACGGTGGGTTTCAGCCAACCTCGAAACCTTCCTTTCGAAAGTCGTGGAATCTTTTCCGCGATTGTTGGCCGACAATCGTCGTAACGAGGAATCGGGCCGGGGTAACCGCGCTGGTTAAACGTAGCCGGTGGCTGCGCGCAGAGGGGTAAGGGTTGCATCGGGATGGAAGGAAGCCGGGGAATCGAGCTTTTCCCTTTTACATTAAAGCGCGGAACTCTTCTTTCGCGGAATTGAAATAGTACGCTGGGAAATAGGTGCGCGTAGAGGAGAGGAGTCTACGAAAGCGTGGATGCCAGGGGGGGTTGGAGCGAGTACGCGCAGCCCCAAAGAGAGGACGGCCCTCGCGCGGAGTAATTAAAACTCTGAAAGTCCCTAAGTCGCCTCAGACTGCGCATAATTTGCAAACGCGCTCCTTCGCCCTCGTGTACCGAGACTAGGTTTGAAAACGAACGGAGACGGAGTGAAGCTGCGCTCCGCGAGCAAAGGAACAGAGGGAGAGACTTACCGCCGACACTTCTACCACCCCCGTCTCGTCTCTCTCTTCCTCTTTCGACCACGGTTTTGCTTTGCCACCAGGTTCACGCAGCTTTTGCGCGAGTTTCCCTCCCCCCTCCCTTGGCGTTCCCTGTTTCCGGTGTTTATGCATCTTTCAGTCTGGCCGACGGGCTCAGCTTTTCCCGTTTTTCCGTTTTAACGCGATCTTTGTCTCGCGGTCCGGTCCGCTGTTTGATGTTACGAGGGTTTGCGTATGGTTGGACACGGGGGGAAGAAGGTTTTATGATCTTTTGAAAGTTGAATTATTTCAGTCTTTTAAATCGTTCCGCAGTGGTGAAAAGTGCCGTTGGTTAATGTTTCGGATTAGAACGAAAGTCTTCTGAATTATAATATTAACCGTTTCAACGTTAACTATCATAACTGTCAATAAGAAAAATAATTCACCTTGATAATACACCGAATAAACATTAATAAATATCGCCGGGTCGGTGTACAATCGCGTCCTGGGGACCAAACGGCCACGACAAATCGATCATTATCGAGAATTCACTTCACGGATTTTTATGAGATTGAAATACGTTGTAGCCCACCCATAATTAGCGGGGATTTATGTCTTCACATTAATGACTTTCAATTCATTTACAAGATACACGTCGTCGAACTTTGCCATTTACACCTGCGAATCTAAGCTAAAAATCACGATCTTTTACATTCTACATTTCCCAACCCAACCCTCAACCAGCACAACGATGACTTTTAACCTTGTATAGGTCACTGGTACTCATTCTTACCACTAAGGATGCGGCGGAAATTTTGTATTTTTAAGTTTCTACGCTCATCCACAAAAAAAGTGAAAAAATCCTCAAGGAGTTCTACCCTATAAAGGGTTAATCCTCCTCCCTATCTCCGTAATGTTCCACGAACGATACCATATTTCAATTCCATAAGAATCTCTAACCTCCAGACCAGAAAACAATCGATTTTCCCGCGCTATGACCCACCGACACTTTTCCACCCTCTTCTCTCTCCCTGTTTCGCTACCCCCTACAGCTTTGCATCGCCACTACCGTGTTCGCGCAGCGTTCGTGCGTCCTTCAGTCTGGCCGACGGGCTCGGCTTTTCCCGTTTATCCCGTTTTTCCCGTTTTTAACGGGGATCTTTGTCTCGCGGTCCAGCACGACGTTTGATGTTCCAGCTCTGGCCTGAAAGCGAGCGATGCATTTTCGTCGATTTATGCCACCGTGTTTCGCGAGGGGGGACGATGGAAAAAACCGCGAGGAAAGAGGCTTCGGTGGAACTTGTTTCGAAGGGGTGAGGTGGCGCCAAGAAGCGAACGTTGGAGCTTTTAAAAAACCGACGAGAGTTGAAAGGTTGGATAAAACTTCGAGGCTCGATATCTGCGCTCGAACGCGCGACATTTTTACCTTCGTTTTAAAGTGCGGCCGCGGTCCTTGGAGTCGGGGACCTTTTCGCGTTTGGAAGACCGCTTCGTAGATTCCTTTCGTGAGATCGAGTGCAGGCTCTTTCGAGTGCAGTCAATTACAGATACTTGACTCGAGATGAACTCCTGTTTCAGCAATTCAATATTCTACATGGAAATAGTCACACTATTAATAGGCTGTAGATGATCACCAAAACTGTAGATTATTCTATATGCATTGTATACTTCATGTGTGTTTTCATAATAGTGTGCGCTATAAATGCATAAAATCCATAGTGATTACTAGACTGCGGATCTTTATGTATTTATAGGAAATTTGAATGTGTATGAAACTACAAAATGCAAATATGCAAGAATATAAAAAGATAGAAGGAAAGTTCACGTTATAAGATTTTCAGAATAAAACAAATTCATATTTAGGTTCAATTTTTGTAGGCACGTTTGCGAAGATTTTATTTTGCATAAAGATCCGCAGTCTAGTGATTACTTACTACACGCTTGCTCTTCATTTTAAATGATTTTTTATGTTACACCAAAAATCTTGTCAATGGATAAGCATTCCATCTTCATCCAAAGCAGGGTTGTTTAAACCAAGAATAAACAAGTTAAAAATACCTATCGAGCCAGCAAAAAAAATAATGAACTACACTGCACTAAAATCACTAATTATGAAACGCTCGAGTTCAAAAACTACCCCCGAGGACGTTCGAGTTCACGACTCGTTCAAAATTCCGCCAAGTCCAATCCACCGCTCCCAAAGGTATCCGATTCGAATGAAAGGACCCCGTGTTCGTGATGCACCGAAAAATACAGACGACTCCTTCGCGACGCGACCGGGACTCGCGCGGCACGTAAAAAGGAAAAATCAATCGGCGGAGCTTTTCGCTCGATCGCGGAAACGTACCTTCCCGCGCTACGTTGAATAAATTCGTTCCTCGAATTTTTACAATGTCTCCCCGCGGGCGTTGAATATCACTTCAACGAAATACTAGTCGCGATAAAGGCAGTCGCCCCGGTCGTCCGACGTTCGTTAAGGGAAGTTCCCGTGTTCTTTCCGCGACACCGGTGTGTCGTTATTACATCGACGCTATTACAATCTTTCTCCCGCGAGGTTTCGACTCGGATTGATGGGGAATATATATATATATATATAAAAAGAATCTCGAGATCCCAACCGGTGGTCGAGGTTGGCTGAAGGCGAGCGGGGGCGCGGGTGGAAGAGACCATTAACGCCGATCCAAAAGATGCCTGAGCGACGTGATATTGGAAATCCTCCTTTTTACGGAAATCCTCATCCCTCGAGAGTGTCGAGCCACTCGATTTTCACGTCCTCCCTAGATACCCGACCTCCGTTCTTTGCGATTTCGCAGCAACTATCGCCGAACGGGAGTTTCCAACGGATATGTTTCGCGGGACGCGCGACTCTCTTTCATCAGGTGTAAACGTCTGTGAAGGGATCGTCGAAGAAAACCCGGTGAAGTGGGTGTACTTTGCTATACCGTCGAGCAACTATTCAGGAAGTCCTATCGTGGAGTAGGGATTGGGCTTACAACAGAAAGCTTGGCAGTTTAAATACCCCAAAAGATAAGATTACAAGTAGACACTTAACACAACTGTTTTTATTCCGATACGATTCCTAGGCTCCAATCTGTATTCTTCAATCTGTATTGCTATTGTTAGGAGAACCAGTGTCATCATCCTCTACAGCAGAAATACTCTGCAGTGACAAAACAAGACGAACAGGATGGAAGAGAATTACAGAATAACTGAAAAAACTGGTTCGATGAATAACCACAACGGTTTCTGCCATTCAAAGACCCATTTTTGAAAAGGATCTGTGGCGAAAAATAGTCACCACGTGTCAATAGAAAGTAATCCAAATAATGAACGCGAGACTTCCAAACATTGAAATCGAAAACAATCGTGGCAACTCTGGTGGTTTCTGAAAGGTATAATCCACTGGGTCTTTTTACACCTGGTTCGACCAATAACAGCGGTTTCATATTGTCAACAAGTCGAAATTGATTCAAAACCACGCAGTATCGATTGACGGACCTGTACGTTTGTATGGTAACGCTTGACCACACACATCACATGTCACAATAGCAAAGTTAACTCCATTGGACTACAGAATGTTGCCTCATCCGGCATACCGACCTTTTTCCAACTCTCTATTACCTTTTCCTCCATTTTCAGCTCATTGTTAGAAAGAAAGCATTCCTCCATCGGGGAAACAACAGTTAGAGAATCTGAACAATTTATATATCGCAATCCACTGACGTAGAACTACCCAAAACATGGAAAATACCGTTCGATATGCAGTTAGGAGAAAACTATCGATGCTATTATGGCTCCTGTGGATATTCTGATTTAATCATTTTTATTTTCCGGAAATAGACCTCTACGTTTGACCCGACCCCATTTCATTTCAATTTCTTATATTGTTCAAAATTGAAAAAGGTTAGGACTAGTAGTTTGAGTGTATATTGTGTACTCAGCATAAATATTCATAGATTGTATCTATTATATGTAACTCCACAATACACACATATCACTGGGTGTAGTATTTAACATTTATCATTACATTTGGAATTGAGATGATAAGATAATAAAGGTGATAACTAGACTACGGATCTTTATGCATTTATAGGAAATTTGAATGTGCAAGAAACTACAAAATGCAAACAATACGCAAGAATATAAAGTAAAGATTTAAAGTAAAGTTCATGTTATAATATTTGCAGAATAAAATAAATTCCTATTTAGGTTCAATTTTTGTAGGTACATATACAAAGATTTTATTTTGCATAAAGATCCGCAGTCTAGCTGATAACCATCATTCCTGAGAAAGTCTAGAGCCTTTGACAACCAAGTCCAACTATTAAGAAATAATTTATTTCTGCCTGAGTTTCCTCGACTCTCACGCATTCCGGAATTATTTTTGGATACCAAGTCATCCCCTATTCGGTTTTACCAGACCCCACGAAAGATCCTGAATAGTACAGGGACCGTTAGTACGCGTTAGTCGAGCTTTCCCAAGCGCTTGTATTTTCGTTCTTACACGTTACATTCTGTCCCATTCCATTTGACCATACGCGTTGCTATAAGACAGCCACATTCTCTCGACTCTCGCGTGTTCGTCGCCCCGCGGGCAACACACTTTAATTAGACTTTAATTAGAGACTCCCTCAGGTCTGCAACTTTCCGTATGCTTTCTCCCGCATTTGTCACCCTCTCCTTTCGATTTCATTCTTTCTCGCCATCCCATCGATCCGACTATCTCGGTTTTTGTTTCCGTGGTCCATTTCGAATTCCATCAACGTCCAACGTATCGTCCGTCGTTGTATCGGATAGTTTTCGAGGCGAAGGAACAAGCCAGAGGTAGGTGGAAATTATTAGGAACTATGTCGATGTTGCGCGCATTCTTCGGCAACAACATTAATCAGAGACTGAACAAGAACCTCTCGAATAGATTGGCTTCCGCGTGGGTACATTTTGATATACAAGCAGTTTCCAAGTTTGAACGAAAAATCGTAGATGCACGTTTGAAGTGGTACTCCACCATTTTGTCAATTTTCTTTTACTCCTTTTTTCCTTAAATTCCTTCATTCGAAAAACCGAAGATGCACGTTTCACCATTTTGTAAATTTTATTTGAATCCCTTTTTTCCTTAATTCACGCTTCAACTACGTTCAATAACGAATAGAATAGAATCGGAAGCATAGCTCTTAAAAGTATTCGATTTAGCTTGGAACGAGTCACCGTTACACTGTCCCGCGTTTTCCCAGAGCTGGATTATCGGATGTTCCTTCATCCGAAAACATATTCACGGATTTATTCGTAAATACGTTGAATAATGCGAGAGGTCTGACGTGTGCGAGCGTATCGGCTACCCTCCATAATTAAATGTCGGTGTGCTCGCGTGTTACGAGACAGCGTTTTAATCGGCTTTCAAGCTGTCGATGAATGGAATTTCGTGAAACAACGTTTACTACCGTCCCTCTCCCCGGATACGCGGGCTTTCCTTTCCCCTTTTCTCGTCGGTGGACCCCTTGTTCGTGCAGCTGATGGCATAAATACGTTCCACGAGAATTTCGTTGCGCGTCCGCGCGAATTTATGAGTGACATGGGACTTCGGATTTCGATAAAAACTTAATCATGCACGGCCAAACGAGTATCGATCGATGGCTAATAAATCTGGACGGGAGTATCGCGCAATCTGCGACCGTATTTCCTGGCGGAGACTTTACGACACGATATTTTTATGCTCCTTCCCTCGAATATCTTTTTTTGCTACCACCAAATGGGTAATTATTTTATGCTCGTAGGTGGTTCATCGCGAGACACGACTAGTGTTGTTTATACTCGCCTAAAACACGCGAAATGAAGAGTTATTAGCGTAAACCGTGCCGTCTTCTAAACGGAATTTATTAACAAACACCGTTGCTGCTCCCCAGCCATTGAGCATTTATTATTAACGTGGAACGCTTTCGACCTCGTTGCGGGCCCCTCTCGTAAATTTCGTGCACGGATTGATGAATATCAGTGCTCAGAAAATGATGGAGAACGTTTACGTGAAATTATGCACGAAGGTTTAATGAATACTAGGTGAACGGCAGCGAAATTCGCCAGTTGTTTCGCTTGAAAAATTGCTTAAGAAAGAAATCACTGTTAAAAATGCCACCAAAATATTATTTATGAAAATTAAATTAGAATGGATGAACGTCTGATGTTATCGTGGCATTCGCACATTTTTAATTCATTACATGGACTATTTGCGGGTAGTTACCTCTATCCACAACGAACAGTTATGATTAATCATATTTATCATTGACGTTATCTCAAATATTTTTAGAGTACTCCCCTGTCCACCACCATTTTCTTTGTTTTTTTTTTTGTGACACAAACAGTTATAGCTGCAATTTACCTAAACCCACCTAGAGGATTTGCTATTCCTCTCCAAGCACCAACGATTGAGTGCTTTGGAGTGATTTTAAACTTGTGAATTATTCCCAGCCTCTGTTCAGTAGCACACAAACCGTATGCAGAATTGCATTCATATCTTTAAATTATTAAACGTCGCAAACCGTTCCGCCGGTTCGAAAAATATTTATCCATTGCAACTTCGAACGGGGAACTTTCCATCGAGCAATCAGACGCGTTTGCACAATCTCTCGTTAATTCCGTCGAACTTCGCGGATAGCGTTAAAGTTTACGTTAACTCCGCTGAGGTCAAGTATTTCCGAAGTAGAAGACCTTAATTTTGTTTCTAGCTGAATTTAGTAGAGAACCTTAATTTTATTTCTAGTAACATTTACGGTTACCTTCGTCGCGATCGAAGATCGGTGTTCTTCGCTCCGACGAGAGAAAGTTTAGCTAATCACTTGTAAATACGCTTGAGTTATTTAACAGTAACGATATTAATTAGGAGGCTTGCGATCGAGTAAAATCCAAGACAATTTTCGTTTAATCTTTGGATTCTGGATTATGTAATTTTTGTTATAAGAATCGTAATTTGACGCGGTGAAATGTAGTAACGGTGACGTTACAATTTTGCAGTTGAAAAACAGATTAATTCCGGTGCTGACCTAAATCCATGTTTTTTTACACTTCACCATCCCGTAATCTCTCACAATAAATGAAAACATTTGACACGCTCGGTGAAGTAAAATTAAATAATTATGATATAATATACTTTAACCTGGTTAATAAAAAGAATGTTTTCGTGCCCTAGAAATTTTAATTCAATTTGAACAGTTTCATATTTCTTAATTTGAACCTTCCTTACCGTGACGGCATACAAAAATAAATATGAAATGAAATTAATATATTCGCGTGCGACTTTATACACAATTTCGTACTATTTTCTAACGATTTCAATTTCTTTTTCTTAAATTTTGTGTTGTTTGCATTGGAAACTCTTTCGATTAATATACGTATAAAAGACAGGAAGTATCGCCCTTTTGTTATGAAATTTTGTCCAAAATGCTAACCGTTTTCTCAGTGTTCTGGATGTCACGGAAATTTCCTTCCGATGCTGTGGAAATTACGGACGCCATCGCTGGCGCTGTTACCCTTTGGTTCTGTGAACAAACTCATAAGTTTAGAAGTTCCGCGAGTTTCGAGATAAAACTACGTCTGGCCGAAGAAAAGTGCGCGCCAACGGTGCACGCAATATCCGTTTTGTTTGGAAGTAAACTAGAAGCTTGCGCTCGATCATTCTGTCAATAATACCTTTACTAGACACCCGTCCGAGCATTGCGTTATGGTTGCCAAGTTTCACTCGACTTTTCCTCCATCATGTTATTATTGATACCATAGCCATTCAATACCAATTACCTGTTATTAATTCATTTGTTACAGTATTTCAATATTTCCATAGGTACCATTTCTCCTCAAAAAGGTCATCGTACACAAACCAGTCAAAAAGAAATCTACATTAAACTCACCTACCAGTTTTATTCACAATTATTTTCGAAGACCTATCCTTGTCTTCAACAATACTTCCATAGGTACCATTTTTCCTCGAGAGGGTCATTATAAGAAACCCCTCTGAAGAAAATAATCAACATCGAGTTCCACCCTAACAATCTAGTCAAGATATGAAGTTTACAATTTGTAAATTAATTTCCTCAGTCTCTTTGACTAACAGACTCCAATTTCAATATTTCCATAGATACCATTTCTCCTCAAAAGGCCATCATACAAAAACCAATCAAAAAAAGAAATCTACATTAAACTCACCTACCAATTTTACGCACAATTATTTTCGAAGACCTATCCCTGTCTTCAACAATACTTCCATAGGTACCACTTCTCTACAAGAGGGCCATTAAAAGAAAACCCTCTTAAGAAAATAATTAACATCGAGTTCCACCCTAACAATCTAGTCAAGATATGAAATTTACAATCTGTAACTTAATTTCCTCAGGATCTTTGGGAACTATGGTTGCATACCAAGTAACTTAGTCCCGCGTCGGTTTATGGGGAATCGAAATGGCACGGAAATGCACTTCTGGCCGATAAAGTACGCGAAACGTCGCGAGGGCTCGCAAATCCTTGGTTACAGTTGCCCGGCGTCGATCGATAACGAGACTTCCGTTTTACAATTAAGGTCGGCCACTTTCTCGCCCTATACTTTATCGAAGTGCAAGTGCACCAGGATCCGGTCCGTTGGATATATCGTCGGATGGATGGCAATAATTTTGACACGGGGTATCATTTCGCGATCGTGAAGAGAGTTAAAGTGGTTTCCGTCCATCCCACCTCAACGATAGAGGGTTTAAGGGTAATAATTCTACGAGAGTTTACCGTGAAGTTTGCGTAACATCGCGTTAGCGTAGTTTATGGGCATTCGTGGCCTTTGGACGCCATTGTGTTGCACAAATTTGCAGAAAAAGTTACGTACACTGATCAAATAAATTACGTAGGTAATCCGTGCTTGGGTCATTAAAATGATACATTATGGACACAGTCGTGTCGATCGTAATGAATTTAAACGACTGAGATTTGAGGAAAGGTTCGATATAATTGGACGATTTGTTGCTAAAATCGTGAACAAATTTTTGGATTTGCTCCCAAGAGAATTTAGTTACATAAAAATTCCTTTACACTTGTTTTCCCTTGGCAAGAGATTCTTTCCCCAAAGCCTTTGATATTTTCGGATGGTATTAATGGGACACTCTTTAAAGAAAGCGTGGTTCATTTAGAGCCGGTAATACCATCCCCTTTTTATCATGGTTATTGCCTTTGCGTGGCCGACGCTGAAACGCCCGCCACGGATTCTTTTATTTCTTTATTACTGAAAATATAGCCACGCATGGAAAATCCTTGTAACCATTTCCATTCGAGATATACGATTCCCGTGTGCAGCGATAAATTTTACCGGCTCAACAACAATGCGTGTCTATTACTCGCACGTGGAGAAGAAAGGATTTATTGATGGTATCGCTCCGACTGAGAAATCCGACATCTTCCATCGAGAGGAGATCTGTCATAGGTGATCAGAGCGAGCGTCGAGACGCTGATACGTATGCACTCGATCACCATCACAGATTTATCTTTACGTTCAAGATTGAAGATGCAGACAGCCATCTTTTTACACGATGATTGTATCTATTAAAGTATCTTTAACATCGTTAACATCGTCGAGTATTGCAAAAGATCGAAACTAAAAGCTGTGTTAATCGAGGAAACGCAATATCACTCACGACCTCGTGCAATAATCGAGGCCCTCGAGCAATAAACGAAGTCCACCCCATGTAGGATTTCGAAGAAAATAAAAATTTGATCCGTCGCGCCACTCGACGCGCAATTTTTGCAACATCGAATCGTTCGGTCGTGGACCATGTGATCGCG
The DNA here is from genome assembly GCF_026283585.1 of Hylaeus volcanicus. Taxonomy (NCBI): domain Eukaryota; kingdom Metazoa; phylum Arthropoda; class Insecta; order Hymenoptera; family Colletidae; genus Hylaeus; species Hylaeus volcanicus. Next base: position 22,489,339 of record NC_071977.1, read on the forward strand.
TCATATTCAGCTGAAAGTCGTCGCACTAACGTACCATTTTTTCCGCCGTTGAATGGGGACGAATTAAAAAGACCAGCAGCGAGTCCACTCGATCATATTTTGAGCGGTTTCATCGATCCGGGAGCCCATCGCTCGGCGGAATCCTAAACCACGGATTCGCTTCGACGGTTTGTGTACCGCGCTGTCGTTGTCAATAACCGTTACTCTGCCAGTCACAGTCGGCTACGGTGGACAAGGGAAATATTTTCGTTGTGTTCTTCCATCACCCTGCGATTCGATGGGAATTGCACGTTTTCTGAAAAATTACAAAGACGTACGTCAATTGTCGCACGAATTAATGGAATCTGGGCGAAAAAAGACATTGAATTATTTTGACACGAGTAGGCAGCGGACTTTTATGCATTTATAAGACATTTTAATGTGCGATAAATTACGAAATGCACACAGTATGCAGTAATACAAAAAGAATATTGAAAGTAAAGTTCATATTATAATATTTGCAGAGTAAAATAAATTCCTATTTAGGTTCTCTTTTTGTAGGTACATTTACAAAGATTTTATTTTGCATAAAGATTCGCACTTTAGATGACTATACTAGCACAAGATTTATTTATAAATTTAAAACGAATTTCCAATCCACCATTTCCAGTCATTCTTTAAATTTAGTACTTTTCTCCTGTTATTTCCATAGATGTATATTTTGACAATTTCCACGTATGGTAAATCCCTCAGATATCGCTCACGTCATCAAAATATGTTCAAGTACAAGATGACAACTAAACGAGCTAAGCTATCGATCTCGGTGTTCCCCGAGATAAAAGCTTGAAGCCTTGAAACCTACCACCCGTTTCTAATTTTCATTTCAAACCAAATTTCCTCAACTCTGAATGCCTTACACCTGATATTTCCTCTAAATTTAACTTACTTCCACTACAAAATTGCCCAATCTTCGTCATTATATTCATTATACCCTTGTTTTTGATTTTTCGAAACCGAAGCGAAGCTCCATCAAAATAATGAATAACTATCCGCTTGATGATAAGCCGCGGCTAGATTGTTAAAATTGGTTCAATCAAATATTTTCATATCGCGGACGTATCTTCCCTCTATGCAGCGAACACGCAAGTCGGGATGGCGCACGGACGGCGCCCGCTTGGTCGTATAATTGGTACGCGTAGCGGCGTGCGCGTAGCGGGGCTTTGTGTATTTGAAAAGCGAACGTGGACCGCGGGGGTCGATGATGTCCATCGATCGGCCAGGATAGGAAATAGGAGGCGGTCCCTCGGACAGTACAAATTATGCACCGCGGATGCAAAGTGCATGGGAAACGAGGCTCGCGCCTCGGTGCTCTCGAATACACGGGGATTGCACTCTCCTTCATCCCGCGCTCGGTCGCGTGGAGCTCTGTCGCGTGTGACACAGGATCGAAAGATATCCTGTGGATATACCGAGTGCCCGCGCCCGAACTAACATCCCACGAGACGTTCCTCTCTACGATACAAATTTCAGTGTGGGGTTATCTCGATGGGAAGAGGAGCTGGAGCGTTGTGGATAGCACTTTATCGCGGGGTTCAAAGAACCCATGGAAATCTGAATTTTTAAGGGAGAAATTGAAGGGCTGCGTCCAGTATTGATTTCAGCAGAAATATCCTGTGTTTCACTGATTTTCCTGTGTGTACGAGGGCATGAGGCACTACTACTATGGATAGGAGGATAGGTTCGATGGTCAACTCGTGATGGTTTAACTCTAAAACTACCTCGATCGATCAAATGATCGTTTTCAAACTTTTGTATACAGTTCTTGTATGCAATATTACAACATGAACTTTACTTTCAATCTTTTTTTTATTCTTGCATATTGTTTGCATTTTGTAGGTTCTTGCACATTCAAATTTTCTATAAATGCATAAAGATCCGCAGCCTACTTATGACGAACCATTTACAGTAGAGTTTGTAACGTACACACATTACTTTATTGCTCCGTACGAATTAGGAAACATCAAATTTTCAGTAAAGTGCCTTTAAAAATGACTCTAATAGAGAAATTTTAGAACGTCCCACTTCGAATATCTAATAATTTAGTTAATTTAATCTTTAGAAAAGTTACAATAATTATGAAATCAAAAGGAAATCCCACGAAGGAAGTATTATATACTTATAAATTAATGTAAATTTCTTTTTTCTTTTTTAATCAAGTTTTAAAAATTAAACAGTTGTGCGAATACTTATTGCTTCGATATTTCTATCGATTAATTGTTTTTTTCTTGTTAATTTCGCAACTTACATAAATAGCTATTTTTTTGTACTCTATCTATTCTAGAGATTTCCAAGAATATGTAGAATGTCATTGTTCATAAAAAATAAGTTAATAAATTACAATTTTACATAGTTTTTTTTAGAAATTGATCGGTGTACGAATACTTTCTACACCCACTGTACAGTCCCATAACTATTCGTACCCTCTATGTCTATCGAAGAAAGTTTAAATTAAATGTTAGGTTTGATATTTCCATAATGTCCCAGAATATCGGGGATTCTTCCCATTTTCCTTCCTTGGGCCTAGAATCCCAAACGAAACCCTCCGTATCGATTTCAAGAACCGCATGGTGCTTACTGCATCAATGGGACCGCCCGTCATCGAACCGAGTTCTTTCCTTGAAAATTAACAAACTTTGAAGCGTTATAGCTTGAAAACTAATAAAAATCGGGTAAATACATCAAAGCTTAATGAATTCGTCTCGAAAAGTAATATCGCATGGTATAAAAAGAAATATATAGTTCCATTTGAAAAACGAAACTTGATCATCATATCTCGTTAAATAACAAAGTTAACAAAAATTCCTTCTCGCTGAAACATGAGGCCCATTTTACCATGCAATTTCCATATTTGAAATTTTGCATTCGGCCGATAGTTTTGGAGTTAGAGCTCCGTATCGCTTAGGCTGGGATACTCTGTATGTCTCTCAGATACCCATCCCCTCGCTGCCAGCCCATTCATATTTCTTTTGCCCGTAGTTTCGCCCGAGTAGCCCCGACCACCGGTGTAATATGATCCTCATCGATTGATACGTTTCTGACCTCTTTCTCTTTCACTATCTGTCCTTTTCTACGTTCGACGCCCGACTCGTGTCAAGTGTAAACACATAAAAGCCTCGAGTGCAATGTTTTGGGTCTCCGATTTTGCATGCCTCCTTCAGTCGTTACTGTATCTTCTGTTTTGCCAACAAACTTCGAGTGTAGAGAAGGACAGGAAAAAGAGGACGGAGCGATATGCGAAAATGGCGACCAACACCGGGATTATTTCGGTGAGACAATATGTAGTAAATATGTTGCGAAGTACGTCGTGTTTGGTCTCATTTTAATCAGAAAAATGTCAGGAATATGACGGTAACAGTTTTACAACAAAAACGGTAACAATAAAAAAAGTTTGATCGTTGCATTAGCATTGTCTCATCCAGATATCCGATCCCGGATCATGTTACTGTCCATTTATCGTAGAGAAACTTGTACCTTTAAGGAGACTGTTGAATTATATATGTACAAGTATATACATGTATAAACTTATTGATATACATATTTATAATGAAGAATTCATTTGGTAATATCAAAACTATTATTTAATTTAGTCAAACTTC
>NC_071977.1:22492983-22577337 GCF_026283585.1 Hylaeus volcanicus
AATTCATTTGGTAATATCAAAACTATTATTTAATTTAGTCAAACTTCTTTAACAGACATAGAGGGTACGAATATTTATGAGACTGGCTGTATATCACAGAAGTAATCAGTTTCACGTTTTTCTCTTTTAATGTGTCCCCCTTCTTTTAATGTCTCATTAATTATAGGGTGATAACAACGACGGTTTAGTAAACAGCGGAAAGAACGATAGCCCGTGTCTCCCGAACAGTGCATATTATGCACCAGATTGCAAAGTGCATGGAGAACGAGGCTCGCGGCTGGCTGCCCCCGAATGCACGTTCTCCTTCATCCTGTGTTCGTCCTGGGGGCTTCGTTGCATGCGCCGCGACACTGAAAGATACCCTGTGGATACGGCGTACCGGTGCTCGAGTTAACATCCCATGAGAAGTCGCCTTCCTTTGCCCCCGTCCACACCGGACCCCTCGCGTCTCCCACCTCCATTTTCTTTCCCCTGTTCCTGGTTTCTGCTGTCTGCCCGCGCCCCGACCCCCCTCCCGTTTTGTCTCTATTATTCAAGTAACTCGTCGCAGCTAGGAGGACTATGCGAAAGAACGCACCCGTTCTCTTTGAGCCTTCTGCATAAAAGAAACTCGGTACTTAGGCGAATCGAGGCAGCAGCGCGAGATCAAACATACCGCGGGGTCTCCATGGCGCGGCTTGTCTTTGGATTTTAACGCGCCACCGAGACCCGCGCCGACACCAAAGCGAGAATTAGACTGCTTAATGGCTGCGAAAGTATAGATGAATTACTGGGGAATGCAAACACAAGGAGAGCTTGAGGTTTAAGTCGAGGGAAAGGCTTATTTCTTATTTTTGACTCTTGGAGACGCGGAGACTCCGTATCAGGTGGACTTTGATATCTTCTTGAAGGAATGATCCTACAACCATGCTTGCTTTCTTAGAAGCTGGTACGCCACAGCTTTTCTTGGGACAACTTAGTCTTCTAGGTGAGATCTTCGACAAAGTCATTCTCAAAAGCTTCACTGCACCTCGATTTCAGTATCTTAAAAAGAGAACAGGCTGACTTTTAAACAGATCATTTTACAGTTCTTTGAGCTCTCTGGCTTCGAAGAGAGATCGTGATTTCTCGTGAAGAGAACAATTTGATTTAAGAATGTACTATCCGCCCCTCCCATACTCAACAATAAGGAGTCAAATGTGAATACGAAATGTAGGGTACGGAATTGGTCATGTAGGTAAAGCTATGGATTCGAGGATCGTGGGTTCGAATCTCCGTGCCCTATTTTTCGTTTAGACTACTGCAAAAATTGATTATCTCACAATTCCTGAATTCTTCGGACAATAAAATATCAGGCGTAAAAGTAATAGCATTTCAGATCAGGTCACACAACGAAATGACTCTTTTGGAAATTTAGTGTCCTGTACTCAACTAAGACTGATATGGTAGTACCTTCGCAATTCGAACTTCTCATTGTGTAGGATCTATCATGGTCTACAAAGCGCAGATTTCGTTCCCCCAAAACTCATAGTCACGATTCCGGAAGCTTCACAGTAAATATCTCAAAATTATCCTGGTCGAGACCAGGAACTATTCCACTGTGGAACTTCACTATGAAGCCAGCGTAGAATACATCGCGAAATATGTGCACAACCTCGCGAACCATTCAAACTCTATTATTCTAGGCAACTATAACTTCAATGGAATTCCCCTTATGATGAGATTCAAAACACCCAGACTGCTCCTCATCCCTAAATCCAAATTTACTTCTATACCACGTTTAAGAGTTGAGAAGTTCTTTTGATGCTCGTTGTGCTGACGTCAGCACTCTCGTTTATGACTCGAAGGTTCTGCAATGGAGTTCCTGTCAGAGCTAGAAGATGGTTCTAAACAGGTGCAACGTTTACGATGCACATTTCTAAGAAATGTTTCTTCAGGAAGACTGAATCCTAGAAGAACTAAAAAGAGTATTTGAATCGACAGTCGTAATTAGAGTCGAGAGAGTTGAAGTCTATTTTACTTGTACAGCTATAGGCCTGAAGCAAGTGGAGATCACATATGCACTCTCCTGCTCCAAGAAAATGGCCTCTGGCGACGCCGGTAAATTGAGTCACTCTTTTAGAATTGCAGACCGTAGGCCCATTTTATTTCATGGTACAGTCTCAAACCTTAGACCCTCCAGGATTAATGAGGCGTAAAACCTCCTGTCTACAATTTCGAAAGAGTGATGCATTCTTATGTGTCACCAGGGGTCATCTCCTTGGACCAGAGTTATGTGAAAATTTCTACTCTGATTAGATTTTGTTTATAGACTATTGGAAATTGCATAAGTAAACATTTATTGTGGTATTCATTTTTCAAATTTAGTTTCTTTGACACTCAACTTTCAGAATGAACTTTTTTAGTTGTCAGTGAAAAGCACTGTCGCCTATATATACGTGACGTGGCGATCAACGTGTTAATTTTTCTTTCTTTTCCCCATAAATCAGTCAAACGTACGCATGACGGCGTTAATAAGCTAACCATAACCAAAAGGTACTTATCTGATTCTTACGAACTGTTATGTAGGAATGTCTAACATTCCCATCGCAGCCGCAGGGGCGTTCAACCGCGATAACGTGTCTCTGATGAGCCCTATGGTACCAGCACGATTAGACGCGTTCCTAACGCAACAACGTTCGCTCATTCCGCGTTAAAAGCGTTTCAAACCTTTCCCCCGGGCAGAGAATTACCAGAGAACTTCCCTTCAAGTTCCTTACGTGCGAGATTAATCGCTGATCATCTCCCATCCACGCTAGCACATGTTTGTGTTTACGTTCGCGCCCGAAGCCCGAACACGCTTGATTACACGCGAGCCCATGATAACAGATCACCTGCCGCTCCGTTCACGCTAATACTGGCCAATATCCTCCGCGTTGGCGCACAGAAGCTGCTGGCGTTTTCTGTGGTCCACTTCCGTGACCTCTGCAGGAGCCTTCCTATTGGAGCTCTCGATGCCCTTTGCTTCCATCGAATCGAATTAATCTTAGCCTCGCGTGATTCTTCCTTAGGACTCGTGACGAGTGGCAGTCGTTTCTCTCGTTCAATCACCCGTGACCTCGATTTCCCCAATTCAGTCGTGGATTTCAGTTCAACTTCAATTAGGTAGCTGTTGTTCGCGCTGTCTCGTTTCGAGCGGATCCCAAGAGTTCTGTGACGGAGTGCGGAAGCGTCTTCGGGATTATGCAGCCCCGAACACCGCGTAGATTTAAGGATTACGGAGTTTCGAAGATCCTGAAGGGTGTAACGTGCTCCGAGCTGGAGGTTCGAGTTTTGTCTTGTTGCAATTCACCTTTCAGGCTTATGCAGGAGTTTTGGTGGATGTCTGTGGAGCTTTGAGTCGGTCGCTAAAATTGATGTAGTTTTTTATTGAATAGAGGCAGTATTTGGAACACGATCTTGTGGGGTGACCTATTATTGTAAGGGTGGTACAATCTCGATTATGTTGAAAGTCTTGTCGGTTTCCTTAAATTTGGTATTTTAACTCATTGTTCACCGGTCACGAGTAAACTCGTGTTTGCACTTGCACTATCTATTTCAATTTATGAAACCCAGGGCGATAAATACAGTTTATCGTAGTTTATTTAGATTGTTTGAATTTCACATTCAATTACGAAATAATAGACATGAATTCGCTTCTGTGTAAAATTGCCAGTCAACAATCTGTTAACCCTTAGAAGCCTGATCTTCCAAATTAAATTTAAAAAAATATCAATGTATCTATCATTTGAACAATTTTGACAGCTGACGTTTATTTGTTTAACTTTTGTTCACAACAACAAAAATATGATTTATCCCGTGAAATGAAATTTTGTCGTCGTCTGCTTCGTTTCGATTAAACGTACACGATTGTCTCTCGACGTCCCTGTAAATGTATTTTGTGCTACGTCTACCCACCATTCGCAAAAGTTGTATTACTCGCGACGGTTTAGGTCTGGAGTGTTGATAGATCGCCGCGGGGATATTAACGTATCATTACCGGTTCACGGGCCTTTAACAGAGAACTGGAGGGGGTGGGAAGCACGAAGATGGAGGATTGGTAGTTACGGTGGCCACCAGGTAGTTTGCTTGTCGCTGTTCCCCAGAATACACACGGACTAGACGATGTGCATCGTAATTATATGGAAACAGCCTCTCGTGCCTCTCATCCTTTGTCTCTGTGTCCTCTCCGTCGTTCTCCCACTCTTTCGTGCGTGTCTCTACCAACCCCTGTCTCTCTCTGTCTCATTGTTACAAGGCGAATCCTTTCAGGCGTCTGTAGTCATCGATGTACTGGCTCCCTGTTTGCACAGGCCGGGAAACGCAAACGGTGCAAAATCTGCGGACAGCCAGTGATCTAGGCATGCTGCAAAGCGTACACGACGGCACACAGAGCGCTAACGAGATCGTTTGTTACGAGATCGAACGTTTCGTTGAGAGGCCCGAAACGAGAGGTGAAAGTTTAATAACAGCGTTGGATCACGCTGGTATTAAATCGCAACGATGTAAGTTAACGAACTTAGTCGTTCGAATACTATTTTTATTCCGTGGAAGTTTCGACAGGGCAGAATTAACGTCTAAATGGTCGTTCGAAGGGTTAAGGAAATGTTTAGGTAAACAATTTATCAGGGGTTGACGCAAGTTTCCGTGGAAGGGAAACTGGGTTCCGTTCGTCCAGCAGTTTCTCGGTCGTTCCTTCCCCTTTAACTTTAACTTCCGTTTCGTAACCTTCTTGAACCTGCACCGCTCACGCCGATTCATCGATCCCCCTTGTCGCTTGTGAACCTAACTAGTTCATTATCCGACGCGAAGTTAACTCCGCGATGTAGACGAGGGGACGGCCATTACATAGCCCCGTGTTCCCGTACGTATCCGTTTATTTCGTCGACGCTGGAAAATATTTCTCTCGAGGATCCGTACGAAACCGACATTTTCCAAGACACTCCTCGGCCGGTAAACTTTATTCATTAAAAGCGGGGCAATAAAATTTTTTATTCAATCGGACCGTTTAAAGGTATTCTCTGCGTTCGCTCGCCGTTACGCACCGCAACAACGAAGTTGAACGTTCGAATTGAATGTAATATGCGAAAGGGGGGGTTGTTAACTCGCGTATTCAATTTCCATTTTCCGAGACGAAGCTTTTCCATCGGCGTACGCGACTTTTCCGCCTTCTGGGGTTTTGCTTTGTTGGTCTCGACGTTTCTTGAAACTTGTGTCTCATCGGAGAGTAAACGTATTTCAACGTACAGCCGTGCATTTTGTGCTTTACAATGTTCCTTTGTGAATTGATGTCTCGCGGAAGTTTACAAATATCGTTTAGACGTTTCTTCGTCTTACATTTTGAATAAGTTGATATTTTTTCATTTTCTTTAACCCTGCAGTGCGCATTGATGGACGTATGGATCGATCGAATTTTTCTTTGATATTTTATTGCACAACAGCTTAAACAACAACTTATGCGCTGTTCCTAACAGAAATAAGACATCTACGTTGTAAAAGGGTCACAGCACCGTTGAAGATAATTATTTTTAAGACAAATGTGACAGTCCCCATCAGAATTATTGGGATAGAGTGTTATTCGTGTTTGCTCCGATTTGAAAAATTGCGTACTGTAGAGTTAAAATTCAACGTCCCTCATCTCTTTTTAAATGGATCAACCGTCGCGTAAAATTAATAAAATCTCCTCGAAGATCATTACATAGTTTGACATTATTTTGCTGTTGTAAAAATCCATTGTTTGATCCAACAAAAATTTATCCACAGAGATACATTCTCCATGTTTGAAAAAAAAAAAATAGAAGTTCTTATCTGTCATAGTTGCAGAGATAAAAATTCCGCGCCAAGACAGTTCTCATAAAAATCGTTAAAGACAGCAGACTTTGAGAACCTATAATTTATAAACAATTACGAAACTATAAAAATGATGACTTAAACTACCCTTAATGTCACACGAATCACAACATACTTAAATATCATCGATATCCCTAACACCACAGTTCCAAAAGTAACCGAATTTAACTTTAAATAGCCCTTACGCATGCTTTGCAATGACAGTACCAAGTACCAAAGGAAGATTAATCGTCATTCAGGAGGGATGTCGCGTAATCGCAGTAGATTCTCATACTGTGCGCGTGTTCGTTGAGAAAAACCGGCTCGGTGAACTGTGTCCAGACGAGTCTGTCTGTTTTCTTTCCCTGCGTGGAAGACACGCGCGATGTGTGACGCGCCTGTAAAATTAGTTAGGAAGCTAATTGCAGCACCACCTCGTTTTAATTCCATTATACGGGCCGCGTCGTGTAGATGCAAATTTTCCTTCCCCGTCGTCCGCCTCATCTGACCCCCGACGACATGTCTCTGTCCCGCTTAACCCCGCCTAACATCATACGCCGTTTCCTCTCGTTCGCCGCCGAGAGAGAACTTTCCGAATTATCTTGTAACGAGAGACGATGTCAACGTTCCCAATTACCAAAGGGACGACTGTAAGACCCTGTGCATACACTATCGGCGCATCAACGGATATATACGTCCCGAACGTTCTGTATTTTCTCCGAGTTCGAGCGTCGAAGCGGACGACAACTGAAATCGAGAACTTCGAGACTTTGGTGTGCGGGACACTGAAGCGTAGAAGGAATTTCGAAAACGATGGTGGTGCTGCGTTGAATCGAAAGCGTCTTGACGTCCGAGTCGAATAAACCTCTTTAAGGTAGAATTTTTCATTGAGAACCCATATTTTTTAGCGGTTTTGGATTATTTGGTGATCAATATACTTAATTGATTCATTAGCCTTGAGTATTGATTCTGTTGGAAAACAGAACATATACAGTGCGGAGATGAGAAGTTGGCAAGTGGATCTGATTGGTCTTCTGTATTATACTACAGAATTTTATATCGCAGTATAAATTATAATATACTTAATTGATTCATTAGCCTTGAGTATTTATTCTGATGGAAAACAGAACATGTACAGTGCGGAGATGAGAAGTTGGCAAGTGGATCTGATTGGTCTTCTATATTATACTAAAGAATTCTACATACCAGTATAGATTATAATACACAATTCTAGAATATAATTCTAGAATAGAATTTTAGTTTATAATATTATTAACCAGACCCCTAACAATTCCCAATTCCCAATTCCCTAACAATATAAAGAGTATCTCACAATTCTACACGCTGTATCGTAATTTCCCTCTAGCCTTGCACCGTTTCAATAACTCTGTTTCTTTGTTTCAGGTAAGTCGCGCTAAAGTTCACTCACACCTCGGCGACCGTTACTGTAAGTAGCAAATTAGGCTTATTACGCTGTTAGACATTATATCGGAGAGAAATTCCGTTGCCCTCCTCCCCCATTTATCGAGGCACCCAAGCCCCGTTCCGGCGAATAAAGTTGTAGGGCGGAAAAAGCAAAAAAAAGTGAAACCCACCGAGGAGAATTCATTATGACTTAACAACCTTATCGGTAACCTAGTAGCTCCTGTCACTCGGTAAAAGCGCCACTAAACCAGGCTATCGATATAATCGTTTCCTCTGCTTAATTAGTGACTGGGAGACGGTGGCGCTCAACAGCCAGGCTATTAATTATAAATGTCCAAGTCCCGCGGGAGGAAGGCGCCAAGTTCGTGCCGCATTGTGCCCCAGATTTCGAATCAATTTGTTATCGAGGCGTTGCCCCGGAAACTTCGTAATCCCCCTCTAGCTTTGTAAAGTGTTTCCACGGTTCTCGAAAAATTCGTCGCCACGGAAAGTTGTTGTTGACGCGAGAGAGTCGACGAGTCGTGAGAGACGTTTGCCTAATTGTTTGCCAAAGCGAATGCGGACTCCGTTGGTGTTTGACTTACCCAAACCGAAGCCTGGAATCGTAAGTTAATTATCGCCTGGCGGCAGTTTCGTTAGGGGTAACCCGTTCTCAAAGTGCTCGCGCGCAAATAAATGCGTCGGCGATGGCGCTGTCCGAGAATTCGAGGGGGGGGGGGGGGGGGGGACGCGAGTTGTTTGAAATTCGAAGCGAGACAAACACGGACTTTCGCGGCGGGGAGAATTCGACTGACAAGGCGAAGCTTAGGTAACTCACCCTGGGATTTCGATGCCAATTTTTTTTTGGTTATTCTCGAGGCGAAAAAAAGAGATACGTATCCCGGCGTTTGATTGAATACGCCTTAGTATCGGAGTAATAAATTTGTGAAAATTGAAATTTTTTTACTGGTCGTCGATGGTTAGGTTCTAACAATATTTTAACCCTTGGAATTCTTGTAACGAGTTTAGAGTAGAATTTTTCCTTGGAGGAACTAGGTATTCACAAGAACAGTAAGTCCCATAAATATTCGTACCCTTTATGTATATTGAAGAAATTTGTTTAAATTAAACGGTAGATTTGATGTTTCCAAGTGTATGTTTGTATAAATATATGTATAAGCTTATTCATATACATATTTATAACGAAAGATTCAATTGGTAATATCAAAAGTATTATTTAATTTAGTTAAACTTCTTCGATAGACATAAAGGTTATGAATATTTATGGGATTGACTGTACGTATAAAGTATTACCGTGTTGGGGTAGCCATACAATTTTTTCTCTTAATTAAAACAGAGTTGAAGACTGTTGTACATTTGGTCTGATTGGTACCGGTATAATCTCCTTAATTGTACTACAGAAATAAATAAATCATACGACTTCGCATTTGGTACGTAATGTTCTTTTAATTCTGTTCGAATCTTTTCATCCCCGATACATTTATATTTACCATCCAGCCACTTGCTTTCAGCTTAAAGGGTTAATCGTGTTTTGATCGTCGGGAATCCAAGCCCGTAGGAATCGTGAAATTTAAGTATCACGCGAACGGGCCATTATCGCCGTTGAATTTCGTTATCCGGGGGCGTGCATTATCGCGACTAGTTTCCTCGGCGCGACTCCCGTCAGCGCAGTTTACTTTTACTCGTCTCCCTTTAAAAGCCGCGTCTCGTTGTCTGGCCTTTGCTTAATTGCGCGGAATTCTCTCTCTCTCTCTCTCTCTCTCTCTCTCTCTCTCTCTCTCTCTCTCTGTCGGTCCTCGCTCGGCGCACGACGGAAAACCGGGGAAAATGGGTTCGCGTACGCCCGCCCCCGTAGAAATCTAATGACTGCGCTATCTATGTGCATATTTCTTACATAATTACCCGCGTAAAGTACACTCCTCGAAACCCCACGGCTGTACCAACAGCTTGCGTTTATACCGTCAGACTGAGATATTTATGCGCATTAATCTTGCCTTTTCATCGGGTTTCATTAATGCAGCCACTCGCCAGTGATAACGTACCTTTAATATCCCGCCGCGAGTTAACTGCACGCCTAAGCTACAACGGAAACAACGATTTTCCACGCGATCCTAACGATCGAGCACCGGATTCTTCGCGGATCGCTCTGTCCTTGAGGCTGGCAACGCATTCTTGCATGGGAATGCCGCTTTACTACGAGTCGGACCCGTTTTGGTCAATTTGCACTTTGTTATCGCGTCCCTGACTGCATAATTATTCAGCAGAACAATTTTTAATGCGACGACGATCGCCTTGCCGGCCTTGTTTCTCGTTCGTTTTTCTCGATGCGTCTGTGAATACCTGCTTACTTTTGTCTTTCTAAGTCAAACTTGGGAGAGGTTTTGATGCTTTGGTACTGAAGTAGAGCGATTCCTAATTTTATTCCATAAAAAATGGGAGCGAGTGTTAGGTAGGTGTCACATCAAGGTATATTAATTTCGTATATTGAGGACTGTACTGTGCTTCCTCTCTGGTAGATTTTATCCTGTCACTGTGATATCCTGTCTATTTTGAAAAAGAAGGTTATCAATTTATTTAAGTCGAGTTATTCTCGTCATAATAATAAAGCGGCGAGGTTATGTCCTCTCCAAAATTAATCGCTTTTAAAATATTCAATCACCTAAGTATCATACCAACGATCCTCAAACTGCTCTATACAAGTTTCCTGCTCTCTCAAGAACCAATAGGCAGTCCTAACTCTAGATGTACACCTCAACCATGCTTCGAAACCTCTATTTTAATCTAATTATAAACTCTGAATCGTCGATGACGCGCCAGCGTTCATCGATTAATTCCTGGAGGGTTGGAAGCGTTCACGGGCAACGTTGATCGGCATTATTGAATTCAGCGTCGACAGGAAACGGATAGATGTCTGGTTCGCAAACTTCACCACATACTGGGTGTACTTTCGCGGTAATTACCGAAGAGGGGGCGCTCGAGAAAAATCAGACCCCGGCAAGTTCGTCGTGACTGTTCGAATTCGAATGTCACCGCAGAAATTCGATTTCAGATCCGACGTGGAAACGTACATAACGAGTCTGGGAACTATCAGAGGCTGGTCGCGCCCCCTTCCCCGCGTACGGTAGTCAAACTTCGTTTAATGGCGTAATTCGTCGAATAATTAGCGTTCGCTGCGAGAAGTCGCAGAAATCGAATCGGGGTTCCACCCCCGCTGGCGCTGGCGCTGGCTGCGGGCTGAAAGGAACCGTGCGAGCCTCGAGATCATGGTTGGGTGGGGAATGTACCGCTCTTGGAGGACCTGCAGACTGCCGAGGGTAGTAGATTTACCTTTTAGGGTGTTCTGGCCTCTAGGAAACTGGTTCCGGTTCTTTGATTTTTACACGTTTCTCAGGTGAGGATTAAAACTTTCATAAACGCGTAAAAATTGAAGTTTTCTAAAAATTCTCAACGGCCTCCACTGTATCGTACCCTCCTACGCTCGTTCCATCGACTACAACTTCTCCTCCTCCACGGTTCGATCAATCGATACGGCCGATAACGCGCGTGTCGTCGCGATCGATGCACTTTCCATGTGCGCGGCGAGGACGCGTAGACGACTCGAAGCACCTGTTTGTGCGATGCAAACAAAATCGCGCGGGAGGGGGGCGCACACAAAACACCGCGGACAGACGCCGACGAGGCTTTGATGAGAATCCTTCGGTGATTTAACGACACACACGAGAGCCATACACACCGAGAGGAATCTAATTTATTTCCTCCTTTGTGAACGGGCACCGGGAAAGGAAGAGGAATCGCGGTTTTCAAAGCGAAAAAGCTTTCCAATCTCTCGAGGCAAAGGAGTTCGGAGCAAACAAGGGATTTACCGCGATGGACGTCGATGGAAACGCGGATGGCATCGACCGTTGGGGACAGAGGTGACCGTCGGCTATGCTTGTTTTCGACTCGTACCCTCGTCTGGGAATCTCTTTGACCGGAACGCCGTATTTCGTTCGATGTGCTCCGTTTGATACGCGCGGACTTTGCTGGAAATCGCGACACGCCCGCAGGCTGCCGGGCCTCTCGTGCCTCGGCTAAATAATGGCACCCACATTTCGTCCCCCGCGACGCCACACTTGTTCCCAACAGATCCCGACCATGTGGGAACGAGTCCTCGTTTTTTTCCTGGCCCGCTCGAAAAAACTAGACGAGCCTTCGAGATTCTGGAAAGATTCGTCGGTTACGACTTCAGGCTTCTAACGGATGAAACATGTTTCCTCCTCGATCATTAACGATGCACGAACGACGAGGTCGGGATTTTTTTTTGGAGAGGGCAGACGATGAATGGGAGAATTTTTGTGAAACTTTTATTTCAAGTCTATGTTCATTGAAGAAAGTTTAATAGGTAGGTTTGATGTTTGCAATTAAATTTTTCATTATAAAAATATACATGTGTAATGTTTATTCATGTACATATTTAGAATGAAACATTTATTTGGAAACATCAAACCTATCGTTTAATTGAGACGAATTCTCGTAATAGACGCAGATAGTACGAATGTTTATGGGACTGACTGTATTTATCAGGCATGGATATTTATGAGATATTTCCGTGTGTTCTACGCTTCGATAACTCTGTTGCATGGAAAGTTAGTTTTCCTATGCAAATATTACTTTGGATTTCTGATTGCGCAAATATTTTACTATTTTTATTTGTACGTGTGAAAAATAATTTTCGTAACTTCACACTGTTATTAGTACATCTCTTATGTTTGCTTTAAAGAAATATTTATTCGCTCCTACTCATTCAATTATTCAAATCTTTATGCCAATCATCAGACTCGAAAGGATCACATTTAATGTTTACCTGTAATTTTACCTGTGAAGAATAATTTTTGTAACTTCACACTGTCATTAGTACATCTCCTATGTTTGCTTTAAAGAAATATTTATTCGCTCCTACTCATTCAATTATTCAAATCTTTATGCCAATCATCGGACTCGAAAGGATCACATTTAATGAAATCTTCTTGTTTACTTATAATTTTGAAATCATCGTGCCTTTCTACCTACAGTCAGTTCCATAAATATTCATATCCTCTGTATCTATCGAAGACATTTGTCTAAATTATATGACAGGTTTGATGTTTCCAAATAAATTTCTAAATGTTCTAAACAAATGTTTCATTATAAATATGCAAAGTTTATTGCAAAGTGTATCATTTAATTTCGACAAATTCCTGTATCTACACAGACCATCTCGAACCATAATTTTCTTACATTTCCCAGCTAATAAACGAATATTCCATCGGCAGATTTTCCTTTCACCGCGACTACCATATCCAGCAGACATTATCTACGCGTCGAAACGCGTTCTCGGATGGCACAGGTCGCGCGGGAAGTCGAAATCAGAATTCCTCTCGCGGTTGACCGTACGCCGGGTGTTTCTCTGCTTTGGCCATTCGCCAGATTTTTCCCGTAGGGATCGCGAGGCTCGATCGTCTCGGAGAATTCACGACGTCCCTACCGCGTCGCGAAACACCGTCTGTCTGGTTTCGTTACACGTTCGATGTCTCTCGCGCGTCGAGGGTGGGTCCTCTCCATCCATTTCAAAGCTAAAATTATGCACCGCGCCCCCGAGTCGGCCCTTCGATAATATTAGGCGGCTAATTTGCAATTCGCTGCTATCTGGGAAAGCGCGTTTGATCCTATTCGGCCTCCCATTGGCCCGCGGTGTCCGCCTCACAGTGGCGTCGTGGATGCCCCCGCGCGAAGTGAATCCTTCACCCGAGGGAGGATATTCATCGTGCGAAAGGGGTAGCAGGGGATGGTTGAACTTTGACCGTGGAGTCGGCGGAAGGAAACGGCTGGCGCGAGGGATGCCACGCGGAGGGAGAGATTTATGCTGATCAGAAATTATAGACTGGGCCCGCGGTTGGTCCGCTCCGTAACCTCTTCGCGCCGCATTAAACCCCTACCCGTGGCATCCCCTCAACGTTCCCCCTTCTCGTTCAATCATCTCGTCCCGATGCGGTGACCAAAACTCGTTGCTTTATTCAAAGGGAGAACCGAGCCGTTTAATGTCCCGAAAAGCCGTATTTTCGCCGTTGTAATTTACGGCCGATACGAAATTCGTGGCCATGGAGCATAAGGGGTGGCTGGAAAGAGTGGAGAAAATTCGACGGATTTGCATTGATTTCGACGAGTAATTCTCGTCGATTTTTCTCGGTGGAACGCGTTTATGAACGCTCGAAAACAGTCGACAATTGGAAGTGTTCAATATTTCGCTAAATAAAATACGCATCAACCGCATTTTTCTTTATTATTTTATTACGCAACAGCATAAACGACAACTTATACGCTGTTCCTAACAGATGTAAGATGTCTACGTCTACTGGAGTCTACGATTACACGACGTCTGAAAAATGTACAGAGTCATACCGTTGTTTTCCTGCAGTTCCGCTTTTTGGGAATTCCCCGACATTCGTCTTCAGCGCGACGATAAACAAAATTTTCGCCGCTCAGGTATGACCCAGTCATAAAACTTAGGTTCGAACTCAGCTGTTTTGGTCACTATTAACCCGAAGATCTCGGACCAAAGAAAACGGAACTTTCAAATTACAACGTTTTCTTTCGCAAAAATCAGGAAGAAATTCTCTGGCATTCACTGGATATCGTTAGATCCTATCGCGCGAATTTCGCCGATACATTCCTAGGACGCTGAGGGGAGGAAGGGGTGTGTTGGAAGTTGTCCGAAAGATTGTAATTCTTCACGGAGCGCCGGCTCAATAAACGTCTCCGATCGGCAGCCGCATCGTTTATTAGTTTTACGGCCATCGTTCCTCTCCGTGTCTCTGGAATAATAGGGGGGCCAAGACGGCTACAACGAACCGTCTACCGAGATTTATTCCAGCCTATAAGTCTCGTTGCGTACACGATCGTCGCGGTTGGGCTTCCGTGGGCCATCTTCGAGACCCGACCTGGAAGTGGTCGTATCCCCGTTGAACGTTTAAAGAAGCTGCTATAAAACGAGTCGCCGTAGGTGGCGTCTACCGTCGAGCAAGCAGTTTATTGTTTTTACCACGGGGGCGGCTGCTTGATCAACGCGCCAGCCCGTTAGACGCTCTGGGAGCTCTCGTAACCGGTGAAAAAGTAGCGTTCCCCGGGTGTGTTCAGCGCCGCGTTTGTTTAGCCATTCGCGAGCACTTTGGGCTGCTCGTTCCGAGGATGGCTCGAGGAAACGTTTATTTTCGTCGGCTGGTACTTCCTCCGGATGATCAAATTGTTGCGCCTCGAAATGCGTTGATGTCGTGGGAAAGGAAAGGAGGGTGTCGATGGAACTCTGCATTCGGCAGATGGGATCGATATTTGGTTGAGTGTGTCGAGAGTGACAGGATATCGACCATAGTGTTGACTCTATGGACAGGTGGGGGGTTGGAACTCGAATGTCACTCTTCTAGAATAGTAGAAACTGAAGAAAATTTGTTCGTGGTCGTGGCATTCTAGTGCGAAGAGAGTTTTATAACTTAACCCTTTACACTCCAAAGGCCACCTGTACTGCCCAGGCACTTGAAGGCGTTCTACTCTTACCAGTGTCACTGCTCACAATTTTTCATTAAGTTTTGATAAGCGATGGGTGTGTGAATTCAGTTAATTATAAGATCAATATTCTTAAGCAATAGCGTTAAAAAATACGTTAGTTTTCCATTAACAACTTCATACAAATAATCACATGAAGGACAATATTTCTATTAAACTATTATTATTTGTGTATGATTATGTTTGGTTAATAAAAATGTAACATTCTACAAAAAAATCGTATAACTTGACAAACTCCAAAGAATTTTTGTGGCTATTCCATGACTCAGAAATCTGAGAAAAATCGTCTTGGGGATGACTATCTGCATATAGCCAAATTTCTTGGAGTGTAAAGGGTTAATCCATTATTTTTTCCAATTGTGTTTAACTTTCTCTGAACTATTGAATCGAATCGGTCGAAGGCACCCCCATAGCAACTTACCTTTCTTTTCATCAGCTCTTTCCCCTAATTCCCAACGAACACAGAGCTGTCTCATCGCGATTTTCCGGAATCTCGACAGCTCTTTGACATTGTCCCCATTACCAAACGTAGCAATTCCTCGTTGGTTCGGCATGGTGTGCCCGATTCGATCAGAAGTCACGCCAGCTGGGGGCGTACTACTTTACAAACCACTCAAAGAGACGCAAATGACGGCGCACTCCAAAAATAGAATAAGGAACGTCGTCGCGTTCATTCAGAAAGAGTCGGAGAGCCTCGGCGAGAGAAAGGAGAGTATGCAGAGTGCAGGGACCGTGGAGAAGACACGGGAGAAACGAGAGTGGATGACAGAGAACAGAGGACGATGGGAACTGAGTGCAGAGGAGCAGTCGTGGGGAGGAATATGACATAAGCCATTGTGCGAAGGGGCTCGGCCTTGTATCTCCGTGTTTGCATATGAAATCGCGCGCGGTGCCAGAATGTTGTTCGGGACCTGTTTTCCCTTCCATTCCCATCGGCGACCCGAGGGAAGCGGCGTCGCGGGTCAACGAGATTCCTCGATGATGGCTCACGCCCCTGGGGGAACTCAGTTTGCCCGTATAATAATTGCACGCATTACCGTTCTCTGCGACGGACTTCGATTGTATCCGCGCTGTTATCACGGGAAACCTCGCAGGTGTTTTTTGGGATCACGAAACTTTCCAACTCCGGGGAAAAACACGCCTAGAGGGGGCGTATAACGACTCATCGATCGCGTTTCGCGAGGTATCGAGGCAGAACCGCTACCCCTGAAGTTTCCTCGCGCCTCGAGGTCTTTTATTTACCTTGGCCACGGCCGTAGCGCCGAAAACTTCTCGTTGGAAAGAGTAATTACCAACTTGTTTGCGCTACCTCGACGCGACGCGATGCTTGGTGCCGTCGCGCGACTTTTGGGCGAAATCTGCTAAAGATCGAGGGGCGATTTAAAGGTGCACGTGGAAGAGTCAGAAGTAGGTCAATATCTGCAGTTTTTATCTCTCTAAATAATTATATACACTCAATCCCATAAATATTCGTACCCTTTATGTCTATTGAAGCAGTTGACTAAATTAAATAATAGTTTCGATATCACCAAATGAATTTTTCATTATAAATATTTATATATAGACGTAAAACTGATTACTTCTGTGATATACAGTTAATCCCATAAATATTCGCACCCTCTATGTCTACTGAAGAAGTTTAACTTAAATAGTAGAAGTTTAAATTAAATAATAGTTTCAATATTACCAAATGAATTTTTCATTATAAATATGTATATGAACAACATACATGTATATATATTTATATATCCATCAACATATTTATACAAATATACACTTGGAACCATCAAACCTACCATTTAATTTTAACAAATTTCTTCAATAGACACGGAGAGTACGAATATTTATGGAATTGACTGTATATATTTATAATAAAAAATGTATTTGGAAACGTCGAACCTATAAATTAATTTAGACAAATGTCCTCGATAGACACAAAAGGTACGAATATTTATAGGCTTGACTGTATACATATAAAATCAGAATTTTTATGAATAAAGTCCAAGAATTTCAATGCCTCTCAGGTAGTATCCAATTTAGAATCAGACCTTGTACACCTTCTTTCTGTTTAACAATATCGATTGTCACATTTCCCAAGTGTATTTAGATAAGATATCAAACCGCAGCGGGTCCGTAGAAGGTTAAATACGTGAACTCGCAAATCCCACCAACGCTCGCCCCCCCCGGGGAACCTTCCCAACGAAATGGTGCTCTTTGCTCGTATAACTCGGTACGCGCGTCCCGTGGCGTTATTTCTTACGCGTTTTGCCCGCGGCGCGGTTTCCTTACCGCGATACGTCGATAAAATAGGATAAAGGGGGAAAGAGAGCGAGAGTCGTGCTGTGCAGGTTAGCTCGATTCAGGGAACGAGCTCGAGGAACGACGCTCGGTGTTCGCGACTCTGTTCTTGGACCGAATATGCTTCCGGTCTACTGCAGCTGTCGACTCTTCGATTTTACATTTATCGCCTGGAAACTCGCGTGGTCCTGATGCGAAAATCGTATGGTTCGCTGACAGTTTATGATCCAGTGCTCCGCGTTTCTGAATCCCCTTTCCTACCCCCTCTGTCTAGGTGTTCACGTCGAGCTTGTATCGCTGCTTCTCTGGATCATATCCGCGAGGAACATTTGCCCGAGGGGAAAAAAACAGTGACACAATTTATCTTTGATTTACGGTCCACGCGTTGCGCTTTCGTTACGCTTCGCGAGCCTTCAGCTATTAACGGGTTGGCCGGCGAGCGAGTTTCTCGCAGGGAACCTGCTGTTATCCGGACTAACAAGCAGACATGTTCCGGGAAAGGGAAGTTTTTAATAGTAAGACACGTTTTTTGCCCGAGGTGGAATGGGCTGGACGAGTATTTCACGTTTGGGGAGCAGGATTGTGTCTGGAAATCGAATTTCGGGAGGCGTAGTCGTGTGTCCGTAGCCACCGATCCTTTGCGACGCTAGAACTTACCATTTAACGCTTTAACTATGTGCCTACTTACATACGGTCTGCAGTTTAGAAGAGGATCTTCTAAATTAGTTTTTAATTTGTCCGTTAGGAACACTCGCTGCAGTCTAGGAAACCGTCTGACATGGGTCCAACTCGAACAAACACCCCCTAAACGTTGAAGTCGTGTCGATGGTTAACCAAGGGTAGAGGCAGTGGCGTTTCGCGGTAGTCTAATTCGGAAAGGCTATTATTTCCACGTCAGGCCGCGGTGTACGGGAGCAACGGGGCCCTTGCAGATATTTTAGTGTACCGCTGTCGCCCTCGCCGCAACGGGACCATTACCGCATGATATATACTACGGCCCTGGGCTCTCGCTGAGCCCTCCGCCTCTGTGCTCTCGCCGTTGCTACCTGTTACCCTATTACGCCCCGTATATACTCTTGCATTCCACTTTATTTCGTTTCTTCCTTCCCTGTTCGGTGTTACGCGCCGGCACGACGCGAAGGGAAATTCATGAGGGTTATTAATTATTTGAAACAAGAGAAATACAGGTACAAAAGACGGTAAAAAATTTGCACAAGAATGTTTGAATACGCATTTATACCCGACGAAAAAGTCTCCTAGAGAGAGTAACGGGATTCGTTTCTCCGTTTTGCACTTCCTCCGTGTCGTTTCGTCACCCCCGCGAGCCGTAAAGAAGAATTTTGGTTCGCTCCGGAAAGCGAAGAGATGCGTAAGCAGAATTTACGGGGCCGCGAGCACACAGGGACAAATATTTACGAGACAATTATTCCCCGTTGCTGTTTCCACTTTCAGAGCCCGTTCGCTGCTCGACGAATCCCCCCAGCAACTTCTGATCTCCTCAAACACGACTAGACGTCGAGAACGACCCATGTGCTTTATGGGACCCCAATCCAGAAATTTGACGCCCTTGTAGGGCGTTCTCTTAAGCTGATATCGTTTCTTCAAGGGTGACATGCCACTAGGCCATCCCTTGTGGAGACCTCAAAGAATAGTGCGATGGGAGACTAAGTTGTTAAGAGAAAAGAAAAATTTGTGCAGGGTTGCAAAATGTATTCAATTTCATGATTCTCGTATAAATTTCTACGCGCGTATCTCCTTTATTTACTCCAGATCGGATCCAAGATTTCGGAATGTCGTGCAGCCACCTATAAACAAGAGAACCACCCTGCCATTCTCTTAATCTATTCTCCTCGGGGAAATTCCTCGAGGTCATTGTCGGCATATTTTTCCCATGGTTTCCGAAAAATTCGTAGCCCAGGCTTATCGGGGATGTACATCAGCGCTACGTGTCGCGGGACGTTTCGTTGAGGTCCCTTGTAATTTTGTGGGATCGAGGGGGCTGTCCCCAGCGGGATCGGATATAAAAATGTCTCCAGGGGTGAGTTCTGCGGTTTCGAGCGCGAGGACGAGGTTAACCTCCTCCTCTGTATTTTCGTGTCTGCGCGAGGGTAATCCGCGCCGGGCCTCTCTTTCCACTCGTTTTTTCCTCGAGCTTACATTTATGCGTGCTGGTCGGCAGCACGCAGACGACTTTCGGTTGGAAAGGGATATTTCTGATCCGAGCGGTGCGAAAGGTTGCACCGCGACAATAAACGACGCTCCAGCTCGGTTATTCCGTAAAGGGATTTGCAAATCCAATTTGCGGCTAGCGCTCTCCGTCGTCTGTAAATCTCGCGCTCCTTTTTGTCATCTGGCGACTCGGGTGCGTGCACGGTTCAACGAGATTGTCGGGAAACGTTCGTCGTCGACGCATCCGCGGTTTTATTCGACCCGATCCCTTCCGGGTGTCTTTTGCATACGGTGCTGAGTTGGATGAGAAAATTTCATAAGGTTCGAGGAGGAACAATCGAGCAGCCTCTGTTTCTTTTATTGGAGCGGTTGGCGAGGATTTGCTACAAACCTTGGGTGATTGAAACTCTCCGGATGCAATTTTTCTGATTTAAAATTTATCTATGGAAGCTAATACTGACGCGGTCAATAACTTGTCCATTTAAATGTTTCTCTGTTGGAATAGTTGTCCTTAAAAATGTTAGTAAAATTATCGTTAATAATCATGTAATTTTAGAAAGAAGTTTGGAGTACATAAAATGTACTGGTTGGGCACTTCTAGTTTAAACTAACCTTCTAACATTCTGTGTCAATAAAATTTGTTTGTGGGCTCTCCTCCAACATCGAATTTAGTAATTTCTTTTAATTGGTCACCTGACATGTCTTTTAACGATTATTAAGTGAAGGAAATTCTTCCCTGATGTCTTTTTCGGTAACACGCCATCGTGACGGGAGTTGTAACATTGCGAGGCAACTAACAACGTCATTCGTATCCGATGGCAGCCGATGAAACGAAACTTGGTACGGGGATCGTCACTTAATCGCGAACGATGTTAATGACGCCTGTCCGTGGACACCGTGCTCGCGTTTCACGATACGACTGTCGTCCGTCGTGATAGATGAGCTCCATAGACGATATCTGCAGACGGTTTACGACTCCCCGTCATGACTTGTCGCGTCTGCCGTTCGCTCGTACATTTCAACTTTGGATCGCGCCAGCGTGGATTTCCAACGAAATCCCTGACGTGTGTAGGTCAGTGCCAGAGATGGGCGAAACTTTATTCGCGTAATAAATGACAAACGAAATAACGTACAACGGTTTATTCCCGGCGCTTGTCCAATGCAACTCGTGTCTGTTGGTAAACGTACAAAATGGCCTTTTTATATTTGTCGATTTTGCAACGATCCATCGTTTAAGTCGTTTTATATATAATTTGTTCTTTCCTTTTTTCTTACTAACTCACCTTCTTTTTATGGTAGGTTATCGATGGCCCCATCCATTTCGAAATGGTTGAATTAAACCTTTCTTTATCCCTTTTTCGATTGCATCGTTTCGCACCTATTCGCATGAAACTGAAATTAGGGCTAGGCTCCGTTTACCTTCCCATACAGCGACGAATAAAATATCGCTCGCCTTCTATCCATCTTTCGAAATCCGTGTCTAATTTTGCCCATCCCTGGAAATGTTTTCCATCGCTTTAGCCTCGTATCGACAAAAGCCCATAGCGACGGGGATTGATTTCGCGTTTAGATTAATTCGACGTCGATGCAAGTTTCGAAGTAAACGGACGTTTTATAGGCGAGTGCGTTCTTTTTATTACAGATGAATGCGTGTTTAAAATTCATAAGTTGATTCATTTCACCTGCGGCTCTCCTTCGGTTCTCTCTTGTTTTATTCCCCCATAAATCATCCTCCGTTGCCCGTTCCTCCGTCTCCTCGTTCTCTTTACACTCGCGTGGGCGAGAAACTTTCCCTGAATTACGAGATATTTCATCGGTCTCCCGCTGAACCGATCGGGGAACGTTTCCCTTGTACCCGACCCAACCTGGTGGCATTAATTACGTCGATAACGATTGGGACGACTGAAGTCACGATCTTCGGCTCCAGCTCTCGGCTCGTCCAAGTTTAATTTACCCTCGTTACGGGATCCCGCAAAAAACAATCCGTACAAATGCTCGGATTTTCGTCCAGCATCGAGCCCTGCTGAAGACCCTCTTTCAACCGCCATTCTAGATGCTGTGGTTAAAGGAAGTGCCAGGTACGGAACCTTCTTAACTTCTGGAGGATTTGTTTACCGAGTCATATAACTTTTTATTCAGAAATAAATTGTGAAATTCTTTTAGCACAGAAGGTAGTTGTCAGTGGTTCATTCAGCAGGGACAGGGTTAAATTTGCAGTATTTAAAGAAAACAGAAGGTACACAAGCTCTCCAGCTTCTGTGGACCGTTTGATTGGTCTAATCTTTGACTCAGTCTCCTTTTACATATCAATGTCTCAACGATTCGCAGAAGGAATCGAACGAACCTTCGACCTAAAAAAGTTCAAATTACAAAGGGTCAACTTGTTCTCTCTCAATATCGCGATGCTTGAATAGAAGGCACGTCATCCGTCAGGTGTGCCTCACCTGGCGTCGCACATTCCTCGCACGTACTCCCTTCTTTGCATTCACGATAGATTCTTCTGGAACGTTGTCGAAGATCATCCTAACCGAGCTCGTCGCTCATCGCCAGCTATATGAATCCTCGCGTTTTCTCCTCGGTATGTCCCGGATCCGCGAAATTGGCCCGCGCGAATTTCCCATCGCGCAACACCGGAACATCGAAGATTGCACGGCGCGACCCGTTGCTCACCTGCGTCTCGCGCAGGCCTCCTGGTATTGGGTGTTGCTTACCCTGAACGGGAGAACCAGGAATGCAATATTAAGGCATCCAAAGTCCGTCGAAGTCTGGGTATTCCCTCTCGACGCTGGCGGCTTCCAGTCGGTTCGCCGCATCTCCGGCTCGCGCAAAATTAACGACCGTCTTACGGGGATTTCCTCCTGTCTGGGCACGAAAAATAAAAAATATCTGGGATTCTTTCGTTGTCTCCACGCGACACATGAAACCGAGTCTCCCTCACATTTTTCTTTCGCCAGTTGGTCGAATGACAAACACCTGGAACCGTTGAGAAGGTTTCTGTATGACTGGTGCGGAGGATTTTTTGGGGGGAAAACTACGCAATGTATCGAACTCAAAGTCTCTGTGAGAATTAATACACTTATGGTGGTGCTCCATGAATTTTTTCATGTAATTCACTCTAATAATAAACGAAGGGTGTTGCAACCCTTGCGCGTTCAGTAGGTCTCTCTATGCAGTTAAAAATTGGTGATAATTCCTATTTTTTTCGGAGAAAGGTACGTGATGCATTGGACTGAAATTTGGCGTGCCATTTAAACCATTCATGAAAACACTTCACGATTTTTTTTATGATATTTACTGTAATATTAAACTAAATATCGACAAGCGCATTCAGAGGGTATCCTCGTGTCTTGGATCCTAAAATTGACAATCCTTATCTTTTTCTGGATGTACCATTGACGATAGTCTGGAGCATCATTGATTCCATCGATATGAGTATTTCGATATCTGTCCACCACATTGTTTACGTCCCATAAGTAGACTTCCGCCGGCTTAATTTCCCCTTTCATTCTTACTCGAGCTTACTCGTGTCGTTTTTCCGCGTCCATTTAAAAAGGAATTTTTCAAATTCATACGTGAAGGGGCCCCGACTGGCAGGGAATGTTTGAACGTTTTCTTCCTGGGAGGGTAAGGAAGACGCCTCCCAGTGGAAATATTTAATGTCCTCCAGCGCGCGCGAGATCATGCACAGACTCGTCTCCCGTCGAAGAGGCGCGTACGTCCCGCGGAGATATCCGTCGAAGTCAAACACTTTTACGCGGAGCGCCAGCGAAATTCTTCCGTTGGCTGAAACGACGCCAAACTTTGGCGCGAACGAGAAACGTACAATCGAAAAGTCGGCTGCAGGCGCTGGGGTGGCCAACGCAAATACTGTTTTGCGGCAGTCGTCGGGGAATCCCCAGACTCGGTGCATTCCGCTGGCGAACGCGTCGAATGGGAGTGGATTTTGAAATTTGTGCACGGAGGATTCGCCCGTCACCGGTCTGAAAATTTATTACTGCGCGCAATTGTCCCGTGATCTTCATCTTTGTAAAGTGGTTGGTAGATCCTCTGGGGAATCACATTGCTATTTTTTAAATATAGTTTAACTGATTGGCTGAGTGAAATACTCCCTTAGAATTTATTGTAGACTGAAGCTAGTTCTATGGGAGTGATTAGACTGCTGATTTTATATATTTACGGTAGAAATTTATATGACAATGTATGCTGAACATAACCAAGAAGTGTGTTCATATGTATATGCAAAACGGAATATTAATATTATTATATTAATTAATAGAATTTATTCTACATGAATTATGTATATTTTGCATGTTTTTTATATTAGTATACGCCGTAAATACATAAAATCCGTAGTCTATTAATAATCAAAGTAATTATTAATTTCTTTGTAGATATATTTATAAAACAATAATAGCTATCATAAAGTGGAAACTAAATTTTTCCTAGGATGCCGTACTATTTATTACACATAAATTTCTAAAAATTAGATTTCCCCTCAAAGTGGATCAAAGTCTCACACCACTTCCTTAATTTATTTCCTTCCTTGTCGCTCGCCGAAATACCTATTACGCTTAACTAAATATTGTTCGAAGTATGTAACAAATATAACTAATGACACGATCGAACAGCGCAAACATAAAGCGCCGTTTCACATGCGCGCTGCCTGGTCCTTTGAAGTGGAACATTTGATCCTATATGCAGGATCAAATAGCAAGTGCATACACACATACACACACGCGGGCAGGCTCTCTCTCTCTCGGCAAGTCGTTCGATGATACGTGGTCGCGATGTGACGTGTACCATGAAATTTCGGGGAATCAATTCGAATCGGTGCGTTTTATTCAAGCTTCAAATCGGTTTCCTGGACAGAGAGAGAGAAACTTCCCTTCGGTCCTCCGAAACGCCCGCCGTAGGTATCGCGTATCTAGTTGCTACAACTTGAAATGTTATTATCGTAGTTGACCCAACTGTAGAGATAGTCGGAACGCAGTTGATATTGTATTAAGTTACGGTATCGCCTCTGAATATGGGTTTAATTCCGCGACTGTCGATACACGCGATTCGCGATAACTGGAATTACGTTCCATCGATTGATTCGAGCCTGGGAAATCGGGCCGTTTTCGAGCGAAATTGGGTCAATCTTTTTGTTCCCTTTCGAAGTCTTCTCCGACAGGTACTTATAAGCGTGTACGTTGTTATTTTAAACGTGTCATTTCCCGCGACGATACTTCGTCCGGATGGAATATATTAAGACAAAATTTTCGTTTGATTATTCACGGATTTTTGAATGCTTCAGTATTTTCAGACCATTTTTAGCAATCCTGGCACACTTCGAAGTCTCGTTTATTTCTGGAATCGCACAAACTTGGTTGTCAAGCTCCCGTAGTTATTAATTTTAAAACATCTTTTGTCTGGCGTCTTGAGACTTAGAGAAAAATTTATATTATTTGTGTATGAACGCAAAATTGACTCAATAAATATATACACATTGCTCATCATACTAAATTTCGTATTGTCACGTAATATTACACTGATGCCATGTTTTATAAAATAACACAGTGTTACACAATAGTCGTGAGACCAAATATCAAATGAACACGTAATATTCCACTGATCATGTTTCATATAACAACACGATATTACACACTGCTCGCAGGACCAAATTTCAACGTTTATTAAAAACGCAAGCATGTAAAATATCTTTTAATTTAAAATAACGAGAAATGCGAAACAGTGGCGCGAGGAAAACTACGAATCCTTAAGGTACCTTAAAGATACCTTAAGGTAACTGGTTGCAGCGTTGCGGAGTACATAAAAATAGCTATACATTATTTACACCAAAGAAAAAAACAGTGCTTGCTTACATCTAAAATTCCCCATCTCCACCCACTGTTTGTCTAAACAGTTGTCTATTCGAGTCTTTCCCATTCGACTCCTCTAAGAAAAAGCTTGACGCTTCCCTAGCTTCTCCCGGCGATTCCAAGACTGCCAATAACCTCCACCATTTCTAATCATCTCCCAACATTTTTTTTTTAAACATCATTCACGTAAAGGGCGACTACTCTGCTTACCAGGATTATTTAAATTAATTGTGAGACTCCTTCGAGTAGATAAGTTCTCCTTGTATACATAATTGTGGTAACTAACGGGGCGAGGGGAAGGGCAAGGGGTATCTCCGTATGGAAAAGAGAGAGTCCTAGGAGGTGACTCCGGGAAATCAGGCAATTTAAATTCACCGTAAAAAGGCTCTTTAATTAAAAGACTTTAATTTCTCACGGTCGCAAGGGGACGCTTACTTATTCATACTAATGACTAGGCAGCCTCGAGTAATTAGAACGCTTTGAGCGCCCGGCATCTGATCGACAAGAATACCGTGCCACCGGAATGTTCAGGATTTTTATTGAAAATGCCGATTTTTCCACGACCCAGTGCCGTTTCGATGCCTCGATCCACCATCGAGGACAAGAGGAGCAACGCTCAAGAAAATCATGTTTCAACCCTCTGGAACGAAACATTTCTCTCCCTTCTCTTTAACTCCTTGTGCATTACTTTTTGAAATTCATCGAGAAATTGATTTTTATACATCCAACGAAGTATTCCACCGACGGCTTCAAAGGGAGAATGGCGCGTCGTTGATTTTCGATGTAAAAATCAGGGGTTGCGCGCTTGCGGCGCAAAAGAATTCGTAATTCGGTTAACTGCGAGCAAGCCTCTGGAGAGCATCGACTACGGTGCAGCCTCGTTAATTGGATCAGAGCGCCGCGATAATTAGTTTAAATCCTCCAATTAATATTCCGTGTTTTACTTTCGCGTTACGAGCCCGTCGTTTCGGATATCTGCTTGCGCCAGTTTTCCCGCTCCAAAGATCACGTTTCCCCCGACTCTCTCGCGCGCTGATTCGCCTACCAAATAATGTTTCATTCCGGACGTCGCTTATATTAAACTTTACTTCCCTCCGTTGCGCCATCCGAATGTCCACGGTCGTAAGTCGAGTAAAACGGAGGCGCTCGCTCGAGGAACGTGCGGCGAACCAACCGTTGGTTTAGAAACGATCCTTACCTGCCTTCCAATCGATGGTTGACCGTGGCCCGCGCGAAAGAGGGTTGGAGGCTCATAAATACTGAAACGTGACCGTTAGAACTGATTCCGGAACCGAGCAGGCCCCATTTAGATGCACCTGCTACCTGTACGTCTTTCGACGTACGCTTGCTTATGGTTTACGTGTCCCGCAGCTTCGTGGTTTCTCCAGTTCCCTTTATCGGAATGATCTAAACTTTCCTAGTTCTCGGCGTTCCGTGTGCCTCCTGCCTGTAAATAATAGGCGGAGTTGTCTTGATTTGGATTGTCGCCTATCTTGGATCAGTATTGCCGGTTGGGACTCGAGGAGGATTTGTGTGGGTCGATTTTCAGCCTTATAAGTTTTATAGAACGATGCTTCTACCCTGATGGACCTTATAGTACAATGCTTCAATTCTTATGAAGATTTAACTTCTAATTTATTTTGCTAATCTGTAAGGTGATTTACTTTCATTGAAAATGCTACGAGTTACTCTGTAAGTAATATAGGAAGCTTTGTCGATAGTGCAAGGCACTTTGTTGGTAAGAGTGGGTACAGCAGAACACTCGGTTGGTAAACCCAGCTACCAGCTAGAATATTAGTCCTATCATCTTGAATGATATAGATACACGAAGCTACCTGTCTCACATCCAATTTTCTCGTCCTCATTCTTTCATAGCGCGAGTCAATTTTGAAAAAGCTTTTCTTTCCACGTTTCTTCTCGTCCGCTTTCATCATCCAAGTTTCTCTTCGGGAAAGCATATAAAAAATGGTTCTGGCGTAGTTCACATGTGCGAAATTTCTACGAGTTTCGTTTCGATCATTTTTCTATGTAATTGCGTGGTAGAATTTAATCTCCAAACGCGTTTCTTGCATCCGGGAGCGGAGGAAGCGCCCATTGACCGTGCTACCGATCCATCTATCAATCTTAACGCCTTACGTCGCTCGCCGGCAGCTTTTCCTCGTTTAGTTTTTTACTGCTGCTGGCCAGAGATGGAGGAAATTCTTACTCGGATGAGAATCTCGAATACGAAATTGAAGACGAGCTACTTTACGATACTGGTCGAATGAAAATCAGAATTCGAGTCACGAAGTATGTATCAACAAGTATAAATTTATTTCAATAACGATTCAAAAAACGACTTTACGTTGTATATTGTTAGAAGAAGAGAGATTTCGTAAAAGCGTGAAATAAATTATGTAGAAATATAAATACATTGAAATAAAGAAAGAAATTTTTTCATAGTAGAAACAAACTTACTCGATATTGAATAAAATTATAAGTGAAAAATGACTTCGATATAAACATTAATAAATCGAAAGATAGAATAGATTTGACACATAATAAAGAAATAAACAGCATGGAGGATACACAGTTTGACCCGGCCCTAAGAATGTAGCATCCTGCCAAGGTATTCCTTGTAATCCTCCCCATTTATGCGGGTCGAGGAAAGGGAAAAATTGGAGTCGGACGAATCGAAAGTTAAAACACTTCCTATACGGCGAGATTGAATTTCCGATCAGCGCTCGTCGACGTATGCCATATCCTTTGCACGACTCCTAGACCTCTGGAATTACTCCAAGCCCGCTTTCCTCCTGTGCTTTTTTTTCTTCTTTTTCGGCGAGAATCGTTTCGAGACTCTTCGACATCGAAATCGCGGCACGTCGACCGACGAACAGACCGGAGGGTGGAGTTTTCGGCACAGTTTTCTCCGTGGAAGAATACGAGTCCATCGAAAAACAGTAAAGACCCTGCTACGGCATCATAAAAGTTAAATGGATTCCAGCGGAGTCCTCGCGCGGAGGAAGCGAGAAGGCATCTACGCGTTTTACTTTTCGGATAGTTTTCAAACTCGCGGACAGAGACAAGAGAGAAAGAGAGGATGAAGGGAAATTCCTCGCCCTAGGAGATTCGGTGATTCCGTTGGACTTTTATGATTCGAGACAAAAAGGAGAGGACTCTCGGCAGGAAAACAGATGTGCTCGCGCCACGATGACAGGCATTCGCTGGCGTCGTTCTCTGATGTGGAAATGGCGTCGAAAGTTAACCAGTGGCTCATCCGTCGACGCATTCTCCAATGGAATGTGTATGTCTTACAATTTGTCACACGTGTCCAACTTTGTATGAGATCCAGAAGAGGGTTTATGTGAAACTTAAATTTCAGGTCTTTATCAGAAGCTTTGTACTATCTGTACGACGTATTCTACTGCTAAAATTGAGTCCTTTAAAAATTCTATAAGAGTAGCAAGTTTTAAACTAAATTTATAATGAAATAAAACATTTTTATCATAGGCAAATGCAAATTAAATTACATCTGAGGAAGACCGAATGCATAGAACCGTACATGTAAAAGTATTTAGTTAATGAATATTAAACAAATCGCGTGCAAGATCTACGGTGTTCATAATCATAAATCCGATATTTGAAATATAATTATGTACGTTGTACATTAATTATACTTACAAATAAAATTCAGAGAAAATTTCATTTGAACCGAAGCATCGTTTAATTCTAACTCCAATTCAAATTTTCACGCAACGAGTAACGGATGGCCTGTTCACCCTTTGTTCGTTAATTGAAATTTTTATCTAGATAAGAATCTCGCCCCTGGATGTAATTGAGAAAGCGGAGCTGGTGCGGATCGACCGCGCCGCCGCTGTAAGAGTTGCTCGGAGCAGAATGCGGTGAGGTAGTCGGACTAATTTCGAAACTATCCGGCATCAAGGTTACTCGAATAGACATTATTCCGCTACGCAAACTTCCTGACCTGCAACTACTTCTTGCCTCGATAGCTACTCGCCGGCTATCTCGGAAACGTGTTCGACACTTTCAGCGCTGTCGTGAAGTTTGTCATTGTCTACCCATTGGAAAGTCGATCTGGGGCAAGTGTAACGATCGACTGCGCTGGCAAGAATACAATCGGCAAAAAAGATACTCAGGGACACTTCGATTACTATTATCGATCTATGAAACTTATAGTCGTTTTATGCCTTTTGATTACTTCGTGTAGCAGGAGATATTAATATAATTAATATTAGGTGAACCGAAAATTAATGTCGTTTCTGTGAATCTCAATACTTCTTTATCATTCATCAACTCATTGATTTTTAACCATTTAGTATTGATTATTTGCACACTAAATGCCAAAAGGTTGTTCATAACGAGGATAATTACATAATCGATTAAAAATAGAAATGTATTATGAATGCATTTGTCTGAATTTAATGTAAAAGAAATGACATTACTTTTCGGTACACCTAATACTTCAATATTAGTCTATATATTAAATGTTATTCTTATTTCTAAAATAACAATACTTTCATTACAGAAAGTATGTAAAACCTTTATTATTCCCAAGTTATTCTTCTCGAAAAAAGCAAAACAACGCAAACACCTAGCGAGCATAAATTCCCTCGTCTTCAAAGTTCTCTGACACCTAGCAGTTTGTGTAATTTGCACCCTTTACGCGCGCTACCTCTAAATTAGATACAACCCCTTTATTTACAGACGTAATCTCGTCGGGAACTTTCTTGACAATCCCGTTCGCGCGCATCACAGGGAAAAGCGAATTTCTGTTGTGCTATTCGTTTTGTATGTGCAGTAAAAACCCTGATTTTCCAGTTTGCACTGTGTCGATATGCTACAGTACTCTATCGATAATTCAAGCCACTCTATTACTAATGCAGAACGCTTTGTCGATAGCGCAGAACACTCTGTCGGGAAGATTCGATAATGTAGGGCACTCGGTCGCTAAGGTAAACCATTCTTCAAAGAGAGGATAATCTTGGAAGAAGTTGCAAGTTCCATTGTGTCAGACATTTTCATCAGTCTTCGAAGGCCTACGAGTTAGCAAAAAAATTCTGTTCTACTTACTCAAGATATCACATTCTTCTTACTTTATTATTTTAAATGAGCATCCAGTTTTCACCTTTTAATTTATATTTCGTTAACAATGCTTTCCTGATAGACCTTTTTTCAGAACCTTAATTAGGTTATCATTTGGTTCCACAAACGGCCTTCGAGTTTCTTGATCTGATTGCAGCCACGCTGAAGGAGGTCACGAATATCCCATAAACGATTCCAGTATCCTAGCCGAGCGCCAGTTGCGAGCTGGCGCTTCTTCGAGGATTAAATCCGCGAGGATTAAGGCGCGTGATGGAATGCGTGCGAACACCGCCTGGTCTACATACGTTGCCCGTAGCAAAGTGCTAGACACGCTCGGAACTTCGGCTACTCTCGTTCGTAAACGTCGCAAACTGCGTTACTTTAATGGGAGAGAACTTCCCAGGACCGGAAGTCCCGTTTCTCTTCCGACTCCGTAATTCGGCGGGATCCTGCGTCGCCAGGAATCGCGCAGTTGGCTCGAGAAATTGTATCATTTTTCCAAGCGTTGCGTCGATTATCCTTACACCATCTGGACCAAATTATGCGATCAAATATTATTATATATTGAAGAGATTAAAATGATACAAGAAAAATGTAAGTTTAAACTTCTATAATCCATGAATAACAGACGTTGCAGTAATACATTGGATTGCATGACGTTCCACGGAGTCTTTGGGATCTTTGGCTGTTTTGGCCAGCTCCTTTCTGGACGTGAATAAAGTATTATAATATCCTTTGCACTTAAATGTTCGGCAACGTTGAAGAACTCCGCCAGCGTAAGACCAAAAGCGTTCGTCTTGCCCGTAGACACAGCCAAGAGTTTCCAAGAACAAGTAAGTTCGTTCTTCTACTTCCCCTATTTGGGAAAGGTTTCTGGGCTTAAAAATTCCGGAATACTTTAGACCCTGTTACGCGGATGCAAATGCAAATGAAGAGTATCCGTAACCGGGCAAGAAAATGTCCAAGATCCCGCATCCGCTGGACATTTTTAATCTTCAGGGGCACGCTTTCCGAGTTCGGTCACGTAGTTTGAGAGCGTTCTGTAGATCAGCGCGCAGCATCGCGAATAAAGCAGCTTGGTATCGCTGACAAATGTAATTTTTAAACGGGCATATGAATTACTTGGGACTTAAATGTGTATAAAAATTTCGGAAGTTTCAGTACAGGTAGACATATTCTCATGAAGATTGGTAGAAACATTGTTCAAAGGATGTACTATAAACACACTCAGGAAACATTTCCATCAGACATTCGGTATCGCCCGAAAAAATTCTCAAACATCAACAATTTTCACCCCTCGAAAGGTGCTGTTTCTCTTCCGCTCAGTTTCGACTGATTTCCCGCCAAAAAGACCGCTGAAACAACAGCTTCCAGGCGTAGTTTCGCTCTCACCGTGTTTTCCTTTGATGCGTTTCCACGTTTGTTCCACGGTTTGTCGATTCGTTCCACGCTGGCTCTCTAACCCACGTAAAAGTTTTCACGCCGTTACATTCAGCCGGCGTCGCGCTCTCGTAAGGCGATCTTTTGCTTTGACTGCTGGGTCCACGCGCATGACGCTGCGCCGTGCTTTAATATTTACGTCTCATAACGTTACGCCGCATTAAGCGGTGTCGCGGCTCGGGGAGAAAGTATATTGCGCCTCGAGAACGACGTCTCGAAGCGTTCCGAGCAGGGGACTTCTTTCATCGAACTCCCTCGGACGTTAAAGACCCCGAAGCACGGAAGAAAGCTGCGTTTAACTCAAACGGCACTCCAAATGAAATACTTTAAGTGCGGCATGCGTGGAATCGAGGATGCTTGTATTCGAGAAGCCATAGTTACGTTCTTTGAGGTTTTGGATTAAGAAGGGGCGGTAGAACCTCGACTGTTGCAAGTTTGGTCAGTGCGCGAGGGTCTTATGAACAGGGTGTTGGCAAAAATGTGCAACCTGCTGTCAGAGTTAATTCCTTGTGAAAAAAGGAAACGAGAAGTCCTTTGCTGTTTTTCAATGCGAAGCTTCGTTACTAAGATACGAGCAATTGAAGTTTACTAATGCGGTGTACAGCGCGTGCCATTTTGGAAGCAGTCAGCTGATTGCACGCTTGCGCAGTCACGCTCTCGCGTGTTCTTCTCTTCCAAAATAAACAGATGACATATTGTTCAGCACACCTTTCTACCTAAATACATACACAACAAATCTCAAATATGATATCATAATCACCTCAAAGTTGTAGATTCGGTGGTTAGGGGATCGAATCAGGGTTGAATTCGAATTAAGACGAAGCCCTGTCGGCAGACACGGGTCAAAGGGGGGCCTCTGGGTGTGAGGTCAGGCTCGCGGTACAAATCATTCCAAGTTCTTGAGCGAGTTCGGTGAGCTTCGTAACGGCGCGTCTGCTCGGGCGTAAAATTGCTATGATATAGAAGGGTGAGAGGATCGGCGGGCGTACACGGATTGGTTCGTCGGTCGTGGTACTCGTCCGCCAATAGCCATCGTGGAAATCTCTAAGAACGCGCTTTTCGAAACTTTCGATCGTTCTGGTTCGCGGAGATTGAATTATTCCTCGAGGAGTTGTTCGGGAAGAAGAGGCGTGTGCCGCTGGCAGCGGGCGATAAATTATTCGTTTTGTCGCGCGTACTTGCGATACGGACCGTCGGAAATTCATTGGGAATTTCGAACGACGACTTGGCCTCGAAACAGAATTTATATCCTTGCAAAATTCGGTGTACGTGGTGCTAAAATGTTCGCGAGGAACGACCAAGTATCGGCCGGTGTTTCAATATTATTATCACTGACAGGAAGACGAGCTTGATGGGATTAGTCGGGAATCGATCTTTCGGATAAAGAGGATATAGGAGATACAGGATGTTGAGGATCAATTCTTTAAGTTAAAATGAAACGATGAGTCTTTTCCCATTTTGCAATCCGAGGTTTCGTTCTCGAGATACAATCATTCGAAGTTATCACGTGACTCCCGCGTGCAATGGCGCGTCTGCGCAGCACCCCAATCAGCTGATTGCTGTCAAAACAGCGCGCGCCGTATGCCGCATTAGCAAACTCCAATTCCTCGTATCTAGGTAAAGAGGCTTCTGATTGCAAAATGGTAAAGGACTTTTCGATTCCTTTTCTCGAGATGAATTAATTCTTAAAGAAGGTTCCACATTTTTCTTACCACTCTGGTCGGAAGTTTCCAGCATGGATTTTAATACCATTTACTTCTCTGTACTCAAAGATTGTCCATCGTCTCGAGAAAAGATATTCGTCATTTCTAAAATCGAGTTATACGCGAAGAGTTTTCCGTCGAAGAATCAGATTACAAGGGAAACGGTGGGCACGGGGTACGTCTGGGAATCTGTTCGACAGTCTTTCGGAAAAAGATTGAGTCTGCAAAGGACGAACTCGTGCGTGAAAAGGAAAATCGCCCTCGACGGGGCCGCGCTCGTCGAAGTAGAAACATAAGAGCGCTGAAAGAGAGAAGTGAAAAAATCTATTTGAAGACTTAGAGGGGAAGAAAAAAAAAGAAAGAACCGAACCAATTATACGGCGCGCACTGTGCGTCCCTAACGAACCGAGAATCGCTGTCGGCGCTTGTGCAAACGCTGCCGCGATAGTACCAGAGACGCTCGACATGTTCAAAGGGAAATGAATTAAATACTCCTTGACGTCAGAAAGTATGGCAGCGGAATACTTAGGCCGGGAAATGAATGGCTGGAAATTTGAAATTAGAATCAACGGGACTACGTCCCTTTTGTTTCAGACGGAGGTTCTTAACGAATTTCCCGCGATAATTAAAAGCTTAAAAAATAGCAGCTAGCACCGTGGCGAAGACGCAATTTGCAGGAGCATAATTTTCAAGGAACAATTTAGGGAATTAGAAGCACCTAGGCGATGTTCTTAACTGGAACTGCGTTCACTTCTTTTAATACATTAAATTATCTTCGGGTCTGACACGATTGTTATAGATAATTTAAGAATAAAAGACTGCTCTAGGCTAATTTAGGAAGGTAGCTAATATTTGTACACTTTCTAGGTTACAAGCTAATAAAAACGCAACTAAATGTGCAAGATTTAAATTTGCCTCAATGTGGAATTATTCAGCCACTTGAAATGTATGCATTTGAAAACCATGCCAAGTCCATTAATAAATCTTGATTCGTAGCAATCGGACGAAATGAACTTAGTTATCTCCAGAAACAGAATTTTTAGAGCCAGCGCACGATGACGATTTCGTCCCCGTTGGCCTCAAGTTATTTCGTCTACATTCGAATCGGGACAGTGGAAACTTAGAGGGCTAATAAGAAAATACTCGAATGCAAATGCATACGAGTTCTCCTTTTTTCGATTCCGCGTAATTCCTCGTTAGTGATGGGGAATAAGGAGAAAAGGCGGATGTAAGCGTGTACTCAAGGTATGGGGGATTGGCGCAGGTCAGCCGACCGGAAGCGCACGATTTACGAACGGCTGACTTATAACGAACTGTGCCGAGCTACAATTGGGAGGCACCGAGAGACCCATCGTAATTTCTGCCACTGTTGGGAACGGCACGCTTCTAAATTAGTTGCTAAGATTTAAGCGCGTCTTCCACCGATGCAACGTTTTGTCGATGTTCCCTGTCCTCGACGAGCACGTGCATTCCACTGACGAATATCCTACAAAGCGTTTCACGGCTCGGATTAGGCGGCACGCCTCGCATTCTAAACGAAAATCTGCATTTGCTCCAGTTGTTCCTCGTACGTCGGCACATTTCACGAGTCTTCCCGTTTTGTAGGCAAACCTAATAACCAACCACTGACGCATTTCTTGAGCCCTCCATTTTCTTCTACACTCTCTTCTCATCCTCTAATTCGTTTATTCTGAAAATGATTTCAATTTATTTATGTTTTATTTTCGCTTCATTTCAAGTTACATTTTTTAGAATTATCGTATTAATTCTTTTGTGGACACCATATGATATTTTAAGGAAGATCTCGATGTAGTATGTAGACTTTGTTTAAAAGTCTTTTGAAAATATTAATAATTGATTTAAACATTACTGAATCATCCATGGTAGATGGGAACAAATATATTCTACAGTATTATTCACAGTCTGTTTCATAAATAGTGGCTGGAAATATTAATTGAATATAAAACTTTTGTT
The DNA here is from genome assembly GCF_026283585.1 of Hylaeus volcanicus. NCBI lineage: Eukaryota > Metazoa > Arthropoda > Insecta > Hymenoptera > Colletidae > Hylaeus > Hylaeus volcanicus. The sequence goes on from NC_071977.1 coordinate 22,528,337, forward strand.
TACACTCTATAATACGTTGAAAGTACAAGATCGGTAATTATATTAATTCGCTTTTTATTAAAATGAAATATATAATTATCTTCAATGTAGAACTCGACAGTTGCGTTCGAGCAACAAATGATATACGTTGATCACGAAGCTCTCTGCTTTAATTATTAATTCAATCAGCCTCCTAGTTTCAGATGTGTCATTATTAAAAAATAATTGATACCCGCAGAACACACGTTCGGTATTATAATTATTTCAGACGTATCGTTCTCAACATACAGAAATAATTAAAGTATAAAAAGCAACGCAAATGTTTTCTCTTGAAAAATTAAATATTCAACATAGAAGTATCTAAATACAATATTCTCGATCAGATTATTACCATTTTCCTCGTTGTAAGCGTTGCACCGTGTGTCGTATGTTGTAAAGAGCAAGGCACTCACGCATGTTTTTCAACCTTCAAATTAAAATATTTCTTAACCTCGCGAGTTTTATGCGCAGGCATTCAATTTGTAAAGAATGAAAAGCAACATTGCTTTGCATATTAGACAAAAATACGAGGTCGAGTTTTTAAAAGAAGCGAAACTGCGCGCACGCATACAAATCTGTAATGGTATCGCAGAAACTTTTCCCAGCCTGTAATCGTTTCAACGCCACACCCTGTATATTTCGTAATGAAGATTAGTAGAAGGTAATGATACGGTAGGTACTGTGTCAAGCTTTGCTAGTACCATACAATCTGGAAAAATAGGATGTTTTGCCAGACTCAGTAAAAAATAGGAGCAACGAGAAACCATCGCTTCGAGCTGAAAGCTGAGCAACATTTTTAATAAAAAATAAAAGCACGTAAATTATAGAGATGAACAAGTTGTTCGAGTTTGTAGCACCTACAATCCTCTCGACTGCAGCTTATAATAATATTAATTATGGTCGAGATGAGGAGGAGGATTTAATCCTTCAGGTTCCTCCTTGTTTACTGAATATTAAGAAGGCATACAACGTTTCGACTCTGCTTAATGGAGCCCTCCCGAGGAAAAACAGTATCTTAAAAAGTGAGGCAAAAACAACAGGGAAGAATTCTAAAGAGAGCAGGTTAAAATAGTTACAGTGAATTATTGATAGGTTGCACGATATAAAATATAGGTTATTCTAATTTTAAGTCCCCCTAAAAGTAAAATATCATTAAATAATGCATACTAAATACTCCAGTTCCCTGTACAGGTATACATACAAACCATATATGTATTGACTTGTTTTTGAATTCTATTTTGTTCCCAGTCATTACAAAATTCGCGTAAACCCGAGCCAATCAGTAACCGTGAGAACCAAATATTCTTCGATCTGGCCACGTAAGGCTCGTATTTCGAAAATAATTCAGGGGAATAATTTCGTAATAAAACGCCGTCGCGTTCCCCAGCGGGTTACTTGTTTCGCCCGCTTTAAATGGTGGCTCGTGAAAATTTGGGCTTCGCTGCCCCGGAGAATCCTCATTATCCGCGCACTCCCGCCGTTCCGCGGATTTTCCGAAATATATAACACGGAATATAGTCTATAAAACACGCGGGAGCCTGATGAATCCCCTCGCGAAGATACACGGGGGAAACCAGAAGAGGAGGTACCGTATTTGCGCGGGACTTCCGTTACAGCCTTTGTGTCGCGTTACTTCTATTCAGCTTTGCATTTCGCCCGCGATTCCCAGATTCCGCGGCTTTCAGCTTTGGGGACCGCAGACAACAGTTTTTCGAGTCATTCATGGAGGACGTTCTGGAACGATCGGTGAGAACCTAACTGCTTGTCGAAAGACGTAAAACGAGACCAAACAGTTTTAGAAAGGAGTAGTATCTTTGGGACGAAAAGAATGGAGATGTTTGGGATGTTTTTTTGACGATACCGAATGTCCAATACGAATGTTTGATGGGTATGTTGAAAGTACATTCTTCGAAGAGTGTTTCTGCCAATTTTTATGAAAGAGTGGTTATTTGTATTGAAAATATAAATGTTTTTGTATAGAATGCTAGTGGAATCACTTTGTTGGACGATGCAGTCGGTTTCTTTGGACTGAATGGTCAGAATTAAATGAAATAAAATGAAATTTTAGAAAGTATGTTTAGAGAAGTACGGTACAATCTTTCCTCAAGTTCATAAGGGATGGTTGAAAGTCCATCTTTGATCGCAACTATATATTCACCACTGCGTCGAGATAGAACCTGAAAACGGTGGAGGGGTCGACGAGCACGTTGCTTTTTGTAAGTAATTTTTATTCTCTTTTCTAGCGCTCCCCGTGTCGCATGGGATCCCAGCCTCCCAGTAAATAATTTACGCAGAATTAAAGTGCACTTCTGACACAACACGAATGAAGTTACCGTGTTCTCCATACGTGGGACAAAATTTCCGGACGCGCTGTTTTCATTACGAAAACTCTTCGATGCATGTGTTAGCCCCTTTTCATTTATTAGTTCGTTATAGTGAGGTGTGAGTATTAACACGTTCACTACCAGACTAATACTTTTGAAAATTTCTACTGCGATTAAATTTTGTTTAGATTCTATTGGAAACTGCATATTGAAACATTTATTGTTTGTATTTAGTTTTGTAACTTCATCAAAGTTCAAGTATTACATTCAAATTCATTTTCTGTGACACTTAACTTTCAGAATAAATTCTTTTAGTCTTTCAGTAAAAAAACTCTGTAACCCATATATGGGTGACGTGACGATCAACGTGTTAAAGTGCCAGGATGCATTCGTCCTAAAATATTTAGAGATCGATTTTGGTTTATAGACTTTGTTCTTGTGATCTACATTATTATCAGAATGAACTGCTCTATCGACTCAATGATCGACTAAGATACTAATAAGCACTGAAAGGAAAATTTCACACCTATACATATAGAAACCCTACTACAAAAATACTCCTCCCTGTCAATCAACAGACTTCTATCGAGACAATGCTTCTATTTTTAATGTTAAATTTCCCTGGAACACTCGTATCGGCAAGCGTTCGTCCAACGCGGGGTCGTTGGGAATCGACTCACACTCGTGTCGGCCCAGTTTCCGGCTCGAATTCAATTTCGAAATCGTTTAGGGAACATTGTTTTCCGGCTAGGTACAATCGACGCAATCACTGGCGTATCCGACCTCGGTAATCCCGACTGGAAGATCGACCTGGTTTTTTTCTCCCCCGTGCCCCTAGCGCGACACGGGCACATCCACGGGATCGGAGACATTGTTTCGAAGAATTTAATTCCAGGAGCATGGCGATCGCCGAACGAAACGCCGCGCCCGAAGAAGAGTGCCACGGGAGCCTCTGTCCTTCGCTACTTTCTTCCCTCCAGTCGTTTTCGTAGCCCTGCCGCGTTTCCTTTGCGCCGCCACGTTCTATTGGAGAATGTAATTTCCGCAGGGCCAGAGGAATCCAGTCCGACGGGACTCGGCACGTCTGACACCGATACAATTCACCCGATAAAACTGCTGGAGTTCTCCGGTGGCTTTTCACCTCACCCCCCAACCTCTCGCCACCCCTATGAGAAAACCTTTAGCTTTTCTTTCGCGCTTCCTTCCTTCCTTCCTTCCTTCCTTCCTTGCTTGCTCCTATTTCATTCCGCACGCTTCTGCGGGCCGTTCTCGAGCCCATTTTCCTTCATCGTTCGAATAAATCTCGACGAGCTCGCGTGAAATAGTCCTGGCCGTTTCGCGAGTCAAATGCGTGTCGTCGATGGTGTCGACATTGAGTCGTTTTTTTTTTCGTCCAGAAGTTTGGAAGCTATTGATAGGGTGATAAGGAACGCGAAGATTGATAAAGCAGATCATCCAGCTGGTAAGGTAGAACACTCTATCGATAAACCCTTCGATCATTTAGGATTCTACATTACCGAGTCTTACCGACAAAATGCACTACGTTGCCTGCAGTCCGCGCTACCTTACCGATTAGGTATTTCTCAAAGGAAGAGTGAAACAATGTTACGGTGAATAAATGATGAATGATCTAGTTTGAAAGCAAAGTGCTGGGGCGAAAGCTGAAGCTTGGACGTGTGATGGAGTCCAGTAGAAATAGCTAACTGTGAACGAGTAAGATGAGAGTTAGCGGACTGATACGAAAGATTGTTACGGATGAGATTGGCAAAGTAGGTAGGAGAACCGGTGTTAAGAGGCTTTTAGATGAAGCAACAAAGGTTGAAGATCCATCTCTTTTCCGTGTCGAGCCAGCCAGATTCTTCAAACAGGGGAGAGATTTGATCAAATTTACGACCGTTGTGTATGAACCGGAGATGAGAATTTTGAGCACGTCGGAAAGGACGAAAGAAGAGATAAGAACCATATTTAGTATCGTTATGATCTCTCAGTTTTTAGCTCGCAGTTATTTCCATGTATTTTTTCAAAGCAATCTATTTCCAGTAAATGATCTAGCATTTATCTTGCGACAGCTGCTTGAAGTATCGGCGCTCGAAGTAACGATCTCGCGGACATTCCTTTCTCAAATCTAAGGGTTCTCGAGCTACGAAATATTCCTATCATTAGAAAGTTGTATTCCATCGGAATGTAAGGGAATTAGGAGCAAGAATCGCGAGTATCCCTCCCGGAGCATCTTTCACAATTTATAACAAGACGAGTATCGACGAGCCCCGATCGTAAGTTCCTCGATCTTTTTTCCCTTTATTTCGTTTCGTTCGCTTTATTTCTTTTCTTTTTCTTTCTTTTTTTTACTTCTCCAGTTATTTGCGAGAATTCGTTTTCCAATTTCTTCACCGTCCTTGCCAGTTTCCTTTCCACGGCACACCCCAGTAAATCTCGAGCCGCTTCTTGAGCGTAATGCTCGTGATTTTACGGATTGACCGACTTTGTTCCCGTGACCGAGCCGAATTCGCAATAAGAAACCGTCTCGGTTGTTTTTGTTCCCTTCCCTAGTTGGCGGGCGAGGAGGAATGGAAACGGACTACAAATAGAGTCGTGAAATGAGTTACTTAAATTGCACAGCTCGTTATTAGAATTGCCCCTTAGACCGAGAAAATACATCGCGTTATTATATTATGGAAAGAATAGAGAACTCTTATTAAATTTGCAAGCAGATATTTCTTGATTGTTTCATTGATATTCAGACCTAACAGAAAGTGTTTTAAAATGTTGTACAAACAAGACACGACTATAGAAAAATACAAAATGTGTATCAAAAGGTAATATGAAGATCAACGTTATTTTTATTTAAATGCATATTGAAAAAGTATTGAAGTCAATATATACCCAAACGTAACAAAAAGTGTTTTAAAATGTTGTAGATACAAGACATATCTATAGAAAAATACAAAATGTGTATTATAAGGTACTATGAAGGTAAATTCATATAGAAAAAGAATCGAAGCTAATATAAATAAAAATATGTCTTACTTTCTAAACTCTATAACATGTATATTATTGTTGTATATTTTTATATCTGTGCACATGTTTATTTACCCATATTTTCATTTGCCCCAAACGCATAAACATCCGCAGTAGTTTAAGATTCCTCGGTTAAAGACAAAAAGTATACACGAATAATGAAGGTTATGCATATAAAAATAATAAAACAGATAACCAGTTCATGTTTATGCAACTATGTATATCGTCTGAACGAAGATTACTTCTCCGGCCACTTTTCCTTCGGGTGCCTCGAAGGTTTTAATCGTCTTGCAGAATGACTGGCATGCAATTTCATCGTTCGAGAGAGTCGCGACTGTTACCAGGCCACTCCAGCTCTCGCGAACGATCCCGTGGAAGAATCTTGACCGATCCGTGATCCTGTGTTTCCCGTCGTATGCGTGTTTACTGTAAAATCGACTCAACGGCAGAATTTGAAAAGCCGGCACGTCGATCTGCTATCGTTGATTCCCTGCTCGCCGGGGAAACCCGATAAGATCCTTCTCCGCTATAGTGCTTTCAAGAAATCCGATACGGAAGGCTGGAGGGATGCATCAACTTGTCAAGCTGTAATACCTGACCTCTCTTTGCGCGATTGCCTTCTTCCTCAGCGTCCTCCTCGATGCTAACTCCCCCTTGTCACCTCGGATCAGTGGTTCTTAACCTTTCTGGCACTTTACTTGAGAGATGATGCCCCCGAAGCATTTCATTTGAGGAAAGGGCAAATGGAATCACTGGGAGGATGGTGGGCAAGTCTTTGAGAATCAAAGACGAAGTCGTCTGAACGTGACATTGATCGTTCCCGAATTCTGTGGCCTATATTTCTTATTATTATAGGAGACATGGCTTTCCTTAAGCTACAAACGCGATGCTTTGATCGTTTCTGGGTCTCTGCGTTGATGGTTCTCTATTGTGTTTGCAATTTGTAGTATCGTAAAGAAAATTTGTTCTTTGCCGAGAATGTTTGAGATTGCTACTGGAAGAGTTTTCTATTTAACTCTTTGAGTGCCAAGGAGCGATATATCGTTTCTCCATACGCTTGTAGAAAGAGCTACATATCGCTGCTCGAAGCTGTAAATGCAACGATTCATTAAAAAATCAATTTTGCTTTACGAAAATAACGTCAATATCTAATGCACATAGATATATTTGTACCCTTCAATTTTATTTCAAATCTCATGAACCTTAAAATAAAATTGACCGAAATATACATTTTTGTTTACAATTATGCATCTTTGCTTAAAATTGTCTGGTATTTCTGGGATATGTATGAAAATTCCCTCTGGCACTCAAAGGGCTAATACAAAGATATTGAATGCAAGGAATCAGAGATCTCTTAGTTAGTCATTAGTTAACCATACTAAAATAATGAAATTAATATGATTACTTGTGTACATGGTAATATTCTTCGCAACGTGAATTTTCTCTCTCACATTACGATAATGAACAAACTGTAAGAACTGATGAGAAACCATAATGGTCGAAATGTCTTCTAAATAAAGTACTGGGGAAGCCATCGGCTCCCAATCACCTTTCATGAACCACTCTAATTATATTTAACACATCATCTCCTAGTGTTGGTGTACCATTTCCCTATCAGCATGTCTTCAAGCCCTCTCCGCGACAGAAAATATACTCTCTCTTACATTACAGTAATGAACAAACTTCAAAATAGAGAAAGATCATATTGCTTGAAATGTTTTTTAAATCAAGTGCTAGGGAACCCATCGACTTCCAATCACCTTTCATCAATCATTCCAATTATGTTTAACACATCATCTCCTAGTGTTGGTGTGCTACTTCCCTATTAGCATGGCCGTCAAGACCTCTTCGCGACAGAAAATGTACTAAATCCCGAATATCAACGATGGTTTGGCAAATACTCGTATTTAACAAAGAACCAGCACCGAGGATAAATGACTTATCTCTCCATCTATCTTGCTTTGAGTACCGAATTCTCCATCCTCGGAACATTTGATCCTCCCAACAGCGAGATCTCGATCCGAGGGCTGAGGATCCCGGGCGAAGTCGCTTGACCTCGATTTACCTGACCCTTTGCCCGACCTCCGCGTCTCTTGTCCACTGGCACGACGGAGACGAATAGTTTCTGGCCACTCGCGCGGGAAACCTTGGTCTCCCTCGCAATTTTCCTTTTAGGCGGGACTCGCGGTGTTTCGAGAAGATCGTGATCCACTTTCTTTCATCCTGCGCACGGCTTCTATTCGCGGAATATCAAGAACCCTTTTGTCTCCGCGAGCTCGTTACTCTTTCAACCTGTTTACACCTCAGTCTTCCACGTTGTGGAGGGGGTGAAGGGGGGGGGGGTCGAGTTTTCCCGTCGACTTGTTCAGAGATCTCCACCCGTGATTTCGCGTTCTCCTCGCGGTGGTTGCGCTTGAACCTCGAACGATGTCACTGTATAATGCGGTTTCGCGGTATAGAGTCAATCCCATAAATATTCGTACCCTGCATGTCTGTTGAAGAAGTTTGATTAAATTGAATAATATTGGGTTCCCTGGAAAGTCCATGTCGATTTTTAGTGGGTGGTATGGGTCTGAATATTTTCGGATTTTGTCATATTTTGCCGAACTTCAGAGTTGCCACTTTGTTGTACTTCTGAGCGTTGCAACTTTGTTGAATTTTGAGCAGCGCCAGGTTCGACAATGTTGCAAATTGCTCCGCTCAGAACTACAACAATGTTGCAAAGTCCAGTCGATTGTTCGGACTTTGTCACATTTTGCCGAACTTCTGAGTTGCCACTTTGTTGTACTTCTGAGCGTTGCAATTTTGTTGAATTTCGAGCAGCGTCAGGTTCGACAATCTTGCAAATCGCCCCACTCAAAAAATATATATATGTATATACATCACCATATTTATGCAAACATACACTTGGAAACATCGAGCCTACCATTTAATTTAAACAAATTTCTTCAGTAGACATAGAAGAACCGAATATTTATGGTAGTAACTGTATATCATGTTTGTATAGGTGTAGCGTGTTGGAAGACATTGTGCACAGGTGATCCAAAGAGAAACCTGTGACTGGGGATTGTTCAGTTGTGCCTAGGGAAGTTTAATTTACTCTAATTACACCGATACGGTAGAATGAAAGTATTCGAGAACCTCGTTTTCATCGTGCGAAAAAATGGAGTGCTAGTTGCCAAGTCAGTTATAGAAAGGAACGTCTCATCGAAGTAGCCGAGCTATATCGGGCAGCGCATAATTTACCCTCAGCGGGGGGTCCGCTAGATCTTCGTTGCGCCTACTTAAGGATTAAGCATCTAATGCCATCCATTCGCTCGAAGATTCATCTTTCGAATAGGACTAGAAGGATCGACCGAGTAATGGCGTCAGAGCGAACAATGGTATCGCGGTGCGCCTCGGTTCTCGTTTCCTGATTATCTCCCTTAGTGGATGTTTTACATCGAACGATCTCGATCGTCCCGTACCGTGCCGTACATGCCTATGTACATGCTCGTATGTAACAACTTGTCACGAAGATGATACCCTCCACAGCTTGGCAACTTCCGACTGGCAGGCCTTCCAGTTCTCCTTGTAAGTCACCGGGCGACGTTTCCAGGAGTAACCTGGCGAGACTGCAGAAGGTTTAGCTTCTCTTTGTCCCCCCCGCCTTCTCTCTCTCCATACAGGGTGCTCTGTTTAAATTTTCACCTTGTGTCATCTCGGAAACCGTTGATGACGGTTAATTAGAGGATATAATTTGAGTGGATTCTTTGTAGATGAAGATGTGGCGAATTATCTTTTCTCTTAAATGGAATGATCAGTTTTCTTTTACATAGTAATGAGTTGTAAGTGGGTACAAAAGTGTCAGGATGTATTCACTTCATTGTTAATAGCTTCCAAGGTAGGCTTTGCGATCTAGATTGTTGTGTCCTGTTTTATCATCTACATTATCGAGTTTCCTTTATAGTAATGAGTTTTAAGCGGGTATAAAAGTGTGAGGATGTATCCACTCTATTATTAACACCTTCCAAGATCTTGAGCTAGTGATATACCAGGCTTTGTAAACTACGTTGCTTTGCTCTTTATTATTATCTACGTTATCGAGTTTTGTCAACAGAGCAGGGATGCTATTTTACCATATTAAGATTCAATTTTTCATACCCTTATAAATAACCACCTGTGTAAAATTGTAACCCTGTACCTTCTTTGCAACAAAGTTCTTAACAACTGCAAAGGTCAGCTCCGAATGACTCGGGTTCCTCTTTGAATCCCACCCTGTACGTGCTCCTGTTCGTCTCCACCTGCGTTCTCTGGGAGCACCTCGCGTAAAGTTAGGTTGGGTTAGATACCCATCCGATGGCCAGGTTAGAACTACGACCTGCCGTGGCCCTTATTGGTATCGATAAAGCGTGGTAGCGCGAGGGGTGTCGAGGGGCGAACGCCACCGTGTGGACCAGCCAATATAATAGCTGTCGCGTGTCCTGGAGGCCATGGAGACGGAGAAAAGAACGGGACAGAGAAATTGTGCTTCGAAGTTTATCGTTCCGTCCACGAGAAAACGGATGGGGAAGCTTCGAATCGAATCGAATCGGAACTGGCCCCCTCGAGTCTCCCCCGGACGTGTTCGCGGACTTGTTATTGGCCACGATGAGTTAATGATACGTTGGGACCAGCCAGCCCACGGTAATTTCGATGTCAGCGATGCTGATCGTTGGCCAACTCGTGGAAGATTCATGGCCCTCGATTCGACGCCGCAGTTCCCCGTTTCGCGCCCACGAGGAATCGTCTAGAGTTTTAAAACGTCGATCGATCGCGACTTAATCGGGACCTCTTCGCGAAACTTTCTCCCATCTAATTGCACCTTTTGCTTCTCAACTTCGACGCGGCTCGCTCCACCGTGGAGTCACCGACTTCTGTCCGACGGAGTGAATCCCTTTCACCCTTCCTTCGGGGATCAGGCAGAATATACATCTTCCGGGACTTAGAGTCTCCTAAGACAGACTTACAGTATACCTGGGGAGGATAAGACAGATTTACAGGATACCTGCAGGAAAATTAATCTGCCAGGTAAAAGTTTGTACGAGGAGGGCTCGTTTAAGACGCTGTTACGCGCGGCTACTCGACGTTGAATATGCTCGCCTCCATTAGCCGTTAGGTTTACGCTTCCGCATATGGGGTGGTAAAGAGTTCTATGAATGAAGAATTAGGAACGGTGGTTTTGATGGCAAACTTTGTGCGAAATACAAATACGTTTTAAATGGGTATATGATTATACTTTCCCTTGATGAATATACAATCAGTCCCATAAGTATTCGTACCCTCTATGTCTAATAAAGTCATTTGTCTAAATTAAATGACAGGTTTGATGTTTTTAAATAAATGTTTCATTATAAATCATTCATTCAATAAAAAGTTTATTCATGTATGTATACAATGAAAAATTTACTTAAATTTATTTATTTGAATCGTTGAGCCTATTATGTAATTTAGAGAAATTTCTTCAATAGACATATATGGTACGAATACTTACGAGACTGACTGTATGCCTTCAATACTTTCTGTTCTGTGTTCTATTAACCTTTTGGCCTACGATTTATACCGTAGGACCATGTCTGCCATAGTCACGTGTAAAATTCCTTAAGCATTTCCATACAACGTGTTTGACTCGTCCTTTTGATGCCCGACTCAAATTCTATACCACGAGTCTCACACGTTGTTGTAGCCTAAGGGTTGAACAGAATGAAAAATTGAATCTTACCATGGGTAAAAGACCCTCGGCAAAACTTGATAATACTGATCATGAAATCGCTAGAGCAGTTCGTAAGTTTAAATGAAAATTCGTCCCCTTAAACGATCGACTACATCCCCCTGCAAAAGATTCCTGGTGCCTCCTCCACATCACTCTTCCTTTATTCGAATGTTGAGCATGTTTCTGGGAATCCGTTCCAACGTCGAGCGAATTCATTAGGCCGCGCGCATCGACTTTACTCGTCGGTAGAAAGCATCGCGACCGTTTAATCGCCTAATAAATACACTTAATTGCCGCGTCGCGTTGTTCTAAATAAAAGCAGCGAGCCGTGGCGCTGTCGGTTGAAGCAGGAAGCACGGCGAAAGGGGATGATGATAATTTAATTGCGCCACGCTTGTTGTGCCTTGCTTCTCTTGCCCCGAAAACCGGTGGCGCAGCTGGCGAAGACGTATTTACTCGGTTCCTCTGTCCCTGATTTCCCTTACTCGCCCCCGCTCGTGTTCCTCCGCAGTCTTGTTTTTATTGCCAAGTCAAAGACCGAGTTCCACGATGCCGCAGGAGCTGTTTTGTCGCCCCCGACTAAAACGAACCCCTCCCGGCATGAAAAGAAAAGGGCGTGAGCCGTAGGAAACCGTTCCCTCGCCGCGCGACATCTTCCTATAAACAATGAACGGTGAACGGGCTTCCGGCAATCTTGCCTTTGGCTCCATGTATTTTTACATCGCCTCGGTTAACACGGTTTCATCCCTCTGTGTCACCGGAGTTTGCTTAAGAAAATCGAGTCTCGATCAGGCTCCAGACACGTACCCCTCATAGTGCTTATATTCCTTCTTCACTTTTGTTTTTTCTTCTCTCTTTCCTCTTTTTTGCGACAGGTAACTTTGACAGATTGAGTGCTGTCTTGGGCGTAGGTGCTCGATACGTGTCTCGTTCCACATTTAATAATATTTGCATCGAGCTAAGGTCGATTTTTGTATTTTAAACGAAGGTAGGTAAATGTTTTAATATTCGTTTCGTATGTACTTTCAACGAACAGCGTGTAAAAGTTTCAAATTAAAAAACATTGGGCCATATATAAAATAAGAATTTCGCTCGCATGAGAGCAGTTTTTAGATAGATTTTTGTGATATTTATTTCGCGTACATTGTTTCGGCAAACACCGTGTACAAAACTTGAATTCGAAAATATGAAACCCGTTCGTGTCAAAGAAGTATTTCGATCGCGTAAAACCACGGTTTAGTAAAATTTTGGAACGTTTATTTCGTGCGTTGTTTCGGTAAACACGTCAAATGTTTAAATTCAAAAATATCAGTCTTTGAATTGAACGAATACTTTGATTACGCGTGAGGGATTTTTGAAATAACTAATTTAAGTTAGTATCATAATATCAAGTTTATCGCTAGAAATATACCGAAAACTCTTCTTTATGAATGGATAGTCGAAGTTTGAGAAACGCTGGTCGAACTTAGTCTCTTTCAAGAGTGGATTCCGTGAAGTAGGTAGAATTTTCGTGGCCTGGAAGAAACACAATTCAACGAGACGTAAATTACGAATGACTCGCGGCCCGTCGAGCCAATTAAATAGCCAGTTGCTTGTCCGTCCGTTTTCGTTTGCTCGATAATTGGTCTATCTGTAACAGCTTCTTCCAGCGCGGTGGGAAAAGCAAATTGTTGGAGCAATAATGTATTCCCGAACGTAACGTTCACCGCGTCGGCGTTCTATCCACGCAATTTCCGCGAGCAGCCAAGCAATTCCGTTTTGTTCGGACCGACGTTGATGCATCTGGGCGCACTGTGCGGCGAGTATGGATCGACAAAAGCAAGGGAAAGCCGATTTTGCTCCCAGCATGCAAAACGTCATCTTCGGGACTTTCGGAAATATTTGGCCAGCGGGATCTCGATGGGAACGAACCGTGGTACCTGTTGGTAATTTTTCCTGGGACGACTTGGGATCCCTTGGGGGCATTTGGATCATTTAGTTCCGATTGTTTAGGATGGTGTAGATGTGCGTGTAACAGGTACAGAATTTTGAAAGAAAATTGAATATAAAATCTTTTATTTGCCATGAGTTTTATAATTTTATTTATAACTGAGGAGCAGTGACGGTTTCTGATGGTGGTTCGTTATTTTGAGTAATCAAATATCAGGGGTTTATATATTTTTGTATCGAATGTAAGATGTTCAAGAATAGAAAATCTAGGATCGAAGATATTGCCATGAATTTTAAAATGAAAGTTTATTATATTTTTGTATCGAGTTTAAAGTGTCCAAGAATAGAAAATTCAAGATCGAGGAGGTTACTTTCGGAATTAAAGTGTATTATATTTTTTTATCGAGTTTAAGGTGTCCAAGAATAACAAATTTAAAATCATAGCATTTATCATGAACTTTAGAATCAAAATGTATTATATGTTTGTATCGAATTTAAAGTGCCAATAATAAAAAAATCTCGGATTCTGGAGCTTATCTTCTGAGTCAAAGTGTATCATATATTTGTATCAAAAAGTATCCAACAAGTCCAAGTGTCTTCTATAATTTTTAAAATCAGATGTGCATGATCTCGAGGGGAATCTATCTGGTAATCATTAGCGAGCGCGTTTGAGAATGTAATTCTCTGGATAGGCAAATAACGTGCTCGTAAATCGCTGGCGCGACGTTCTCCCAAGAACAACGGGGACACGGTTTGCCGCGCGATACCTCGATCGAGAAATTATTCAATTTCATGAAGTTCCAACAAGCCCCGGTAACGATACCCGACCCAGTTCTCCGGGATTATAATTTATAACGCGTAAGACAAATGGCCGCGACGCTGCGCGGCCGTATTATGTTGTTTAAATGGAAAAAGCACGGGAGACCCGGCGAGAATATCGGTCCCGGTTTAATTTGTCGTTGCTGATTCTCATCCGTTTGATTTTTTGTTCTCATCGTCTACGTTCATCCGCAACTGCTGGCACCGTTTAATTTATCGTGCTTCCTTTAATTGCGATCAGCCAAGTCGCGGGGAGCTTTGAGGTTTGCGTAAACAATTCATGTTGACCGATTATCGTGTAAATCGAGATGATACATCGATATCGGATCGACTCCACCCGCGGGAAACAGTTAATGTCCCTCGAAACGAAAATATACTAGGCTTGAGGGTATCGTTTGGTATTTTCGACTGGATATTGTGGTTTCTCTATCATTTATTTACGTTTTGAATTAAACGTTTTCAAAACGACAGATAAATCACATTCATAACGCATTACTTAATACAGTATCAAATGCAGATGACTTTCCCTCTGATTTCCCAATAATTGTTCTATGAAAGGATTCGTATCTAACTATAGAAAAGACGAATGGAAAGTCGCGGCTTGCTGCAATATCTCGAACGAGCACCGAAAATAGAAGAATTGGTAGCGAAGGCAGCCAGAAATTTAAAATTCAGATTCCTCCACTTTTCCCTAACTTCCAACTTTCTTCCATCTAACAGGAGTTTCGAAGCGCGGCTGGCTGGTCACTGCACCAGCGTGTCAGTCGAGCGAGGAATCGCCACGAAGGGAAAACTAATATTTGATCGAATCTCCTCGATTCAGAAAGAGACCGTGAAAGCTACACTGTCGGAGGACGTAGGATAGAAACACGTGGGAAGAGTCGAAAGAGTGAAGCAACGACTGCCAGGGCGGTAGGGAATACCGCTCGAAATGTTTACTCGAGGCAAACAGAAAATTCTCGCATTATGTTTCTACTCCAGCTTTCATCTGGTGGCTGGGTTTCGTAAAATTCGGCGTGAACGACCCCGTGGACGGTTTATGACTCGCGAGGATTGTTGCTGGTCGAAGTAGGCGTCAGTCGTTGCGATATTGTAGGCAGGAAACGAGAATCGCCGAGTGTTGTCAGTGTTGAATGAGTTTCGTTTGCTAGGAGACCCTTTCAAAGACTTGCTAAGAGCTGTGACCCAATACGAGTGGCAGTCCCTTTAAGAAATTACCATTTTAGAAGGCTGTTGTATGTTTGAGACCCAGTAAAAATGGCCTAGTAGGTCCACACTGCGATAATGTGATTCTATTATCTTTTAATAATGTCACGTTTGAGGCTGTACCTGTTCGGAAAGCCTTTTTGGTCAGTTCAACGACCTTAGAAGTCTCCTGTCTAGTCTAAATGTCCTGGTGAATCCATCTTATGATAGTGTCGTCCTCTAAGACCTATTACCTCTTAATAACGTTACGTTAGAGACTGTCCCTGCTAGACAAGCCTTGTGGATGATTTTAACTAGTTTTGAAGGTCTCTGTAGCTATGAGACTCAATTCAACTGGCCTAAACAACCCATTCTATGATAGTGTCACTCTATCACCCCCTCATATCGTCACACTTAACCTCTTAGATGAACCTTCTACCGAGTTCAACCACTTCTGGAGATCCATATAACCAATGTAACTTCAACGACCTCTGAAGTCTCCTGTGTAGTCTAAATGTCCTGGTCAATCCATCTTACGATAGTCTCGTTCTTTTACTTCTATTAATGTTACGTTTAAGACTGTTAGATAAGCCTTATGGATGATTTTAACTACCACTGAAAGTCTCTGTAGCTATGAAACTCAATTCAACTGGCCTAGACACCCCACTCTATGATAGTATCACTCTATCACCCTTTAATAATGTCACATTCAACCTCTTAGACGAACCTTATTAAGTCCTGATCCTAAACTGCCATCAGCATCCTTCAGTCTAGCACCATCCTTTATTATACCAAACCGGTGCCACTCTCGAGGCTCCACCAGGTCGCGACGTGACGTTTCACCTTTTTCCCTCTGTCATTGTTTTTCTCGTTTCGAGGATTCCTCTTTTTCCCTGGGCAAGGTTGCGCCAGTTCCCTCGCACGAGTCGCTATCGCCGCGATGAACACACGGCTCTGGCGCCAGGGTCATGTTTGTCCGCGTGTGCGGTACCGGTCTCGCTAATGGATGCCGGTCGGTTCGCGGCCGAGCGAGCTGGCGTGGCTTCGCGCGTCCGGAACTCGAAGCGCGCGCTGAAAACGTAGCCGACGGGAATGCAGAAGGAAAAACGCGAGCACGTTCCATGCACAGAGGATGAGGGGGAATGAGAAGGCCGTTCGAGGAGGGGTGGGATGGATTGTGTTTCCAAGGGAAAGGAAAGATGAGCTATGAATAAGCGACAAACAGAGAGAGCAAGTCGCGCGATATTCACGGCTTGTTTAGCGTCGCGAGTGGAGGCGGAATCAAGTTCACCGAGAATTTATAGCTCGAATCGATTCACTGCCCGTGTATTTTCCGAGCATCGTGCGCTACAATCGAGTTATTTTGCCA
Organism: Hylaeus volcanicus; assembly: GCF_026283585.1. Taxonomy (NCBI): domain Eukaryota; kingdom Metazoa; phylum Arthropoda; class Insecta; order Hymenoptera; family Colletidae; genus Hylaeus; species Hylaeus volcanicus. Next base: position 22,544,730 of record NC_071977.1, read on the forward strand.
AAAATAATCGTTTCGTTGGGAGTATTAGCTTGTTGAGCATGTGAGATGCTTGGTTTTTCGTTCAAGTTGTACGGAGTAGACAATATGGGCTTGATAATGCGTGGGTGTTGATTGTTAAAGGGATGCGAAGAACGTGTTAGAATGGTGGGAAAACGAGGGTACCTTCAGTCGGTTAAAATCAGAATCTGTCGGTTACGTAGTGCACGCTGTCGATGATGCAGTGTCCTCTGCCGATAAGACCTGTAGAATATTACCAACAGAGGGCGATATATATTATCGACGAATCGTTCTGCCTTGCCAACCGTGGGCCATCGCATTTCTTTGAGATCTCAAGGCTTGGAACTATGTTTGTTAGTGAGAAAAATGTTGAATAGAGTGAAATCTATACAAGTAAGAAACCCAGAAATAAAATAAAATTGATATTAATATTAATAAATGTTGAGCATCCCACCGTAAAAGAACTTGATCTTTCCACAGCATGTACCTTCAACGATCCTGTAGACTTAACGCAAACAAAATAAAATGTCAAAAGTGGATTGTTTTCTTTCGCGTGTACCCATTTCGCTTCGTAACAAACGCGCCGACCACTGCCTTATGAAGTCTTCCCTGTTGACTTATTGCAAAGGGTGCTTCTTCCCTCTGTTTCTCTCGCGAAACCTCGCCAGTATTGCACTTCAGATTTAGTTCACATCGAAGCTCTTGCGAGTAGTACTCGAACCACTCTACGTTTCCACAAATTGCACAAATTGTTGCAGCCAAACATCGCGGATGTTCGTCTATTAAGTTCTACACACACATTTTACGACTAATTAAATTTCTAAATTTCTACTTTGTTTCGCGACTGTTCAAATTAATTGGATTTACTCTATCATGGCCTTCCATGTATCCATTTTCATTTCGATTCCAATAGTACCGAGTTTAAAGGTAACCCAGCTTCGCTAATGGAAACTTTATAATAAATAACGTCTGTACCGAGACCAGCAACACGGATCCTTATTATTCTAGATACATCTGGAATCAAATTTCCCGTAATGAAAGATCTCGCCCCGGTCGAGCGTTTTCAGGTCAGTTGATGCACTCCGGGATGCAGTTTACGTGCACGAAACAAAACAAATGGAATCCCCGCTCGACGTTGAAAAGCGGATGAAAATCAACGTCGTTGCTTTTACAAACATTTTTCCGCGTCGCTGTGAATATCGTTACGTCGATTCCTGTAAGAGAAAAAATATGAATTCCGAGCACCCATTGTACTATTATAGATATAGAATTTGCGCCATTCACGATTTGGTCGAATTAAACGTCTCGATCGCGTTCGAAAGCGTTAGGAACAAACCGTGTAAAAATTCCAGGGTATCCGTTTGGGGAGAGAAAGCTGGAAAAAAAGAGCAAACAAATGACAATCGGCTGGCAAAAGTTGGATGGCGCACCTCTATCAATCTGTCGATCTATCTATACGCGTTGTACCGCAGAAAAATATGGAGATCTGTTTTCCTGCCGTTTTTCGATACGGACGTGAAAATGGGAATCGACACGGGGGTTCACCGAACATTTCAACCTCGTTTTTTCCCCTCTTTTTTGGAATACGAGTCTCTTATGCCCTCTACTCATCTTTTATTTATTCTCGATTCATCTACGTCCATTGTATTATCTCAATTTAGTTGGAAAATTTACATTTTCTATTTTTAATTTTGTCATTGTATATTGTCTTTTTCTTGAAAAATGGATCCATGACTCTTTTACGTATACCACTCACCTTTTTTTAATTTTTAGTTTATCTACATTCACAGTATTATTTGATTTTAATTGTAAAATGTTCGTTTTCTATTTTCAATTTCGTCAATCCTCGCTACTGCGACGTATTCCTCTCTGTTAATTTTACGTGGGTGCCTCTATCGGGATGCACTCATATTTCGTCGTTCATATTCTTCCGGCTGGATGGAACCGGAAAAGCTGAAGAGAGGAGCGCACAATTTTCACCGTAAATGTTCGACGTTAAACGCAACGCGTGTAAGCGTTGCATGCATTATAGGAAATGTAATCACGATTTTTACCTCTTGTGGCGGGTTCCATGAGGCACATCTCGATGGGACTGTAATTAAACTAACTTGATTCTCGTGGGTCGTGGATCGATCGGTGGGAAACCTGGACATCGATCGAGGCTCGCCGAGAATACGTCGATCAGTAAACATACGCTGATTCTCATTAGTATTCGTACAGTATGGCATTCCGTATGTTATTATTGCTCTGTTTATGAACTCCATATATATTTAACAAATTAATTTTACATTGATCGAATGAATTATTGGACAAATTCAATTTCTTGAATAAATTACATTGCGGTATTATTTATTAACGTAACAAACTTGTTAATGAGAGCGTTAAATTGATTTATATTATATGAAAGATGAAGAAGAGTTCGTTATTTTATTACGTTATCAATATCGGTATATCGATGACAACGTAACGTTATTCTAGAAAGAATGTTAAAATATATTAAAGTACTTTCATATATCAATTCCTCTTAATACTGAAATTAATACGACAGCATCTCCTAAAATAATCCGTGCATTGAATCCGTATTACGTCCCTTTATTAAATTTTACTTTTAAATCTTTTCGGGGTTAACTAGTAGTTCCTCGCGGAGTAGTTAATTTATCGAAGTAATAAATCGTGAAATTTTGTTGAATCGATGAATTATTTAGGGTGTGGTTAATTCATCGAATGAGTGAATTATGTGCAGAATATAATGGGATGGAATAATTTATATAGAATGTTATTCAAATAGATTGTAATTGTATGAATGAATAAATGATAGAATATGGATATATACAGTCATTGAAGGTGTTTTGTTTATTTGCTCCTGTAACTATCTAATGTAATCTTCTTTCTGTCATTTGCAAAAATGTTTCTAGAGGAAATAGTGTTCGAAATCTCTATATCTTCAAATATGAGGGTTCCCAGTCGTTAACGTGGAGCAGTGTATCGGTAACATTGTGTTTTCCGTCGGTATGGATGAGCGTACTACATTACCAATAGGGCGCTACACCATATCGATCGAGTTCCATAGCTTAGAGCTGAATAACTATTACTATTCGAATTCCAGTATTGGCACGGCAAGTATTTATTTCAAAAGTAACCACTCGAACGGATAACCCGAACTCGGTCAATTACATAGGTCAACAAATAAAGCTGTAATTCGTTATATACTCCGTAATTTCATGTAATTTGCTCACTCTTTGTCATTCGCCTAGCAGAAATTCACTGGATCGTGCCAGACTTTTGAGCTCCGATACATCCAGCGATTTATGAAATTTCCACTCGAAATCGTAGCTCGCGGCCCACCGAAATTCAATCACCGCTCGCGTTCATTGCGCTATCACGAAATTCTCTCTCTTGCTCCATCCCTTTCATTCTCTTTAACTCTGTCTCCCTCCATCTCACCGTTACTCTCTCGATCGTCGGATCGATCGAGCGAGGGACTCCAATTTACTTTTAATTTCCTTCGACCAGCTCGCCGATCGTGGACAGTTGTGCAACCAGCTGGCAAATATTTGATCGTTCATACGATTAGTATTCCGAGTAAACAGCGGCCAACGCTGAGCACCGATTAAAAGAGAATAGTCGACTCGCTGTTCCTCGCGGGTGAATGGAATCTTTGATCGTTTGAGGGCCGCGCCGAGAGTTGTAATGGAAACTAATGATACCTAATGCCCCGGGTATCGGCGAGTGGTTTCTTTCATTCACCGCTCGATTCTTAATCACGGCTGCCTTGTCTCGCTCCTGGGTATTCATGGAGCACCGCGTTCGTAGGATAAGTCCTCGAGGTACGCGTAATTACGAGGCTATGCGTTTAGTTATGGCTTTGCAGGTATATTATTTGTTGGACGCAAGTTTCTTCGGTTTAACACGTTGATCGTCAAGCTAATACACGTGAAAATCTCTGCAAGGTTAAAATTTTGTTTCGAGTCTATCGAAAACCACGTAATATAATATCTGTCGTACTTATTTTTCTAAACAGATCACGTTCACGAATTCGATTCACATTTATTTTCTTCCATAGCTTGCCTAAAGAATTAATATATTTAATTTCTTAGTAAAAAGCGCTGTCGCAAATGGATGGACGTGGCTGTCAACGTGTTAAGGAACTATTCCAAGGAAACCTTTTGGAACAAATAAGAATTTATGTTGCTTTGAATGTTCTAATACAATCTAAGAATATGTACGCAAACATTGAATTTGTGGAGAGAGAATTTGTACACTCTCGTTGCTGCATAGCGTTAATTTCCGAAAGAGTCACTTCGAATGACCCGTCGCAAGTCGAATTTGGTTTAGCTACACGTTTGACCCCCTATCGCCATGCTTTGGCCACGGTGTCCAAGGGGTTAATGCGTCATTAGACGCGCACGAATGCCGTGGCGTAAACGTGTTTAACGTCCTGCGCGCATACACGTTTTCTTTATCCGTTAATCAATGATAAGCCATCGACGCCGACGTGGTTAGCCTCGCGATCGATAGAGAAGGGTACATAACGACTTCCCTTTATCGACGTCTACCCTTAATTAACGTTAACGAACCGAGATAGGCGGACACCCCTCGGTGAAGTGCCTTCCCGCGGCTGCTTAGTTTGTATTCGTAGATGCCGGCGGAATTTCGCTTCCGGAGGCTGCAATGGTGGCTGTCCTTTCTCCGTCGTTTGTCCACCTTGTTAACTCTACGCGCTTTGCGTCGATTACTCCACTCGTCGGCTAATTGCACGCTCTATCAGCGCCTGTTATCTCGATACACTTCCTCCTCGAACGGGACGCGATGTAGTCGAACGATGTCCATCCCCGTTTCAGAGCGAAAACGCATCCGTCTCTCTCCGAGTGAAAATGCATCTATCAGTTCTACGACTGGCGACGCTGCTATGCGAAAGAGAGAATTTATGGTGGTCGATGGAGAGGACGCCGTGATTTACAGGCCACGCGTGTCCACGGTATAGTGGTCCCCATCCCTGAAGTCCCATTTACGCGGGAAAAATCCATTTGATAAAAATAATTAAGGATTGTAAGTGGATGCAGGTATTATTTGGCGATTGTGAGTAATTCTTGGGGGTTGGTTTGTTACGACTGAGGTTTGGGGCTGAGTTTTATGGTCAAGTGCACTCTTTTCGAGTACAAACAGTAAATGGTGCCCTGAACCTTTGCCTGCAACTCTGTGCGTTTTTTGACACTGGTTTTTGGAGTTCGAAAAAACGCTTTTCAGGGGGATGCAATACACTCGGACGACTAACGACCGCCAGGAAAAGGTCACCAGCGGAAGTTTCGAGCGCTCTCCCGACGATGGCTGTTTGTAGTAAACGTCTCGACCCTCTTGATTGTCCCCAGCGAACCGTCGTTGTTTCATCAGTATGCTCGGTACGTCGCGCCGAGTGGTTTGCCGTCTGAATAAGGAAATTAAACCATTTATACGAGACCGCTGGCCTGTCACGTGGCCACGAAATACGACGGCTTCGCTTCCGAACGATTCACCCCTGCGCGATTTGTCTCCCCTAGGTGTCTTATTCTCTCGCGATCGACAGTCAAAACGCCACCCTGAAGGCTTCCGTTGCTCTCCTCTTGTTGAATCCCTGAGAATCTGAAAAACGTTCACGACTTAAGGGTAGTTTATTTTGCGAATGAACTCCTTTACGAGTCAAAATTCGCTGTTAATTGATACGTCAATCTGTTGATAAAAAATTTCAATTAAAAAAAAATATTGCCACCTGAATTTAGATAACATTCCTCCGATTCTTTCTAATTCAGTTTCAAGTGTGCTAGGGATGAATGGAGTTCAAGAGTCAAGAGCGTTCTACGTTTAAGATAAGATGGTCGATTTTACCACAGGAGACAAGATAATCCCCAGCTTGTTTCACATTAGGAAAATCCTACGTGTTTAAGTGCTTCCGGTTAACTCGGCGTGAAACACGTTTTAATCGATGTAAAGAAACGACGCTGGTTGTTTCCGTGCGTGGCTCCACAACTCCTCCAGGGGGGGGATTTCGGTTTAACCGAGCGTGAACTCGTAGGAGTCGCACGAACGGCTTCGCCGAAGGAAAATCGGCCGATAAAGTTGCGACGGGAGATGAGTTCGCAATTGCGTCTCCTCTACACTCCCCGACAAAACGATAAGACACTTCTGTTCTATTTATATCCCGTAATATACAAAAGATATGAAGGTTGGATTATTTCTTTCGAACGAAATGCGTTCTACGAGGATTAGCTAAGTTAATTAATCTACACGTTTCAATAATTGTCTTAGCAAAATGTCAAAAAGAAATTCGAAACGGTGGAGTCACAGACTCGACGATTTCATTGTTGAATGTTACTGCTGTCTTATAAATAAATGAAATTTCTAGTGTCGAACCCTGATGGAACAGACACGACAACCATCTAGAAGCCACGTATACTACAACGAGAAATAATACCGCGAAAGTCTTAAATCTAAAATGAAATTTCTGTTAACCACTATTAGCAGCGAAAAGTCTGCCATCAAAGATAGAAGTGCTGGCCGAAATCTACATAATAATTCCACGGTATACGAAAAATCCACGGGTGTCCCCTCATCTTGTCGCAGAGTGTAGTTCCACCCTGGTTTTCGGCAATAAAATAAATGAAAGTCCGGAGAAAGTGAGCTTGCACACGGCGAGGGTACGATCCATCCCCCCGGTCAGGCGAAATTGACAAACTTGGACGACTCCGTCCCTCATTTCGGCCCGTGTCTTCTTTTTTTCCTGTTTCGCTATTTTTCCTTTCTTCTTTTTTTTTTTTTTCGTTCAAACGACTACCAAATGAATGGTTCATTTCCATTCTCCGCCGGTGGCTCGTGCAACGTCGACCCGCTTCTCTTTCGGGTCAAACGATCCTCTCTGCGAGAGGGACCACTCCGGCGCAAACTCGTTTCCACGCGAGCGACGTCGACCTCGTTGCACGTAGAGACCGTGTACGGGGCCGCATTACATCTGCGGGGAATAGTTCTCCCCATCTTCCCCCCCCCCTCCCGCCCCACACACCCTGAGTTTTCGCATTTCGAATCGCGCCAAAAGTGAGTTACCCGAAAACGAGACACCCGGGGTGGCCGGGTGCCATCGAGGCTTTTCATCGAATAAAAACTTTCCCTTCTCTTTCGCGCCCCTCCAGGTCCTGTTCCATTTCCATTTCGAGTCGTTGCTCAATGCCACGTTCCTAGTTTTGCATTTCAAATGCTGCCAGAGACGATTCTTATCACCCCCAAGGTGTCATCGTGATACGCCGTTGAACGGAAACCATTAATTCTTCTTTTTTCGGCCGATTCGAGACCAAAATATCAGCTCATTTCATTCTCTTTATTATTTTCAAATTTTATTGCCTTTATATCTGCTCGACTTTACGTCATTTCATCCTTTATTTCTCATTCGCATAATATATTTATAGTTGTACCGAAACATTATACATAAGTGAACGATAAAAGTTGAAAATAAGAAAATGAAATGGAAGTTTTGTTTGTCTTCTATCAGAGACGATTCATATCACCCTGAAGCCCTTGATTATTTTTTTTTTTTTGAGATCAAAATATGAGGCCATTTCATTCTCTTTATTATTTTCAAAGTTGATTGTCTTTATATCTACTGAACTCTACTCGATTTCACCCCTTATTTTTCATTATTAAACGTTCTGCATAAGTGAAAGACAAAAATCGAAAATAAGCAAACACCAAATGGGAATTTTGCTCGTCTCCGCTCGGGAAATAGTAGATTGAACGAAGAATTGAAATTAAAAAGACTGGATCGATACGACTGATACCTCCGCGGGCCCTATCCGCGTTATATTAAATTTCAGCCTCGGAGTAGACACAGTGGATTCAATTTTCTATTAATTAACGTAAAAGTTCCGGCGCAGTCGTTGTGGTCCGGCGTGAACGCACGAAAATTCGCGTCACTTCTTCTTTAGGGTTCCTCTTCGACGACCTTAATTACACCCAAGTTCTTTAGCGTTTAATCAGAGCCGAAAGTACGCGTCTTTGCTCTTTACTTAGTCCTTTCTTCGGGGAACTTTAATCTTGCTTTCTCAAAAGCGTACTCGATTTTCTCCTTTCACGAGCGGGCTCGATCGAAATCGTTCTGGACTCGATAACCATAGAGAGTCGAACGCTAGAAGACCACTGGAGAGTGAAGGTTCCCACACATGATCGATATGTAGTCACGGGTAACCGAATCATTTTTATTTTATCTTTTGGTCCCCACTTTGTGGTCCTCGCTTTTTTCCTCTGCATTTAATTTAGTATGTATCTAATATCTCGCGAATTAATAGTATGTCACATATTTTGCGAAGATTATTTATAAAATACATCTTGCATATCACCATTGCTTCGATATAAAGGCAGTCATATTACCCCAATTCCATTCTTCCAATATGAAACCAATAATATTATCACGACACTCTTTCTTCGATATAAAATCAATAATATCGATCGCGCCTTAAACTCAGGCCACGAAGGAATTTCTTTCTCCCTGGAGAGTGTGCACTACTTCTGAGAGCGAGGCGACGAACCAACTGGAGGAACAAACGAAGACCAGAAGAAAAGAACGAGCGACTCAGCGCCCCGAGAAAGGATGCGTTTGTGTTCCAACGTGTCGCAATTACCGAGGTGGCTGTCATTAACGCGTTTTGTTAATTGCTAAGGCGCTCCTGATCTTGTTCCCGTCGACGACGGATTCTCTGATTGAAATGGGCCACTTTAGGCAGGCGTTTCAGTTCCGATGAGTGTAAAATGTCTGAAAGAACGTTTAACCTTTTGAAAATGTTCTCGTTTAGTTGTAATCTGGAACCTCTGGAGGAAAATTGAAGAAAAATTAATAATTTTTTTTAATACTTTCGTATTAGTACTTTCAAAGTCGTGATCATTAATTAAAGTAAATATATTTCGGATCGTAATCAGAATTTATGAGCCGATCATCATTGCCATTAATGAGTAATAGTAATAATTGTTAATCACATTCGTAATCAGTAATATTTGACCAGTAATTTATGGATTGAGGGTTTTATGGGTTTATGATATCAATAATTAATTAATTTACTAATCACGAGTAACAGCCGTGTATTATTTTGATCACCAATTAATTTAATTCTCTTCAATCTGTAGCTCTGAGTTCACAAACCATGTAGAAATTTTCATTGCATATGTTACTGTGCTAATATTATTCTATTATCCCCTATTATAAATTGAAATTCTCAAACTTTGTTAAATGAATCGTTAAAATTCTTCTTAAAACCGAAATCGTTTGAAAGAGAGCAAGCTGCTCCCGTTTGAACAAAACCACCCACAAAGAAATTGAATGCGCACGATTCGCGATTCTTTCTCAAGTAGGCGAGTTATACTTCACGCAAAACACGCACGAGCGCAAACAACCTGGTCGAGGAAGCACACGCGAGCTGGCGTGCGCGAACGTCTTCCGAATTTTTAATCACGGCGTTGCATCGCGAGCCGCTTGATCACAAAGTAGCGCGATTTTAATACGCGTCGCTGATAGGGGGAAAAAGCTGGCCTAACTTGGCCCGGAGGATAATAGAAAGCGTTGCGCAAAAGCTCGACGGGTTCGCGCGGGAAAAAAAAGCTCACCGGTGGAGACCGAGTGGTTGATCTCGTGAGAGATAAACAGCGCAATTTAATACAATTCCGTTTCATTACGCGCAACAGCGCCGGAATACTGTTAAGTCTTGTTACATCTAACTTTCATGTTCTCAGGCGAACGACGGAAACCCGTGAATTTCGCAACTTTCAACCAGCGTTCTATTTTTCAACGTTTTAACGCGACGAACACTGTGAAATTTTTGAATAATACTGAGGTCCTCCCAGAAAAGTGGAATTTATTTGGCGACGTACGAAAGCCTTTTCGACTCGAGCAGTAAGACATTGAAAATCAAGAAGTTATCAGTGATAATAAACGTATACAGTCAGTCCCATAAATATTCGTACCTTCTATGTCTATTAATCCTTACAAGCCTGATCTTACGAAATTAAATTTAAAAAAATATCAATGTATTTATTATATGAACAATTTTGAGAGTTGACGTTTATTTTTTTCATTTTTGTTCAAAAGAACATTATGCAATTGTAACATACACACAGCCAAATGTTAAAAACAAACCAATCGCAAGTGTGCAATTCAATTAGAAGGTCCGGTATCAAATTTGAAACTTTGGACATTTAGGGGTTAAAGAAATCTGTCTAAATAAAATAATAGGTTTGATATTTTCAAATAAATAATTCATGATTCATTATCTGTGAAGATGGTTAAGAAATTGGTAAATTAAAAAAATATGATAATTGAGCGAGTGATACTAAATTAATTTAAAAGATGACACCACTGATGGCATCTAAAAAGTTCCTGTCGACTGTTACTTCAAATAATTTCCAATATCTTCTTTTCTAATTTGAAAGTCACAATTTCCTTCAACCTGGAGAACAGAATATCAGTCCATACTTCCATCGTATTCAGAAGTATCCAGTTTAGATCCTCTCTTGAATGGATCGAAGATCGTCTTTAAATCTCGCTGTCCTCGAGCTCACCAGGCACTTCCAGGCGGAAAAAATTGCCAGGATGCGCCTGGACTCGGGCCCGTCGCATCTCGCGACGTATAGCACGGCAGGAGAATCGCGGAGCCGAGTGTGGCGAAGGCGAATGTCCTGACAAAACGGTACGTGTCCTTGGGAACAAACGGGCGATGCATTTATGAGATTTAAATCGCCTAAGCGGTCCATTTCCTCGGTTATGCATTATTCACCGGTTCCTCCGGGTACCTGAATGTTTTATACGCCCCTCTTCTTCTCAATCTTCTTCTTCTGTCTGCCATCTAGCTCTGAGGAACTTCCAGATACGCGAGGTTATCGCGCCGGCAGAGGGGAAGTCCGCGAGTGGAATGACAAAGAAAGCAACCGGCAGTTTACGTTTTTGCCAGCCCGAGTTGCCTATTATCATTTTTCATCCGGTCGAATGCAAATAACGGCGAACGCCTCGACGCGTGTCCGCTGGATATTTGCATACATTAGACCCCGCGGACTCGTGTTCCTCGTCGCGCGTTCCACTTCCTGCTTACAACCGGTTGGTCGTTATTACGTTGTTAATGACGCCGGGACTGCGCAAAAATAATAATAATAATAGTAATTGTAATGCTATTTGTTAACGAGATGAAGTGCCCTCTTGATATGCAAGTAGGCGAGTTAGAACAAATTAATTAATTGGCTGATCGTTGTAAACTGAACGTCTTGGAGCAAAACGTAAACATATTTTTAGCTCTCTTCCTGTGGGTCGGTCTTGAATTATTTTCTGACCGACGTGCCTCGTCGATTTAGGTTAGATACGCAATTCTAAACGTGCAGTCAACCTCATAAATTTTCGTACCCTCTATGTTCTATTGAAGAAGTTTGATTAAATTAAATAATAGGTTTGATATTAACAAATGGATTTTTCATTGTAATTTGTATATGAGTAAGCTTATATATATATATATATATATATATATATATATATATATATATATATACACAGTCAGTTCCATAAATATTCGTAGCCTCTGTGTTTATAGAAGGAGTTTGTCTAAATTAAACGATAGCTTTGACGTCTGCAAATAAATATTTCATTATATTCACAAATGTTAAGTTTATCCATGTACATATTTATAATGAAACATTTATTTGAAAACATGGATCCTATTATTTAATTTAAACAAATTTCTTCAATAGAAATAGAGGGCACAAACATTTATGGGACTGGCTGTACACGAAAGGAGAGGTTTGCGGTTTCCGTAATGAGCTTTCATTTTAATTAATATATCTAATTAGTAAAACGAAAAATGTTTATCGTACCCCTACTTATGAATTTCAGTTACGACAATTACAGATCAAAAAGTAACTTGAACCCAAGAATCCAAGCATTATCCGTTTCTTGACACGAGCATTAATCTTGATCATTTTAAATACTGAAAGAAACGGCTGAGCCCTCGATACGCTCCAGGCTAAGCAAAGAATGAAAAGAACCGTTCCATCTCGGAGGGGCTGTTACATCATGGAACCAGGGAAACGAAGGCTGATTTTCCATCCCTCTTGTTCCCCGCCACAGTGGAATAACAGCGGAACAGTTCCTCGAGCAACGTCTCGTAGCGACTTCTCGTTTCGTCGCAGTTTCGATTCTGGTCTCCCTGTCTCTCCCGCTCTTCATCGTTTCGATTTTCCCCTGCCGTTCGAGGAAATGTAAATTTCGTTGGCAAGCATCGCAGGCCACGTGCAATTGCATCCCGCGCGTCTCTCGACCGTGGCTGGATTTTTGGTATTCCAGTGCTGCCACGTCCACGAATTCACCTCGAGCGTCCAGCAGGAATTTTCGGATCCACGACCGGCCCCCGGGAGAGGCGACATGGCCAGTGTCCAGTTTCGTGCTTGCCTTGCCCCCTTTAATTATCCCTCTTTTCTGCTCTCTCGCCCCAATCTCCCGCGAGACACCATCGAAACTCACGTCCGCCTTTTGTACGTGACGTAAGTCCAGTCCGCCGATTCGTCGCAGGATCTTCAATTTCCTCCGTTCCGTCCGTGGGAAATGGTCGATTACTTCGACAAAGGTACAATGACTTTATCAAACCGAATCGTTCCTCCCCGGAGACTGGTCCCGCAACTTTTTCCAACGGCGCTGAAAAATTTCAACGTTGCTCGGCCGAACTTTAAATGGCGGCGAGGTTTGAACTAGAATTTTGGTTCGGACAGTGGATACGAGTTGCTTGTTTGGCGAATGCGTTACTTGTTCCCAGGAGACGGACGACTTGTATCATAAATATCGCGTTGTAAGCACGTCCAGGTTTGTATTATCCGTGGAAGCAGCGTTTGAACGTTTGGGAGATACTTAAGTTTATTTGGTGATTTATTTTGTACAGTTAGAATGGAATCGCAGGTTGAAAGGTTGAGTAAATTTTGAATTTTTGTTTCTACAAAGTCGAGAGATAGTAATGGAATTTAATTTGACCTGTTCAACCGGGTAGCAACAGTACAACTCTTCCTCTGCACAAATCTTTATCCTGAAAGTTCCTCTATATTCCCTCAATTCCAAAGGCATCAACCCAGTCGACATGCAACAATAATTTGTCCTTTCGTTGAAGCTTCGCAATTTCGTTGGGGAATAACGCGACTTGGACGAAGCTCTGCAGAGAAACGTGCATTCGAAATCGCCAGTTTCGAGGGAACGTCGCGTGTGGGATTTGAGAGACTCCGAGGATCAGCGACGTTATTTCTCGACAAACATCGGACATCCGAAATCGAAGAGTCGCTTGTTGTATCGAGTAAAATATCGCGTTGCGCTCGGATAGCAAATTGCAGCTTTCGAGGAAACGACTGCTCGAGTTTGCGATACCGGTCCCCCTCTCCTCTGTTCCCCTCGTCGTGACTTTCAATATTTTATTCCTGGTCTGACTAGTAGAACGAAACCTTGTCTGGACGGACGATAATCGGCTCGTCTGTTTAGTAGAATGAAACCGTGCCTGGACAGACAATCTGCCTGGTCGTTTAGTAGAATGAGACCACGCCTGGACGGACGATACTCGATTGGCCAGTTCAGTAGAATGACATCGTATTTGGCCAGGCAATAATCTGCCTGTCATTTTAGTAGACTGAGATCGTGCCTGGTCAGACACGTAGAATATTAATGTACCGTTTGGCTTAAAGAGCAACGATGCCTCTTGTCTGACTACGAACAGTGTATATCACTGTGTCACTACGTATAGTATCTGTTCTTTTCGTTTACCTAGACACTGCACTATTCTTATCCTTGCCTGACCACACACGAGTAATCTTTGCATCCGTAATCACGTTCACAGAAGAATCGATATGAACTAAGAGTTCAGGAACATGTGTCGCTTTAGATAAAAATTATTCTACATAGAAAAACAGGCATCAAGAAAAGTCGAATTTCCTGCAAATTTTACCTTAAAGAGATTCACGTTAAAATTTGCTAATATCGGGTCAATTAATTTTTTTTAAACGATTGACGTCTATATATCTGTGCTTCGGAACTCGACCCAGTTTCGGGCTCCACCCACCGTATACCGAAGCTGAAATTCTTCAAACGCTACTGACAGCCCCGAGACGATCAATTTACCGATTAATTTCTCGATTAAACGACGATAGCTGCGATAAAGTTCGACAATTTCGCGGAAACGCCCGTCCGCGAACGATCCAATCCGCGATCCATTTCGAAACTAGGGAGCCGAGTTAATTGCACGCGGCCACGTGAGTTTATCTCAGATCTCAGGTCCAAAGTAAAATCAGGAGAAGAGGCTAGGAGTGGTTTGCTTGAAATGACACTCTTCGCATCCGTTCTTCCAGTCCTCCTGCCCCCCCCCCCCCCCCCGGGTCCTAGTACTCTCCTCCGTCCAAATATCCCGTCCATCTTTGGCTTCTTCTAGATCGAGAAGTCTCGTGTCGCGTAGACGGGGTCGACCATCGTGTTTTTACGACGACTATGCCATGGTCTGGCCATAGAACGGCGATAAAAATCAGCCATGAAATGTAAGAAGTTTGTTCCCTTTCGTACTTTCGCTCGTCTTCGACGCTCGAGTCGCACCGGCCATCAGATTTCTTCGGTTAGGAAGCTTCATGATATGGTACCTTCTGGCTCTTCGGGTTCTACCCAAATTAAGGAGACGAGCAATCCCCGCCAAAATGGTTCCATCGTTCCAAAAACGAAGTTATCGATGCTTGCTAGTTGAAGAACAATTAATAATGCGCCTGAATGGATTCGTGCAAGATAATAAATTGGTTTCTACGAAAAATTCTTGAATTCACTTTAAACAGAACTTATTGTCGAGAGTTCATCCCATTTATAAATAGACGCCGTATATTATCCTTGATATATATCCTAGTTTATATAATTTCTCACTTGTGGATATTTTCATACCCTCCATTTATATTTATAGTACCTCCATTTATCGTAAATGCATGAACATCAACAGTCTAATAATGATACTGCAATCACTTTCAGAATTAATCTACCCCCTAAACTTCTCCCATCTCTTTCCTTCTTGTTCCCATATACAGCCAGTCCCATAAGTATTCGTACCCTCTATGTCTATCGAAGAAGTTTGACTAAATTAAATAACAGTTTTGATATTAACAAATGAATTTTTCATTATAAATATGTACATGAACAAACTTATACATGTATATATTTATACAAACACACTTGGAAACATCAAACCTATCATTCAATTTAAACAAATTTCTTCAGTAGGCATATAGGGTGCGAATAAATATTGTATTGTATATCGGGACTGACTGTAGGTAAAATATCGAGCCCGTTCAATCCGAAATATGTAAAAGATTCAACGTTTATTCAACGAAAATTGAAAAATCTTCCAATTCCGGATGCCATGAATATCTGATGCCAAGTAGAATAGTTCGTCTACTTGTCAGACAAGAAGAGTAAGCATACTGCACACGCGCTTTAAGTAGTATTAATGACCCCACCAAAATTCTGTTTTTCTCTATTGGCCCACATCCCTCACTCTTACGTTACTAAATACTTCATACAGTTTCCAACAAACAAATCCAAAAGTATACAAAAAGTAACGTGGTCGATAAATCACAAACAATGAGCGCATCGCCGTAATTTTCGATAGCGGCGTCGCAATTTCTCTTTGCCTTCGATTTGGGTCGGTTTTCTCGTTCCCTAACGACGGTTGTCCGCGGTGCAAATGAAAAGAAGTGGTCCGCGAGCAACAGGAATTTCAGGCACGTTCGAACGACGTGGAGAGAGAGTTTCCCAGGTCGACGCGGATAAACTTCTCCGAGACGACTCGTCCTTAGCGGTCATAAATTCTTTCCTCCGCGGTGGTTATCGGAAATAAACGAATTCGTCCGTGCGAGATCCTTTAATCCGTCTTCGCCGACGTCGTCCGCGTGATCCACGACTCCGAATCGCGGAGAACCGGAGGAACGCGCGTCAGAGCCGCAGAAATAGGAATCCATCGGGCTCGTCGGAGTCGAAAACCACCTTCGCGGGTTTCCGTTGGCCGTGAACGGTGTGTCTGGCTCGAGAACGGAAGAGGACGATTAACGAGAGTTTCCGCGAACCTATCGATCATATAACCTAACCCTCGTCGCCTCTGTCTCTGCGATTATACCGCGCCGAGCTCTGGATAGTCTCGCACTCGACGCTGGAGAGGGAAAGTCAACGGTAAATGAAATTAAATCCATTTATTTCCTTTTCCTCTTCGTAATCTTTTCTGTGCTTCGCGAGCTCGCTCGAGTAATTGTTGTAACAGCCATTTTCTTAGGTTTTGGATTTTTGTTTGAACAAGGAAGGCGCTTTCAGCTGTGAATTATCCGTTATCACGGACTGAAGAATAAAATGAATTTTGTATTTTTGTTTATACAGTGTAGAATTAAAAATAAAAGAGTGTGGATATCGTTGATAAACGTCACGGGGTCACTTTTCTGTGACACTTATCGACTGAAGGGAGTAAAATTGTATGACGATGGTCGTCAGTATAAGCATTATTATTTAAAGTAATACATATCTTATGGTTCAGGTTTTCATCAATGTATGTATAACTGATTCTTCATTAAATAAAAATAATTGGTTCTTTAGTTCCAAATTATATTGTCTCCACCCAAGAAGAACTAAACCTAAAGTCGAAACGAACATTACCCTAAATAATAATGATGGTACCGACTACCTTCGTTTTAAATTTGAATATTAGCTCTCGGAATAAAAGTGCCGCGATTAAAACTCGAGTAATTAACAATCCCCTCCGCCTCTGTGGTTTCCCTCGCGAGATCTTCATCGAAGGAGCGAACATAATCATTCCCAGATCCTAGTTTAAATCCGTTTCGTCGACTCGCCCGTCGACCCTGTCCACATTTATTTCCATCGTCGATGAAAATGCAAATGAAACGTTCCCCAAGTCTAATGCGCTTCTTGCTCGTCCGATCTTGATTAACCCGGCACGGAGAGCCTCGCGTTTATCGAATCCATTTCAATTAGTCGTTCGGTCATTAATAAGTCCCCGGTAGCTCGGAGACGCCGACGTTTCAGACTGTTGGGGCGAGATTAATTAACGCGATCGAATTCGCGGTCGTCTATATTGGCCCTCGAACAACGATTCCGCGAGGCCCGGGAAGAAAGTTTGCCTGGATAATAAACTCCGTGATCGACTTATCGAACTTTGTTCGAGCAAATAAAATTGAAGTATCTCTTCTCGCTCTTGTCGGTATCGAGGACGATTCTCCTAATTGTGTGTATTGTAATTAAGGATATAATACTTGCAATATTGAGACTAGAAGAAGAGTATTACCTTGATTGCTAGGTCAAAGCTAATCGATTATTTGCTAGATTAATACTCGTCAAAATTTTATAAGAGAAACTAAATTCCGTTTTCAATCAATCGAGGGATTGTTGCAAGGAAATCTTACTACTTCTCAGCCTACAAAGGCTAGAATTCTTGAGTTTGAATAAATTCATGCGATCGATAGTTCCCATAGGCCTCCATGCTGTGTTAAAATATATCTAATAAATATTTCCCCACCATTGAATTCGGGATGCCACCGAGGAAACAAAATAGACGCAAATTAAAAGTATGCAAACCAATGCACTCGTACCGTTGCGACCGTATTTATCGACGAACCGCTAGTATCCGCGTGTAATTGGGGCGTTGGCTTGAAAATTGAAATCCTTATCGCCAAATTGGCGAATCTGCGATGCTCTTCGGACTTGGAAGCCTCCTCGAGACGCAGAGGGTGGATATCCCGTGAAAGGAGCAGACCCAAGTGTATCAGGAGCCCTTGAGGATTCCTCGGAATCCTCGAGAAGTAGCGGGGATTAATTATTCGCGAGAACATACCTGGCGAATGGTTCTTTTCTGGCTCACGAATCGACTCGGAAAGCGTTGTTTACATCTACGGCGGGTCTCTTCGGTCTAACGAATCGACGGGATAACGCGGGCCCGCTCGACGGTGCGCGAAATAATTAGGCGCGTTCTCCATCGAGCGGCGCGCGACGCTCGATTTCTCCGGCTTAATGATCCGCGAAGACGTCCCGCGGCTCGAGATCCCCTCGCCCCCTTGTGAAATACCCGTCGATCCAATTTAATTGCGCCTCGACGGAGGGGATACACGATCGGCAGCAAAGTCGACACGCTCGATGCGCTCGATTTAACCCGATCGCTACTTATAAGGCACCCTATCTTACATCCAGCCGATCGACGATCGATTCCATAAACCGCGACGCCCGATAGTCGGTTTTTTGTTTATTCGTTGATTTACGAAAGGAATAAGTGGCAGTTATTACACATGAGCGTGCAGACCTTTTGAATTATCATACAGTCAATCCTATAAGTACTCGTACCCTCTATTAATGTTTATTGAAGAAATCTGTCTAAATTAAATGATAGGTTTGATGTTTGTAAATAAATTTTTCGTTATAAATGCAGTCAGTGTAAGAAGTATTCGTACAGCAACCAATTTAAAATAAATGGTGACTGTATATACATGTGTAAAGTTTATTCATGTACGTATTTATTATGAAACATTCATTTGGAAACATGAAGCCTAGCATTTAATTTAGACATATTTCTTTTATAGACATAGAGGGTACGAATACTGATGGGACTGACTTAATTTTGAAAGTGATTGTAGTGTTATCATTAGACTGTAGATGTTCATGCATTTATGATAAATGGATGTATGGGTATGAGAATGTACAAAAGTGAAAAGTATGCAAAGTATCAACGATGATATTCATGTTATACCGTTTAGAAGATAAGACATACTTTCATCTAGGTTTCGATTCTGTTTCTCTATCCAAGAAAATATGAATTTGCGTAAGTATCCACAGTCTATTTATAAATTGGACGAGCTCTCGACAGTAAGTTCGGTTTAAAGTGAATTTAGGAATTTTTTTTGTCAAGATTTAGGTACGTACCTCGATCATAAAGCGGGCATTGTTCGAAGGATTTTCTATTTTTCGCGTCACGAGGATGTATTTTAGAAACCTGCAGAATTATCGGTTCCTTTTTACCGATATTAATGAAGCTCGCTTGCTGCGCTTCATTGGATACATTTTCTGGGAATTAGAACACCGATTATCCGAACGTCGATTATTCTGATATTCGTTATCCGAAGTGTCGATTATACGGAAATTGATTCTCTGATTGTCAATTATCCGGATGTATAAACTATACTTGAATTTCCTTCCTATTTAAAACGTTGTCCCAAATAATCGAGCAAGCTTGGTTATTTTCGTATTCGTGTATTAATAAAGAGTGTTGATTCTCTCTTCAAAACTTTTATCATAAGTAAATAAGTCGTTCCATAATAAAACAAAAGCATATTATTTGATATTTCGTACCAATTTTAAACTTGAATCAGTAACCGTATTTCCAGCTCAATTTTTCTTTCCGCGTGCCTCGAGTTTGCTACACAGTAGGACTTCAGATATAGGTTAATTATCGATTGCCCTTCATCTTATCCTTTATCTCCCCAGTAATATTTCAATACGGCCACCAGTTTCGGTACTCAAGACGTAGTAGAGCGCCCTGGCGAACGTGGCTACGGGAACGTGGCTAAAATTTTCATCGCTCGAAACGTCGAAAGTTTAACAAAGCCGTCGTCGTGTTCGCGTTTCACGGGGACGAAACTTCAAAAACTCCCCCCTCCTCCGTTCTCTAGGCAGTCAAGAAATTCATCGTCGTAAACGTAACCATTGTTCCTGGGAATCAAAGTTCGATTCGCCTCCGACCTCGTTTATCCGCCTTTCCCTCCCCGCGGTACGGTCTCGCGAATGAAAATCGTTCCGATTCCAATTAAAAATCGGAGTAGATGGAAGGCTGGAAAAAAGAAAGGAAACGATTCGAACATAGCGATCGACCGTGACGCGACCATCCACGGCGATGATGTCGAGGGATGTTAATTGATCATGCGGCCGTCGAGCGTCGATATTATACATCCGCGATATCCGAGACACGGTGTGCACGATAACGACGAGAGATCGGCGTCGAATCGTAACGTTTAACAGACCGTCGAAACATATGAAAATCCAATCAAGCAGCTCGACGTACACGCGCGTACGTGTGCCCGCGCGCGTGTCTCCGTGACGCGTTGAATCCGAGTGATATTGTTCCGGTTTAATTTTACGGTGACCGCGTTTGGGTTAAAACAGCGTTTTGAATATTTTTTTCGTTAGTCGGCCAACAGTTCCTCTGGTGACCTATTTGGGGTGTACTTGTATTCATTTGTTGTATTGGTTCGAAAGTGGAAAACTTGGAGATTACGGTTAACCTTTTGCGCTCGAGAGGTGACTCTCGGTTACCACCAGGTTTGACGCAGTAAATCAACTAGCAATGATGTTTGTTCAAGGTTAATTTCTTCGGAACCCAGTGTCGATAAAATAAATGTCAAAGGGGTAAGCGTGACCTGATTTTCAAATCTCAAATTGGAAAATGTCATCTTCGGAGTCAATCTAAGCTTAGCATTTATAGCGATAGAATTCTTTGGTGGTAGATATCGTTGATGGTAGATTCGATAATTAATTCCGATTTTTCGCGAAGTACAGGTTGGCCGAGTCAGTGTCGGAGGCCCATTGCGAATCTTATTCGCGGCGCAAAGTAGAGATCACGGTGGTCTAGCGTTTTCTATTAATAGAAACACGTGTGCACGCATGACGGGGCGCACCTCGATAAATCAACGACGATAAAAGAGCTCGCGGCGGCGATCGTTGCATCGTTGAAGACTTCCGAGGCCCACGCGCCTGCGATACAAGTTTGGAAAACGACGATCGACTCGCGGCTCCATAAATCGCAAACATCGCACGATCGTTCGCGACTTTCCACGCTCGGATAGAGTCGACGCTTAAAACTGGAGGCGAACGATAGCGTTATCGCGTTTAATGTTGTTCCTGGCTTCCGTGCGAGGGGTTATCCAAAATCCTCCCACGCACGTAGAATTAACACGTTTGGGTTCACTATATGGAACAGTTTCAGTTGATTTGCGTTGCTATTACAATGTCAACTGAGTTTTCTTTCTCTTATAATGATCAAGCTGTACCTTTATACGTTTTTATGTAGAATAACGAAAGGATTCGATCTATGCAAAGAATATATTGCAAGTATTACGTATACTATTGCATTTATAAAAGAAACAAGGTCCTACGAATATAGTGTGGTCCTCGAATTATTCATTTTTACCCTTCAAGATTCTTCTCTAAATGAACCAATAACAGAGTATTTTTATGTAAAATGACGAAAGGATTCAATCTATGCAAAGAATATATTGCAAGTATTACATGCACTATTGCATTTATAAAAGAAACAAGGTCCTACGAATATAGTGTGGTCCTCGAATTATTCATCTTTACCCTTCAAGATTCTTCTCTAAATGAACCAATAACAGAGTATTTTTATGTAAAATGACGAAAGGATTCAATCTATGCAAAGAATATGTTGCAAGTATTACATGCACTATTGCATTTATAAAAGAAACAAGGTCCTACGAATATAGTGGTCCTCGAATTATTCATCTTTACCCTTCAACATTTTTCTCTAAATGCAACGATAACAGAATTATGACTATTACACCCTGTATTCGATCGAAGTACTTGAGAAATGATCATTTCGACGGTCTACCCTCTTATTCTGCTTGCCTAACGCCGAGGCTCGTTGTTGGCAGTTCCAGTCACGGAAGCAAATTTGTCACATTTCCGAACGATAAAATCGCGACACCTCGGTGAGAATTCGCCGCAGTCTGTAAAAATAATCCTGACGGCGAAACGAGAGAAACGAGCTCCCGTTGCGGAAGTACTATAAAATACGGAGCGCGGGGTCTCGAGGATAGTCGCCGTTTTCCCGAGACCAGTAAATCTTCTAACGCCGTTAAGAGGAACGGTCCTCCAAGAAAACCTGAAACACGCTGCAAGGTTACGCGGATAACGCTTAGGCTCGCGGAAACCGCCACCGAAATAGCGCCGAGAGAACGCTGCTTTTCAGCGGTAAACACACCTAGAGCTCTCGTAACAGTTTCGACGCGCGACTCGATTTTCCTAAATTCGTTAAGGCGTGCAGGTTTCTGTGGGAGCAGCTCTTATCGCCACGTGACACGGGCGACGCGGTACGAGAGACCGTGTCGAAGATCTAGCGAGTCGCCATCGAGGAAATTGGATTTCTGTCGTTGATTGCGTTGTGGGCGCATCGAAATTTTTCTGGGTTTAAAGAAAGAGGGAATTGGTGGAACGATACATTCCGAGACGGGGAAGAACAGAATTTGATAAGAATGGTAGGCGAAGTGTGAGATAGTTGTTACTATTGGCAACTCGAGAGCTTCTACGTTGCCCGAGAATTTTACGTAACAAGAACGAGCAACAGAGCTTGGATGTAGTAATAATTGTAGAGAAATTTACTTGCTTAGTGGTACGTGAATATTGCGAAGATTTGGATATCGTCTACTTTGATATTTAAATTTAGAAGAACATTTACCTCTGTACACACGTTCACGCTCTTCCTGGTCGAGAGGCTAGCGTCGGTTTTGATTAGAAGAAGCTCATAATCCAAATGATCAAGATGCACATTGCTATATAGACCATCTTATCGATTTAAAATTATTAAGATCCATGGTGCTGTTATTAAGTTCGTGCTTTGAAATCACAATGATCAAGGTACACGTTCATGTAATAAAATGTAGATAATAAATATGGAACATCGATGTCGCACTAGCTTAATTCAGATACCTTGTCCACCGCTGTTCCTAAGTTCCCTTCACTTCGCGCACCTTCTCTAAAGTTCTTCCTGTTCGAATTTCGCGGCGTCTCGACAAACGGCAAAGCGATTCGCGCGCGTAGAAGCAGACGCTGCAAACGCGTCGTCGACACTGTCACGAAGCGGGTTTCATCGGTTCCAGAACCGGACGAGAGCAGCCGTCGCATCCCCGCCACGCTTTTACGGCGAGAAACGGGCCTTAAGCCTTGCCCACAATCACTGCTCGCCTCTGACTCCTCGTAGACGGTCGAGAGAGGCCACTTGAGATGTAACGTCGACGCGATGATTCGGAAGCTCGGCCACGAATGTTTCAGCTGACTGATGAATGGCTCTGGATATTTTCATCTTGAACGTCAAGCTTTTTCATAAATATCCGGCAAAGGGAGACGTTTTCCCAGGCTACTTGCTATGCGATAAGAAAAAAGCACAAGATGAACTTGTAAAAGTGTACCAGGAACGACGCTCTATTTTGTTTTACCGCAATCGTATGGAAATTATATAATTATGGAGGATTATCGGAGTGCTTTTCTGGTTTTGTAAGGTTTTTGTGTACCCTTTCGGGTCGATGACCCTGACGTTGATTTATTTTTTGACACCATCGCCATTTTTCGATTGACAATATCAATACACGAACACGTTATTGGTACGTCGTTTGATATTTAAACCATTAATATCCTGATGATGTGCCCTTCGACATTGATACTGTCACTACGTCTCGTGATATCTCAGTAGTATCGATATCCTGTCTGTATACCTACGGACACTGACATCATCGAAACCTTGACGTAGATGTCGATACTGCAGCTGCATACTACAGCACTCCATCATACAAATATGTATATTCGCAGTGTAATTAATACAACAATATTTCTAATAACAATTCTCTATTCCTGACACAGTGGTCCAACTAGAAAAGTGAAATTCATTCACAAGTGAATGAATCCATCCCACGCGTCCATCCTTAAAATTCCATCCTTTTCAAGATTTCCAAGTGGGTTCATCTCGCGTCCATTGTAAACGTCTTGGTGCATTCAAATGCAGCAGGAGTATCGCGCGATGGGGAGTGGCTGAAATTTTCACGTGCAACGAATAGACGCTACCCTGACCGCTTTCGAGTCGCGCAAAACCCCACGTTAGGGGCGGAGGTTTACACTGAGAAGGTTGGCCCGTTTTCTGGTACAAATTAAATTGTGCTCGATAGCATCTTCCAGGACAACCAGACGAGATTTACGAAGATGAGAACGGCGCGGCGTCACAGCGGGTCGGCCCTACCGTGAGTTACGAGCGTCGCTACGAATTACCCAATATTGCAGCGCGATAGCGCAACTGTATAATGCGATGAGCTTTGCGATACATATCAAGTCTCCTTGTTGAACGTAATCGTTTACGGAAAGCACTTCGTTTCTGACGTCTTATGATTGTATAATTTTATGTATCGATTGTAAAGAGTCGAAGGAAATTTCATTATTTTCTTGGACCTTGATTATTTGGTGGGCCATAAATGACTCGTCTTCAGCGGTCTATTTACGGTGATGAGTGGTAGATGCGAGGGACGTTGAAATAAATAGATTGAGCTCTTCTCGTAACTAAAGCAAGAAATACCTTCATTTTACTCGATTGTACGTGAGTAAAACCTTCTTACATGACTTTCATACCCTGAATCTTGTCCAACTTTCAACAATGTTCTCAAAATTAAATTAATGGACAGATCTGTTATACAATTTGTCCCAAGACTCCCAACAAGTGATCGAAACGTCGTCGCCCTAAATAAATCAAACTTAATCCCCTCCCATTCCCCTGAAAAGCACCACGACTCTACTTTGTCCACCCACATTAACAACAAAGTCCACGAACCTCGCCTTCAATCCCTGAAGAATCCATTCGCCGGCTCACGTCCTGTTCTTCAGCTTCTCCTTACTTTCATCCCCCAAATTGAGTCCACGATGGACGGTCGAGTAATTTCGAAAATTCCGAGCGAAGATGCCTGGTGACGTTGCGCGACGTACCTTGCATTTAGGTCTCCTTCGGTGGACGACCTCGGGCCCTACGGGCGTCGACCCGCGAGATAGGCAGAGGAGACACATGAGACGGCACGAAGAGTTTCAGATACGACAGACCAGGAGGACGGAGCCGTATGAAATTGACACCGTGTATTACAGAGAAAGCTGACTCTACGCGCGCCATATGCTTTCTTAAGCTCTACGGGTCGGAGTTACGCGTTACCGGATTTCAGACGCCGCGCGGAGGATGAAATTCATCCTCAGGAAACGCAAAGTAATCGTAATCGTGGCGAGGAGTAGGATTCGCGGAGTTTTACGCTCGGAGAACAAGATCGAGAGGCGTAGGAGCGGTTTGAGCTTGCGAGGGAGCGGAAAGTATTAATTTAGACCAGTAGAAAACTGCCGGGAGCTATTGTACCGTATATTCTTTTATAGGTAGGACTTAAAGTTCAAACCTAAGGTTCTAACAATAGACACGATAAAATAATTCTGTGCGCAAGCTTGACATTAACGCGACTGCAACGTTTCTCAAGATCCCATCGTGTTGCATAACAGCGCGTTACTTGTCATATTTGTCACCCTCAATTACATCCAGTTGTCTCCGTCAGTGGATGACCCAGTTCGCGTGGTTCAGAAGCCGATGGCAAAAACGACAACCAGGGAGGAAGATGGAATGGAGGTTTGGTCCCGTTTATCTATGGAATCGTCGATAATTCTAAATTGCTTAATCCCAAAGTTCTCCAATAAATTCGTCTCCCTCGTCGTTATTCGTTGTTTCCCGGGGATCTTGTCATTGGAAGCATTCCGTACGACTCGAGGCAAGTTCCGTTCGGTCACCAAAATTTCGACATTGTTTGCTGATGTTTGCCTACGTGATTTACTCAGCGACGATTTCGGCAGCATATCCCATTCGAGTCCTATTTGGAAACCGTTTCGGTCCCTCTCGAATTCGAGCTAGAAATCAGCAGTTTTATTGACTTAGAGCGGTTCAGAAACTCATGGTCCTCGCGTTTATTCCATATTCTTCTTTCTTTATTTCATCTTTGATTCTTCTTAAAGAATCCATTGATGTTTACGTGTTAATCGATGACAATTGTTCAGACAGAAACTGTCAGTTTCTAGAGAATATATAAACAGTGCAAATTAATTGTATCTGGTGCACATTTGCCCTCGATATTGAAATCAATCATGTTCCACATGTATAATTGAATGTTTATATGCAGAATTTTGTATTTCTACAATTAACAAGAAACCGACGTGCTGTAAAATTTTAAAGGCATATTAAAGGCAGATAATCCAACCATCTTTTTTGAACAGACTTTCGTTTCCTCGGAGGTTATCACTCCGAACAGGTGCAGATTGGCGTTCAGTCCAATCGCCAGTCTCGATTGTCTTCCAGAATCCTTCCAATATCTTCCTCCGACGATCATCCCCTCAATCAGCCCCGAAGCACACGTCGCTGGAGCCTCGAAGACGTCTGGAGAGGCACGTGATACTGTTATCCTCGCGGAGACCGTCGTTGTCTCGATCCTGACTGACAGGAATCGACGGAAAGAATGGAGGGTTGCTAGCAATCGCGAATGCAAATCGACAGGGGACACGGTGCAACGACGTGTCCGCCAATACCGAGTCCTTGCCCTCTTATCGAGGATTAGCCTAGAGGGCCGACGAACCGCTCTGAATTTCGATGAATCCGGATAACCGTCTGCGCGACGGTCCGCTACTATTCAGAACTCTCCTTAATCTCGTCGTCGGTTGTTCCAGTCGAGCGTCTGTCGACCTATCGGGGAGCCTGGTTGCCAGTGGAAAAGAAAAACCGACGGATATCTCGGCCAAGAAGGGCGAACGAGAAAGAGAAATTGCGAGGATAAGGGAGCAAGATAAAGAAGAGGATGAGGGAGTTGCAGCCAAAGCGAAACAGTGCGATGCTGGAATCGCCCTTGGAATCCTTGGTTAAGGATGTTCGAATCATTGGTCTGCAGTTGGGTGCTTGATACCGTTTTTCTTATTAAGTTAGTTAAAGGAGTTGTAGACGTTCTGAAAGGTGTCTCTTCGTGTTAGAAATTCAGTGTTCATCGGTTAAGAGCTCTCTACTTGGAACAGCACGAGCTTTTAATGTAGACGGAACTGACACTTGTTCTCAACATAAAAGGAACTGATCGGATCTTGTAACCCCAGAGGAAACTGACACGACTTCGTATCCTAGAGGAAATCGATGCGAGCTTCCAACGTAAAAGAATCACCTCCAACCCCCAGAAATCTACGCTTTCCTATAGGTGTTGACCAAGCTGAAAGCGAAAAGATACACGACGACAGCGAATACATTCATAGTTATCAATTACGCTCGACAGTGCACATTTGTTGTGTCTCGCGTGTGCCACAGCACACGCTGCTTCGATCGTTGAATTAATTACGAGGACATACGGGGAACGAAAAGGAAGGGGATGATAAAAGAATGATTGAAGAGGAACCGCGATAGGGACTGGTGTATCTGACAGACCGCGTGCTCGTCGAGACTGGGTGCGGTTTGCGTTTCAATTTCGCGAAAGAAGATACGATAATAGCGCTGTTTCGAGTGGGAGCGTGGTCTCGTCGTGCAATTACTTTAATTCTCCTAATTGAAGAGACGCGTCGGCGTGTCGCCTCCGCGGAGGAAGACGCAGCACAGGAACAAAGCGATATACCGAGTCGAGTGCGCAATTTCGAGTGTTTGCCACGTAACCTGTAAGTGTCGATTAATTAAACGAGGCTCGTTCAAGACTTCAGTCCCTTTTATCTTGTCCCCCGGTTTTTTGTATGACCCGAAGTGCGTGATTATCGGTCCCGTTGGCGCCTTTGGACTTCAGACTGCTTTTAGCTCGACCTCTTCAGTCGGGTACATTTCGATCGAGCTAGGACGGCCACTCGGCGACACTTCTTCTACTTTAAGACACAATAAATGTGACGTCAAGGATGAAGCGCTTGTAACGCGGTCTTTATAATTGGAAGCATTCCTGGTATTACCAGATCTTATGTAGGTACAGTTTGTCAAGGAAATCTTTGCTTTTGGTCGATAAACGCATTCGCGACCAACAGATATTTTACGTTTCTAATACCGAGGACTGACGAAAGTAATAGAATTCTGAAGCTGGACATCGGAAATTTATATCGTTAACAAAATATCTTTTGAAACATCAATGTTGCAAACATGTAATGTATAAAATAAAAAGATTTTCATAATTTTTCATAACCAGGGATAGTGTTCGAAGTGACGTAAATTCGCGTCAGTGGTCGCGAATGTGTTAATATGAAAACGAACGAAAACGGAAGCATCTTTTCGTTAAGTGTCGCGTGAGTATCCCCGTTATTTTTTAGAACTTGCTAGTTGAAGACAGTCCAGTTTTGAAACGAATCCCAAAATTGATATTTTAGGTCATTCGTTCTACTGAAAATTAATGTAATAATACCTCTATAATTTTATATATTTAATTATGTTCTACAAATTATTATGATTTATCTTCCCTAATGGTTCAAACAATGTTTACTACCTATATTATTTTTTTTACTAAATTTTAGAAGAGCCCCAAGACTCACATGTTTAATATGCGGTATACTTTAAAGGAACCCTTATCAGCAATCATTTAATTTCTCCATTCGTTGGTAAACAGGTGCTCGATCGTGGCCAACCGATAAACGCGACACCGACACACATGTTGCGCAGGTCCTGTGTACGCGACGCATATTGCCGATGGCGCGTTCTCCGCGCAAACAGAAAATTCTGTCGCACGGCCGTCGTATTATCGGTTCCTGGGAACGGTGTTCCCGTGGCTGGTCGCCCGTTGTCCCTGGCCCGACCTCCATTTCGCTTTTGCCTCTGCCGGTGCCCGCATCCTGTCCCAATGCAATCAAATTACTCGCTGCTCGACGCGCCAACGGGGAAATGTCGTTAACCGTGGTGGTTATCGCCGGTGCGTGTCGCGTGTCGCGCTTTAAATCGAGTTTGTACTTTCTGCACAGCCTAGCCGCCCTGGCTGGGAGCGTTCAGGGCCCTGGGCTAAACTCGATTTTTGTTTTTGCCCCTAGGAAATTCTCTGGTGACCGTCCAGGGCCACCGTTGCCCTCCAACACTGCTTTGTAGTCATTCTGCCATTCTGTACCTTCGTTCATGACCAGTGACAGCTCTCGAGAACATGGTTCGCAACGAAAACAGTAGAGGGAGTCGTTGCTAGGCGTAGGGAACGTTTGTTCTGCAAGTGTCGCGTGGGTATCTTTAGGAGATGCTGCTGGTTCTAATGTTGGTGTACTTTGTTGCCCTTAAATAAAGTCTTCTGCTTTGAAAAACGAGTTAGGAAAACAGTAAAGAGAGAGAGAGAGTCGTTGTTAAGTGTAGGGAACGTTTGTTCTGTAAGTGTCATGTGGGTATCTTTAGGAATTCTTGATGCTGCTGTCTCCAAAGTTGATGTGCTTTGTTTCCCTTAAATAAAGTCTTCTGCTTCGAAAAGTGATTTACGAAAACAGTAGAGAAAGAGAGAGAGTCGTTGTTAGGTGCAGGGAACGTTTGTTCTGTAAGTGTCGCGAGGGTATCTTCAGCAGTTTTTGATGCTACCGGTTCCAGAGTATGTGTGCTTTATCCTTATGTCTTCTGCTTTGAAAGATGAATTAAGTGTAGTGATAATTTGTTCGATAAGTGTCGCGTGGGTATCCCTACCACTTCTTCGAACTTGCTGGCTTGGAAAGAGTCTAGTTCTGAATCGAAGAAAGTGAAATTAATTCGTTTCATTTCTTCTTTAAAACTGACATGTCGAACATCCTAAATCAAACCGAGTCCTGGGTCAAACTTCATTCTCCTTTTCGTTCGGAGCGAATTCTCTAGCGACCAGGGACGACCATCAACTTCGACACCACCGCTCCCCAGTCATTCTACCATTTCGTTTCGCGTCGCTTGGATGGAGCCTCGTTCCTCTGTTCATTCGTGTCCATTGACGACTCTCGAAACGTTCCAGACGCGACCACCGCGCCGGATCGTTCGATAGATCGAGCTATCTTCGCGTCCGTGGAAACACGTCGTTCGGTTTGATCGAGAGGGACCTAGCGCCAACTGTACACGTCCACCACCCTCCTCTGGGGAGTGGTAAATCTTAATTCTCCCAGTTGGCGATTGTTCTCTATTCTCTCGTCCGTGCTGTGGAACTGGTTCATCGATGATACGAGTTTCTCGTGGGAATTCTCGTTTGAAGGGGATCTGCATAATTGTTTTCGAGCTTTTCTTTCTTTAGCGTGGACGAATTCGACGAGTTTGCGGGGAGAGAATTGTATCAACTCGTGGAACAATATGTATACGAACTTGAAATACATTACAATAATTTAAAACGCACTTAAGTTTATTTACGATGGGTTTGACAAACCTTAGGCTTTGAAACTCCCTTCTAACTCAACCACTAATTCATCAGGCATTAGAATTTATTCTGACAACTGACACGGTGACTACAATTCCTCTTTTCACGTTTGGAGTGTGAAATATGTCGATTCGCGATAAAACAGAATTTTTTCCGAAAACAGTCCACTCGTTGATTGTCGATTATCGTTCGACGTGACTCGTTAATTAGATTTGCGTGTCCCGCCTGGTACACGGGGGAATCTGGTTTCAATTTTTACGCAAACGCCCTTTGAGCGACGGGGTCTGCCCGTTTTTCGCGGTTTTTTTTTTATCTGGCTGCAAGGATCAGCGTGGATTGTTCGCCGATTGACGCGATAGCGTACGAAACAAATCGTTATGCATAGATTGGAAATCGCGTCGCGGGAAGATAGCGCGTCGTTACGTGGCGCGAATGCGTTCCGCGAAATCCAGAAATATATCATTCTCACATCAATCGTTAAAGTATCGGTGCGCTGAAGTGATCTATCGCTCGGAGGAATTTGAAACGCGCAATATTACACGTATACTGAATTTATCTGCGACTCTTTATCTTTGCTGATCAAATTATTCGGGGAATCGAAGAAAGAACATTTTTTCTATTTTTAGAAAGCAATGAAAGCGTGATCTTTCATTTGATATTTTGATCTCCTCAGGCCCCGTGCATATTTTATTTTTTAGTTCAGTTACATTTCTCACTACTCCATTATGTGTAAGTAAATCGCACTCGTAATTAAAGAGCCAATTCGAGGCCAACAGAAAAATTATACTCATTTTACATTCAATCCACTCAACAAGCGATCCAGAGTAATAGGATTTCTGTTTGATTGGTATAATTACTGCTCTTAATTGAAATTAAAATTCGATAAAACGTTTGAGAGATGGTTGACTTCGTGTGGCAATAACGTATTGTATCAAATGCAAAAATTAATCGGGACTTTATTGGATGCGTTTATCGCGGAGTTCCTAGCTTTCTCGATGATTACTTTTGTCAATGTTAAACGGCGCAATTAGTTCGATGAATGTCCGCGCGCACCATTAGTGCGATAGACTACTTTCGATCAAAAGCCCTCGTAATACGGTTGACTTTTAGATGTAATTTCGAAATTCCATGGCAATCGGCTTAAATTGAGTTGCAATGAAATTCCCCCACGCAGCAACATAGTTGCGTTAAAGTAGTCTGATATATGTTTAATCTCTTTAATCCGCGTAATGTGAATCACGTTTGCGAATCGGCTTTGTGTTAATACGATTACTTTCATCTTTTGAAATACTTTCATTGCTCCAAATTCTGTGAAACGAAGCTTTGAAAAGGAAGTCACACACAAACATTTTAGAGATTGTCTAACTTTCTCTGCGAATAGAATTCTACAGGTAAAAGCAACGATACAATTTCGTTAATACTTTGTTAATTTGATGGCAATGCGATTAAAATAAATTTTACCCAGTTGGCGAATAATATTTTAAAATGTTCTCGTGCTTCGTTCAGAAATAGCAAAAAATGGTTTCCGTTATTTCTTTATCCTATATAAACGCGGAACTTAAAAGTCAAAATACGGAGCGGCTCTGAAGTGTTCGGTCAAACTTAACTAGCGTATTTTAGGAACCCTACTGGTAAAACATAGGATCCAAAGCACCGCGTGCAACGTGGAATAGCATAATTAGCATAGAATAACCGTCGTGGCTGACAGATGACGTCCCAAAAGTTCTCTTTTTGTTCAAGAATCTCGCCCCGCACCTGTACAGTTTTTACGTACCACTTCACCCTCTTTGGGGTCAGATTATTTTGTTTAAAATAAGGCATTTTGTACTGGAATTCTATTTAACGTTCATTCAACTTTGGCGTTAATAGAATGCAGTAACTTTAGTTAGCAAGAAGTGGAGGGGATAGCCATGCGACACTTAACGACGATTCACTGTTTCTCGATGACGAAGGTTGCAAAATGAAAGAGGACTTTCTGACGCGTATTAACACGAGGTATCGGCTATAAAATCTCGTACATTCCTTAACATCCTGCATATAATGGTTCTTCGACCGCAAACCCAGTAGCAGCATTCCTGAAGAGGTCGGAATGGTTGCGACCGGCGAAAAACGTGTCTATGGAGTCCAGACGATATGTCACGATTTCTCCAGTACGGTTAACGGAGTACGTTAAGACAGTTTCGCCAGATATTTCAGGAACGCCTTGTATAAATACTACTGGCAAAGGGGCAAACGCGATACGCGCAAGGCTGAGGCTTTGCGAGACGTGCGATATTAGCGGCACGTTCGTGTTCCCGTGGTATAGCCCCGAGTGCTCGACCTTGGGTTCAATCTCGCGGGAATTCGGGAACCTCGGCAGCAGTAAGGATCCCCTCACCCCCAACGTGGCCGTTTCTCAGGCAGAGAGAGAGAGAGAGAGAGAGAGAGAGAGAGAGAGAGAGAGAGAGTGAGT
>NC_071977.1:22577437-22584721 GCF_026283585.1 Hylaeus volcanicus
AGAGAGAGAGAGAGAGAGAGAGAGAGAGAGAGAGAGAGAGAGAGAGCTGACTTTATGCCCGTAAGCCGCCGTTATTGCTGCGGCGCGACGGTTTGCACGCCGCGGTATGCGTTTCATGAAAGATGGATCGCGTGCCGCGTCCCCTTATAGAGACTTCTCTCTTCCAGGGGTCATGTATTGGCCATGAAAAAGGCTTTAGACATAAGAAGCGACTTTAACGTAATACTTGGACCTGGCCTACGAGCCACAGAGGACTTTGCGCCGGCCAATAATGTTTTCTCTGGAGATAGAGGACACTTTAAATTATCGAATGTTTCCATTGCGGTGTTTTCGCTGAAATTTTGAAGCTACTCTCGAAATAAGCGCTTTCTCGTAATATCTTGCCACGTTCCTTGCGTGATTTTTGGCAGTAGTCCGTGTCAAAAAGCCAAACTTCTTGGGTTTGTTTTCCAAGACGAGAAAAGGGGTGCGATAGAGGCTGCGTGTATTCCATTTTCGAACGTGTTTCGCTTTCTGTTTCTAATTCGATAATCTTCCTTTCGCTTTAATTCTCATCGTATTAATCACGTTTGCGTCACTCACAAATTTTTCCATTTATTAAATGCGCTGATAACTGTTTGAGAAGAGAAATCGATCGATTGAAAATACAGAACGTAAAACGCATCACTGGGGATGCGATTTTCCAATTTTTGGTGCCGTGTCAAAAGTCATTCCCGCGCTGTACTCGAGAAAAGGTGATTGTGTAAATATTTGACCACGGATTTGGTTTATTTGGTGAAATAGAAGGGACGGTTATAGTTCTATGTATCGTGGAAAAAAAATCAAAAAAGGTAGAAACGCGCGCAATAACTGCTGCGTTCAAACAAAAACATGAAAAAATCATCGGTGCCATGCGTTTCGCAGTTTTCGATTTTTTTTTTAGTCGAGTAACCAAAGAGTCCATCGCTTCCAATCTATCTGTGATTTTAAATCGCACTGAATCACATTCGTGGCCCGTGTAACCATAAAATTATATTAATAATTCTGCTACGTAATTAACGCTACAATAATTATACTTATACTCTCGTCGAGTGGAATTGTCATATTTAGCAAAATTATATTAATATTAGTTCGTCTGGAAAGTCCAAGCTGATTTTTGGTAGGTGCTACACGTCTGTTTATAGTGAAATGGTTGAAAACAATTATCATGGGTGCATCCCTTAAAAGGTGGAAATTCAAATGTGCCTTTGAATTATTCTTAAAAATTGGCACGAACTTTCTGGACAACCCAATAATATAAATTGAAAAGGGAACACAGATGTAAATAATCTCTATACGAAACAACTAGTCAGATTAGAGATTACTATTGCTTCGAATGAAAGCAAATGTAGAATCCACGATTGGAGACAATTAACGTACCTGTATCCTCGCATAAACTTTGAGGCTGCCTCTATCCAGCGACTCAACACTATTCTCTTATTCATCTCCTTCATCTAAACCCACCCCGTAAGATCCAAAAAGTTCCCGCAAAAATAGCCATAATCCTAAACCTGTGCTCGAAGCTTGGATCCCCTGTCCCGTTTCGGTTCCCTCGTGTGCAGACGCTGATCCCTTTCTCCGTTTTCGCGTTAAATTTAATCGCATTACGGCTAATCGGTGTTGGTGCCATCGATTAATAGCGCGACGTATCCTGGAAAGTTGCAGCATCGCCGGCTGTATGGAGTAACACACAGGAACAAAGTTTTCAACCGGTGTTGTTCGTCGTCGGCGTCGTCACCGAGGCTTAGCCGCACATGGCGCTTTATCAACGTTGTAACGAGCTGTCGGCGTTATTGCCGAGGTGTCTCCGTTACCGCGGAAGCTGACGTGGCGTTTCTAATAAAACGATCGCGCCCGCGCAACGCTGCCAAGGTAACCTGCATTGTGTCAGGATCCAAGGCGACGCGGATGGAGGATGTTGGTAAAGGGTTCGTGTTAACGACCCTGCCGGGCTCCCTATAATCCTGCGGTGGATCAATCTAGTCGACCAGGAGATTTAGAGGAAGCCCCTCGAAACTTGTGTTACGGCCTCGGTCCCCCCTCGTTCCGACACTGATCGAATTATTATTTGTTTCCCTCGGGAACTACGACGAGAGGATGAGAAAATGAGAGGAACGTTGAAGAGTTTTGTATTTGGTACGATGCGATAGTTCGATCCAGCTGTGCACTAGTAGCTGTCTCTGCGGGCCAACAGGTTCAAGTGGTAGAGATAATCATGCGACACTTATCGAACACTGTACACTCAATCATCTCGCCGCAAAGCCTCTTCTGGTTGAATTTTAATAATTAACGTGGGTGACATTGCTGTGATATTAATCGAGTTCTTTGCAAAGTTTTCGCACGAACGCGACGCCGTGGATTGTTTGTCCTTTCCCCCCCTCTCCTCTGTCATGATCGTGGGACGTGATGAATAATCAGAGCCCGGTCAGGGACTGGAAGGTCCGCGAATTAATGAAACCAATATAAAACCTTGCTTTCCTCGTGTCGCGTCCGAAAGTTGGGAAATTCATTTTGCGCGCCGCTTCACCCGTCGAGCCCTTCCCCCCATCCCTTTCACGGCGTGCCTTCAATTACAACCACGTCGAGGGACTCTATAGATCCCATGCAAATGATTCCTTACGGATTATGAATTGTAAATGCGTCCGTCGGATCGACGTTGCCTCGAGTACGCCGTGCAATCGGGCAGTGTTTGATTTCACCTTAATTTCGAGGGATGGCGAACGTTGGCGAACGCTGGCGCACGCGATAGCACATGCGCTAAGAAGAAACTGTTGCCAGAACAGCTTGTAATGAAAATTGACAGTAGTACTCTTCGAAGCATGTACTTTTACTACTCATAACAAACATTTACATTCCATATTTAATATCTTTAGAAAAAAATCCTCGAGTGACAACCCTCCCCAATTTGGAAGTTCTCCTTTCACATCTTTCTGACAGAAAAACGCGCGTGTCGCCTTTGTCCATTTTTCCCTTTCAGGAATCCCGTCTCGTGGTAGCTTCGAAGACGCGTCTGGACTCGCGACGAGTGTCTCGTGCGCGTCGTCAGGCTTCGAGGAACAATCGCGTCCGACGCCATGCGTCCCGAACGGCAAGAAACACCGGTCGACATTAGGGACGTATCGCGGGGCGCTATGTCGCCTAATTTCGCGCCACGCGCCCCTACACGGGTGCTCATTAACGAACTACGTGTGCAACGCCGCCGTGTGTCTGTGTTTACGGCCGCATGGCGTGTTGTGAGAGTACCGTCCCGTGTTTCCACGCAAATATCAAACGCGACGCCCAGACAGGGCTGCAACCATGGGGGTGGATTTTCGCACGGACTGAACCCGAGTTGCGGAATTTTCTCGTTCCGTTGAATCAAGGCTTGGTCTTTAGCACGGTTTAATATTACCGTTTCCAAAACTTCAGCCGCCGTGGAACGTTATTCCGCGAAAGTGTCTTCCCAAAGTAGACTTGAACAGTGTAACTTGTCGTTGGGAGTTGGAACGACTCTAAGAACGTACTTTATTTGCAGTATTTTGAGTAATCTACTTATTTTATTGGGGAGATGTAGGTCCTTTTTACGTGGAAGACACGAGGTTTCACGGCGTGGAATTTGTTTCTAGAAGTAAGATTAGGTGTAGAAATTAATTCTGTGACTTTAACTCTGTTTTAAATAGAAATATTTACTCGTCGTTTCGTTAGATGACCAAGCTTCTCAAGCTGAACCTACTCATGCTAATGGCCATCGAAATATTTTGATACGAGTCCTCTAATTCAGTACTCCCTAAGGTATCGTAATTTAATCTCGCCAAAGTATCGCAACTATCCCTCCCCATCGCTGGAAGTGTCGGATTGCTCGAAGATGCAGCGGCTGCATATAGGGCCTGTCGTCTATCTACGACGTTTTGATACGTCGAGTTGGCTCGCATTACCAGAAATGCATCAGCACACGTCAGACTGTTCTCGTGCAGACTCGTTGGACGCGAGATTGCGACGATGAGGAGACGCGACAGTGATCGGCTGCCGCAGAGAGCCCCGAAGGATTTTGGCAAGAGGCAGGAAATTTTGAGGACACCATTGTCGACCCGGTTCATTGTTCTCATTGTTTCTCGTCACGTGCCACCATGTTCTTGGAGAAACACCGGCGAAGCGAGCAGCGAAGGTTTCCACAGGTCGTGGAAATGGCGAAAACAGACGGGAATAAGAAGAAAGTGGAAGAAAGGGAAGGGCGAGGTTTAACGTCTTCGATGATAGATGGTTGCCAGTGATAAATTAAGCCTCTTCCCTCGAGAAGACGCAAAGTCGCGTGGACGAATGGCGGATAATATCCGACGCATTCGTATAAATTTGTAGACGACAAGCTCGTTGGAGATTCTGTCGGGGTGAATGCATCGCGATTGTTCCTTGAATTTCAACGTCAAGGTATTCGTCTGAGAGTAATCGATGTGGGTCGACTGTGAATTCGAGGGTTGCCAAATGTTTTGGTCTTTGGAAACTCAGATCCTTTGTTTCGTGTTGGATTCTAACTTTAGAAGACATTCTTTTGAAATAATCGTACAATATTCACGTGAAACTATCGTTCACGCTTTAGAAAGGTCATGAAATCGTAGTTAAGTCATCCAAGAGCACATGTGCCAACGTTCGCCAAGGTCCGGGCACATGTGCTTTCGTCTCCTCTATCGCTGTGTACACGTTGTTAAAACAATCGTTTCCAATACAATGAGAATTCTGTTAGATCAAATGAATTTAAAGCTTCCTCTACCGAAATTCTATAGTGTGCTCTATCCGGAAGATAACTCTAGCGAAACGGTCGCGTTCCACGCGTGCCATCACGATTGCTCCGTCCAGGGGGACGGTAGCCATGCGTCACGATCGAGTACGTGGGTATCGAGCAGCAGGTGGGAGCTGGTGAATAAAACGTTTAAGGACGTCGACGCTAGACGCCTGAAACGCTTCTTTCTCGCCAGCGAATATCTGTTTCGGTTCCGCGTTGGCAGGTAATTCGTCCCGTGCGACGGATGGATCGATCCCCCCGAAGTTCCCCGGAATGTAGGAGCAAAAGAAACGGCGGGAACAGGAACGACCGTGGAAGTAGACGTGGACGTGGAGAATACGTTTTTCCGTCCGGTCTGCTGCATCTGCGAGGAATGATAAATCGTCGTCCCTCTCGGGCGGTGCACTCGCGCAGACGAGTATCTTTAATGTGTCGCGAACTCCTTTCACGGACCTAGAGGACTAGCCATGAAGTCGAACTATAACGTCACGACAAGCCTCCCGGGGTAGAGGCGAAATAAAAAGAGTCATCCAACGACTGGCATCGGGACTTCATAACTGCGCCAGAGCACTGCAAAACCGCCGCTTTCTGTCTTCCTTACGCTCCATTTACTTCCCAAAAAATTCATCCAGGGACACGGCTTCCTTTTCCCTCAGGGGAGAAACATGGCGATATTGTAGTCGGCACGAAAAGAGCTGGCCATTCAAGGCCACTGGCAACGGGCTATCCCCAGCCCACGCCGTTTGACTACAAGGCTTATCCTAAAAGTGCGGTCTTCTTTTGTGTAAACGGCACAAACGGCGCCATTTGTCGAAACAGAATACTTTTCAGGAACTACTAACCGCGATTGCTTTGATTTAGATGGGAAGTAACACAATCTCTATGTGTGTATGCCAAATTACCAAGCGACAGAAGACACATGTGTCCTTGCTTGTGGCAAAGTTCGCCAAGGTTCGAGCACATGTGCCCTCGAGTGCCTTTGCTCTGGTTCAAGCGTTTTTCCCGTTTCAATTTTTTTTTTAATTCAATTATATTTATTACATATAATAATATTTGTTGTGTCGTGGAAGTATGGCAAGTGAGTGGTAAAAACTTCGAAAGCGTAGATCATTCACACGGAATAATTTCCCAAGGAATGCTTACTTTCAAATACGAAGAAAACGGCTACCCTTTTGGAGTCTCCTAATTGATACACTGATTATGGAGTCGTGACGCCGAGCGCTGAGAATGAGGCCGTTGCCAGACCAGTAAATAATAATCTTGGGTTATGTTTACGGGGGTGATATACGACCGCGTAATGCTTAAACTCGGCGAACTTTTCCCCGCGATTCAGCGTGTCGGAAGTTTTTTAATAACACACAAGTTATAATCAACGTATAGGGGAGCTGTTCTCGGTGAGACGCAAATGAAGTTATGTAACCGGTAATGCCATAGGCACTTTCGCTTTGTCAACAAGGATATTACAGGGTTCAAAGAGTCATAGTCAGGGGTCATAAATATCTAAAAATTCTGATCCATTGTATTAATATCCTACTTTGAAATACAATTGTTATTCGAGAATCTTATGTTATTTATCCTCAGAATTAATCACTCCATCGCATGCTTTAAAAGACATATTGGTCTATCTAAAAAAATGGATCTATCCCTCCAAATCTCCGAAACACCTGCGCCTAGAAAGAAGATTCATTCCAAGAATCTGAAAAGCCCCGTTCGAAAGAAACTTTCGTCCGTAGCAATTCTTCATGCAAACGCATGATTTACAAGCTATTCAGGTCGAGCATGTTAGCTGCCTCGGCTAGTATATGTTAATTCCAAGCGGGTACTCCTATATCAATTCATCTCGGAACACAGAGTTCCGCGTCTAGCATCAAAGCGCGCCGCCCTTTGCGTTCGTTCTTACCAGGCCGTATCGCGGACGCCTCCGAGGAGCAACAAGAATATAAAAGAGGGATTTCCCTCTTAGCCAAGCGCTATCGATCGTCCAACGAAAACTGTCGGTCGGAATCCGAATATATTTTACGCGCGGCTCGGTAATCGGCCAGATAAGCCGCGCTCTTCCCAGCAAGCCCGAATCCAAACTTGTAACCGCGGCCATCGATTCTCCTCTGTAATCGTATTTTCCCGTGAAACGCGACGAAATCACCGCAGAGATCGCGGGATGTGCGGCTCGTTCGTCGCCGGTATCGTTCGAAACGCGTTCATCGTTCACCGATTTCCAAACCGCGGCCCCCGAAACTCGCCTGGCTGGGAATCGAAAATATTCCGATTAGAGTGGAACACGAAGCACACACCACGGGGCACGCGTGGCGAAACAAATTTCGACTCGATGTCTCCTTTGATTTCTGGATAATCATGGTAACGCCTCGTTTGCAGGTGGAATTTTAATAGGAATTATTTGTTGGTGGACTTGGGAATTTTCTTTGATGTGTGAAACGGCATGTAAAATTATGTTGTTAGCATAGAGAAATACTTAGAGAAGTAGAGGTTGTGACTGTTTCAGGGTACGGCGA
>NC_071977.1:22584731-22726568 GCF_026283585.1 Hylaeus volcanicus
CATGTAAAATTGTCTTGCATAGTGAAATACTTAGAGAAGTAGAGGTTATGACTGTTTCAGGGCACGGCGAGTTTGGGAATTAGTGGCGCTACTGAATGATGCTGGTGGTGTTGTCCTATAACGCTACTAGTTTATGCATTAAACCTGGTATTTCGATCTAGACTCACTTTCTTTTCAAGAATAGATCATCGCAAGCCACGATGACCCGAATTGGATTTTCCAGGCGGTCGTCACGTGCCATGGACGACCCCTGTCAGCCCGTCAGGACATCGACGGCGATCGTTCCCATTTGTTATTGCCGGATCTAATTGCCGGAGCGAAATGACGCTGCGGCCAGAAATTACGCCGTACATCCGACACGCACTCCGTGTGATTGCTTTACACCGTCCACCGGATGCTGCGGGATGCTCGTCAACCCCAATGAATCTGGGGCGTTTAGGCTGTTTTAAATCGTCGCGATGGTTCCCATTAGCATTTTCCCCTGAAATAGGAAATAGAATATTCTGGTGACAGTATTGAACACACGGTTGCCGAGATAGATTTCCAACGTCTGAGATACAAGCAATTCCCTTACCAAAAAAAAAAAAAAAAATGGAGCTTTCTATCTACAATCCGCGTCGAATTATTCATCTCCAGAGACTCTCCAGGAGAATGGCTCAACCAGGCCACCCACTTTGTTTACAATCCCGCAAGATCTTCCGCTCGAAGGAGTTCTCGTGAACGAGCCGGCCGCAATCGAGATTTACATGCATACGCAATATCGCTGTCAACAATACGGACGCTCGGAAACAGTTCGTTTGTCCATCAGGGCTCGGCGATTCCGTTATCCGTCCAGGACGTCGAGGAGCTGGGCCATCGTCGGAGTAAACGTGACCTCAAAATCAGCATGCAAATTCGCCGAATAATTATTCCGTGTGACCATCTCGCCCCGGGGGGCTCGCAGATCTCCCTGATTTAGGGTTAACAGCGGTTGTCGTGGTGTGTCGTACGTTGCACAGGGTCTTAGCCCGGGGCGGGACACACACGTGAACGTTATAGAGTCGTCCAGGTGACTGTGGCCTGGACTTCGGGGGTCCCGCTGGAGAAGATGTACTCCGGGGAGGCATTTAGTAGCGGTGAAATATGGCAGTCGCCGGGTTGGGAGGAGCCCCGGACCCTGTCCGCGGATACACGGGCCTGTGCGCGTTCCGTGTCACGAACGGATTAGCGTTGCATGATTATGCATGCCGGATGTTGGTAAATATAGGCGCCACTTCTTCGGGGCCGAACCGGCAGTGTTCGTTTGGAGAATCTCGCGTCTGTTGCTAAATTCGGGTCGCCAGGAACGCGCATAAAGATGAGCCTGCAAGTGAGGAGATAGTGAACGCTGTAACAGATGTAAGCGTTTTGTCGACTGGCATCGACGAACTTCTCGAATGTTTATATGAACCTAACAAAGGGACAGTTTAACCCTTTGTACTCCGAATTATATTCCAATTTCGTTGCCAACAGCTCACAACGATTTCGAGTGTTTTACTTGAAATATTCTTTAACTACAAACTAAGACAATTTAAATTAAGAAATAGTGAAACAAATTCACTTAAATACCAGTTTTATTTACGCTATTGTTGTATTTTTGTAAGTTTCAAGTGTATGATTTCCAGGATGTAGTCCTGGTTTTCTTTCGCACGTTTCACAAAAGAGTTGGTTTCTCTTCTTTCTCCAGGTATTTTTCTATTTGAGCGAACTGCACAATCCTTGCGTTTCCTTCGGGATGTACGAAAATGAAATCAGGCTTTCCATCTACACGATCGTGTTCGTCATATGCTCCAGGCCTTCCCTATTGATTTGGATATGAATGAATTTCGAGTGGGACTCGACAAAGGAGCTCGTGAGATAAAAATTGATAGGAGTGCAAAAGGTTAACAATATATGAAGTCATACTATGTATATCCAGGAACGCTTAAATAATTAAGAACCTTCCAGAGACTATTGCGAGCTTGCAATAAATGTGCCCCGAACAGTTCCTGCTAATTGCAAGATTTCCAGTACTTCACCATAGGATAAAATCAAATAAGACACACATTTACGTAAACTTCCTTTATTTTTGCGTCTCTGATCCGTCACCAAAGTGCATCCCCTCGATGCATCTCGTATATCTCATAACAGCGTACGCAAACCATCCGGTTCTAACGAGTAAACAAAGCTGAACGCTTGGAGGATCGCCAGACCGTGCTTAATTAATCCACAGTCTATTAGCGGCTAACCCGGTCACCGTATTTTCCTTTTATCGATATTTGCGCGACGTGGAGCGCCGTTACCCGCCGGTGCTCGACGGATCTTTCGATCGCTGAGAAAACAGGTGAGCACGGAAGCATTCCACGTCTTCGCAGGGAGCGTAAGTAGGGTTGATTTCGGTACTCGTGGCGATGGGGTTGATTCACGGTTTCTCTCTCCTAATGGCGGCATTTCAAAGCGAAGGGCGCGCTGAAAAGAGGAGCAAAGAGCAAAGAGAAACGGTGAAGGGTAGAGGTGGGCACGAGGAAGACGTCCTCTTCACCCTCGTCAGCCACTAAGAGCGAATATATACGGAAAGGGTGAGAATGTAACGGGCACGGGAGCGTTAGAAATCTGTGAAGGTAAATCCGTGTTTATGAGGGGTGATAAGGGTCGTCGTTAGAGACATCACAAAGGGGGGAATGCTTTCTGCACTTTCTGACGGAATGTACTTTATTCTTCCTCGGTGTACGCTCTCCACCCTTTTAGACGCGGTCAGATAATTACGCATCGGGGGGTCGTCGCTGAGAGTCGCATTTTGGTATTATAACCAGCAATGATGCGAGGGAACGATCCTCGATCTTTGCGTTCAGTCGATTACCCGCCACTTGAACCCTACCTACACACGGATGCAGGGAATCTTATCCACTGTTTTGGTTGTGAATAAAATTTTTCTAAAAAAACACATAAGATGCACAAATTTTTCTGTTCCCTCTAGGAACACAAATCTGAACCTCCAACAAGTTTCTTATACTTGTATTAAATCTCACAGACTACAGTTCCTACTAATACTTATAGTTATCCCATAAGTATTCGTACCCTCTATGTCCATTGCAGAACTTCGATTAAATTAAATAATATCTTTGATATTACCAAATGAATTTTTCACTATAAATATGTATATGAATCAGCTTATACATGTATATATTTATATAAACATCAACATATTTATACAAATATACACTTGGAAACATCAAACCTACCATTTAATTTAAACAAATTTCTTCGATAGACATAGAGGGCACGAATATTTATGGGAGTGACTGTATGTGCCATCTTTTATTTGGCATATAACATAAATACATTGAGAATCTACGCTATTCAACCTGTACCTAATGTTTCGCCCTCCTGGTTCTCGACTTCACCCTTACTTCACTCGAATAAAAATTACCAAAACAGTCCCACATTGTTTCGCGACTTGAACTACGGGGACCTCATCGTCCACTTTCCGTCGAGGGAGTTATATAATACGTCTCGTAACCCGGAAAGGTAATTCACTCGACCGGAATTTCTTTCTTAATCTTTCTCCGACCATTCTCTTCGGGGGTGACAAACGACGATTGCACCTTTCTTCTTATTCTGGCCGGTGTTTCGAGGGCGGTTTCGGTGCAACGACGCTCCATCTCCGAGTACAAAGTGTGGTCGCGGACCGTGCAGAGCTTAGCTGTAAATTTATTTTCCAACGGGCAACCGGAAGTCCCGTGGCTGCTCCTCGAGAAGCCCCTCTAGGCCAGCCGGACACTTGAGCTTTCATTGTTTACGGCTGCTGGACGGCAAGAGGGGCGACGAGAGGGACGGAACTCGGCCTCATGAAGAGGTTAGCCTGACCGCTTCCATTTCTCTGGACGCTCGAAGCTCGACCCCTTTTCCCGTACTTTTCACCTCGTCCTTCAACCAGCGTGACCGTATCGCGCGGCTCTGAAGCTGGTTGGCTCTCGCCTTGTGATCCTCCTCGTTCAAGTTGTCCACCCGAGAGGGGTCGACGATTGCTGGGGGATATCCACGGGAAACAAGTGAAATAAATGACTCGACGTTCCTGACGCTTAATCATCGAGACACTTCCACGATTTCACCCTTTCGACGAAACTCTCGGGTTGACGTCCTTTAACATCCTTCGTTCTGACCGAGAAGAGGTGCTTGGTTTAATTCATCGAAGAGATCAATTATCGTGGAAAGTGTTGCGTTAGAATTCAAGATATTCATCATGGGATTGGTAGAGTTTCTTTTGGTAGACCTCATTGCGTTTCTTTATTTTCTACAAATTTTTGAAGGGAAGTACTCAGGCTTGTTATGAACATTACACAGATGACAATCTGGGATTGCTATTATGAAATGTAAATGTTGCAAATGATCAGACCAACTCTCAAATTTAATTTAAAATAAAAATACAGTCGCTGTCTTATTTCACTGTTCAACTCGCTGACTCTTCTGGGTTGGCCAGTGAGACGTATCGAGACCTTTTTTTCGCCTGAAATATTTGGGGTCGTGACGAAAGAAAATTCTTGTTCCTTAGCAGCGTGTCGTGTCGTTCGTGAATATTTCAACGAGGCCGCGCGCTCGGGATCAATCTACTTATTCTTCAAATATTCACCCGGTCTTATGGAGGTCGGCTTTATCTAATGCTTTCCTATGCACGATCCCGTCCTTCACAGATCCCCGTAATTCCGTCAGGTTTAAAAAGAAAATATCGGCCTCCGTGTCCTCCTCCCGACGTCCGATACCCGTTTTTGGACGCCGCCACTACGGAATTTCATACGCCCACTTTGCGTAGCCAGAGTGTCTCCTTTTTTCGCCCCCTCTCCATTTGGGGGCGCAAGAAAAATATATCGCGAACACTCCGCTCGCTTGTACAATTTTTACTTCACTTCTTGTATAATTTTTTTAATTAAAAATCAA
Source organism: Hylaeus volcanicus (assembly GCF_026283585.1). Classification (NCBI taxonomy): domain Eukaryota; kingdom Metazoa; phylum Arthropoda; class Insecta; order Hymenoptera; family Colletidae; genus Hylaeus; species Hylaeus volcanicus. The sequence goes on from NC_071977.1 coordinate 22,589,664, forward strand.
GAATTTCTATGTGACAATACTCCTGGTTCATCGAGAACAGAATTAACCTATGAGGGGACATCGTAAGTCTAACAAATTTTGTTAGTGACAACAAGAATTTTAAATCTAGTGCAATAATACCAAAAACTACATGTTTTTAAAGTTAGACTATTTTATGTAATGCAATTTCTGTTCGCGCATTTTTCAATGAGATGACGCAGAGTGCAAAGGGTTAACTCCGAAATGAGGAATCTCTTCGAATGCTCCGCCTCGATTTCCCACTGGATTTCGTAGGGGAGGCTATAGACCGTCACCTACCACCATAAAAGAGCTAATGACAGGTTTCACACGCGGTTGGTACCGATGCCAAGGAACAACCCATCGATCTGGGGACACGACCTCGCAGATAATCGAATTGTTTAGCCTGGGCATTCGGTAATACTCGAAGCAGACAATCGCGGCAGGCAGGTTCGCGGGGACCACGCGTAGCAGAAAGCCTCTGTCGACCTATTGGAACGTGCTCGCTTTGTTCGCGTGCCAATTGCAGCCGTTAATTGGCTATAGCCAATAAAGCGTTGATTAGCAGCCGGTCAGATATCCGTAGATCCGTTATCTGTGTCGTGGCTGCGCTTGTAGCCGAGTGTTGGCTTAACGCTTCGTCAAAATGGCGCCAAGTTTATCGATTGCACGCTCAGGACCACCCACCCGGACATGTCGAATACACTTGTTTAATTTCGAACACGAGGGTCTTCTGTTTGATTTCCGCGCCACTCGACGCGTATGCGATCGAGTGCGTACACGCGCCCGTGGATGAACATTCCATGTCAAATCCAACGTTTCCGAAACCTTTTGTTGCTGCATTTTCGTCGATGATTGTTGTAAAGGGTAATTTTTTCAGATTTAGAAATTTGACTCGTTTTGCTTCCTTTGCACGCTGGGGAGTAAAGAGAATTGTATTCGGAATGTGGAAAATTGGTTGGTCTTGAGTAGAAGCTTATATTTTTTGACAAGCGTTGCGAAGTAAATAGTACTGTTCAATGTGTAGGAAATACAGTAATTCGGTTTCGAAATGATATCTCCTTTCCTGGATAATAATAGTGAAATGTAGTGTCAAACTATCGATTTGCATTGCATTGATTTTACAAAATAAAAATACCATCTTGAGGAGCCATTCACAATCCTTACGAAATACAATAATTGTTCTCCTCAAAAATGTGCTTTTCTCAAAACTTCTCGACGATCAATAATCCTCCATCAGAGAAAGAATAAATACGACAAATCGGATCAACAATAAACACGCAGCACTCGAAATCAACATACGTTGACGTATGGGTACGGGTAAGAGCTCCCATTAAACCGTGGAAACTTTAATTATAAAATCCATTACGGTCCCTCTATTCCCCGCGAGACTGTAGAATAGAACTTGATCGATGGCGTTGGATCTAATTAGCCGGTGAGTTACGAGTTTCCCCGATGGGATTCCCGATATCTCGAAAGAAATGCCATCGCGTCGTGGTATACGAGCGCGTATCAATGGCTGGCATGCAAACGTGACGGACATCGAGGATCGACCGGATGGTCGTTCCAATGGTCGGGCAGCGGCCAGCTGGCGCAATGAACTCGGCCGTTTGCCAGTTATAATTGGTACGCGCCACTACGCGGTTAACATTGCTGGGACGATGAATGAATTCGCGGAGATTCGCCGACACGCGAGTCGCGTCGATTCGCTGCCAAGAGCCTAAGTGTCGGTTGACGTGACCGAGGCTAGAACCCTCGGGTTTCTCGCGTGCAAAGATTATTAGCGCTGAGAGTGTGTCATTCTAATCGCGACGAGATATCAGTGGCTTGGGTTAACGCGTGATGATTGATTTGTTGATTTAATCGCGTTGGAACCACGTGGGACTGCTTAGGTATTGTGAAGATTTATAGAATCTGATCTTTTGAACGTTAATTGATTTAGTTTATTGAATGGGAGAGCAGGGAGGGGATTCTTTAAGTTATTACTTTCCTAACTGATAACAGAGTGCGATAAACGAGGTTCTAATTCGATAATCGAGTCAACTTATTCAATGAGGAAGAATCTCACTGACGTGGTACATCTCCATTATCATTGCTCGCTGCTGATAATCATCCCTCTTTAACTTACTCCAATTGCTTCTTGACCATCCCTTCCATTTAACATCACGGTGCAATAAACAAGGTTCTAATTCAATAATCAAGGTAACAGATTCATTGAGAAAGAACCTAGCTAACATAAAACATCTCCACTATCAATGCTCGCTAACAATCACTTCCCCTCTTCAACTTGCCCCGTTTGCTCCTTGATCACCCCTTCCATTTAACATTACAGTACAATAAACAAGGTTCTAACTCAATAATCGAGTCAACACATTCAATGAGAAAGGACTTTGCTGACATGGAACATTTTCACTATCAATGCTCGCTAACAATCACTTCCACTCTTCAACTTCCCCCGTTTGATCCTTAACAATCTCTTCCATTTGTGCCAACACAGTGCAATAAACAAGGTGCCGCCTCAGAGACTTCCCTATAAAATCATGAATTCCATCGTCAAAGACAACGAATCCTTCGTTTCGAGTCAACAGAGCTCATTCATCCCGAATGGAATCGTGCATCGCGGCTGCTAGACACACGGAAAAGTCATTTAAGCATCCCGCGCGCGTATCGGTTGCACTTAGGCGAGATCTAAGAACGCTTCGGGTGAACGCTCAGAGTCGCGCGATATCGCGCTGACTTCATCCGCGCGGTCTGAAATCGACACGGGAAATATTTTCCTCTCGAGCGGCGATCCTCGCCGTGCCATTTCCCTCTCGCGTTCCTTTTTCACTTTGCGCGCCGCGACACGAGAAAGAGCTTATGCCGCATTCACACGAGACTCCTACCTGTCTGTCGTCTAGCGGATTCATCGACCAATCCTCGCGAATTTTTAAATGAAAAGTGATGTAAAGTACAACATCATTGAATTAATCGGGAGGGAGAAATGGATTGTTTATTTTGAGCCTTAGCGCAGGTGTTTTGATCGAGGCTATTTTGTTTCTAAAAGAGTGAGTTCAATTAGCAAGGTATGTTATTTAATAGATTCTTACTATTCTGTTAATATTTTGTAATATATTTTTGCTTTAATTGAAGCAAAGAATCGACGGCACTGCGTTCTATTTAAATAATACACGCTGTCCATTTAGGAAATTATCTGCTCAATTCAGGGATAGATATTTTTGTAGCGTGATTAACCTACATCGCCTCTGGGAATCTCTTAATAAATGAAATGTAGGTTAACCAGCTATTACTATGAGACAATAATAACCACAACTGTCGATAAATCCGTATAATGATCAACACAATATAGCCGGCCATCTCAATATTAATCTCCTGAAATTCACATGGAATTTAATTCTGTTCGTGCACAATAGTTCCGTTCTCTTAGAATTGCTCAAAGAGCACTTCCTTCCCATAAAGTTGATACTTTAATGATTTTTTGACTTCACGCGAGTCAATAATTTAGTATTCGAATTGCGTCCTGTGGTTAGCAATGCAGAGCGTAGATTGGCTCCTGCAATCCGTTAACAATAGCGGAGAACGCTCCGACAAAAAGCTCCCATGGCAAGCTTTGTTGAATTTTCCAAATGGCTGCTACCACCTGGCCATCCGGTTTGAATTTAGGATGGCGACAGGGAATAGGCGGTCACATACGAATCTTGGACATACGGGGGCTTCGGTCGTGGATGCGTCTACGTTTACCGTGGGACTGTGTCTACCTTTTTGCTGGAGAGTCGTTTCAAAGTGACTGCGCTTTGAGTATATCAACGACCAAAGCGTGGTTACATTCGTGCCCTGCCGTGTACAGTGAAATCATTTGGTTGAGTGGTAGATGGACAATTAGAGGACAATTGTCAGCTGTAGTTAAATTTATATAGAAATGTTAACTCAGTTTATGTGGACAGTTACAGGTGTAGTCATAACATGAGTACAATTGAAAACTCACAGATGTACTCTAGTCAGTGTTTTACTGTCTATTTTTTCTATTTTAATTCGTGAAGTAGTTAGTAGAAGTTCTCCTCTGATTAATTCGTTCAGATTTATTTTAACTCAATTCCCTGATTCGAAACTTCAAGTGATAGATATTGAAAAGTTACAGTTGCTTCTATTCTATACCTTATTTTTGTACAAAAATAGGAATTAACAAATTGCTCCACATCGTGACACTATTTTTTCAACGAGAATCGAGCAGTTGGGGCGTTTTGAAAATTTGAAACCTAACTAGGCGAAAGTATGTTCTCCCAAAGATGCCTTTCAGGGTATTCGCGATTTCCCTTTACGAGACAACAGTGTTTAACGGGATTTAAGCTCAAAGATAATAGTCTTCCGTTCCCGAGCGTATTCCTCGTTGTTTTTCTTCGCTTGTCAGAATTTACATTACAATTTTCACACGGCTGAGTCGGATAATACAATTTTCCCGGGACGCGACTTAAATCGACGCCCGCCGCGATTCGGTTCAGCGAAAAACGGTTTCAGCGGTGAAGGCTTTTAGTTTCGCGCAAAGAAGTGGAACGAAAAGGGTGGAACGAGTCCGTTGGACAAGTCTCCGAGGCTCGAGATGAAAATGAGATCGTCTGAGAAACGGGACTCGCTAAGACAACGTGTTTAATGGTTTCATTAGCGAGGGATAGAAAAAAAAAGGGACAAAAACAAACGAAAGGGAGGACAACTTTACGTCGTGATTTCCGTGATTTCGTCTTGGCAACGTGGCAACACGAAAGGGTCTAGCAGGATAAGGATAGGCAATCGGCCCCCACCCCAATTTTCATTGCTATTATATGCCGTGCAATGATTTTGACCTAAAACATAACCCCACAAAGTTTCAGACCGTCCCTGTTAACTTTATTATTTCTTTTTCTCGGTTACTATTTCAGATATTTAAATTCTGCAAAAAGGAAAATATTCGTACTTATAAACTGCATCTCATATATTTTTTTTCATGGTATTTGTTTAATTATTAAGGGTAGAAAATAAATAATTAATTGTTTGCTGGTGGTAATTGCAAACAACTCTGTGAGTGATATCTACCAAAAAAATCAGGAGTGATGATCGGTTACTTAGTTGACACATGTACAAGTTTCAGAACTGTCGGAGTCCTGGAACAAGGTTAAATAATTAAAAAGAAACAAATATCCCACGCGTTACGCTCCGTGCAATGGGCTGAAGGAGAATAAGATAATGGTCAAACACGCTACGCGTACAGTTACAGCTATGCATACGACAGGGACTGCATATTCTCACTATACCAGTCTAATAGCTTCTAATAAAATCATTCCATTGAGGTTCAATATGTTGACCTTCACGTGACATTAAGTTCGTTTCATATTGCCAGTTTTGTTTCTTTTTAATTATTAGCGCGTGTTTGTAAACAATGTCTAGATATCGTTTAAGAAATAATAAACGGAATACTTTTAAGGAATATGTTATGATATCAATCACAAAATCGTTGAAACTGGTTGCTTCCCTGTCGTATGCAATGCATACTATGCATAGCTGTATCGATACGCGTATTCTGTCTGACCATTATCTCATTCTCCTTAAGCCCATTGCACGGAGCATAGCGCATGGGAGTTTTGTTTCTTTTTAATTATTTAACCTTGCTCCAGGACTCCGACCGTTCTGAAACTTTTACATGTGTCAGTTAAGTAACCGATCATCATTTCTGATTTTTTTGGTAGGTGTCACTCACAGGATTGTTTGCATTTACCACCCGCAAAAAATAAATTATTAATTTTAATAATTAAACATATACCCTGAAAAAAATATATGAGATGCAGTTTATAAGTACGAATAGTTTCGTTTTTGCAGAATTTCAATATCTGAAATACTAACCGAGAAAAAAATAATAAAGTTAAGGGTGTTTACCGTCATATTACCCTTAAACGGGAGGTTAACTGTCTGAAAGTTTGTGGGATGATGTTTTAGGTCAAAAGCATTGCACGGCACATAATAGCAATGAAAATTGGAGTGAGGGCCGATTGCCTATCCTTATCCTGCTAGACCCTTTGTAAGGATGAAAGTTCAACTGGTCATTCCACTACTTCCAAAAATGTTCAGTGCCGGATAGAAATGTATCCTCTACGTCAAATACGTGTAAAACCTTGTTTTAAAAGCAGACATCATTTGAAAATGAAATAATTATGAGCAAGAAAGTTGGAATAAAGTATTCTGTTGCTAAGTAAACAGACTTCACTTTTAAAATGGAGAATTTTCAAAGTCCACTCTTTGTTATGTCTACGAAAATTCAAAAGGAAAGTTTCGTTTTAAATGACATTGACCCAGGAGAAGAGTCTGTTTTTCCACGTCAGGGAAAATGGCTTCACCGTCGTTACACAGCAGGACATTCGTGTGTCTTCTCACGATTTCTGTTACGACCTCGCGCACATAAAAATTCGCCGAAGGAATTTACGAGATCGCGGACAAAGGAGGAGACTTTTATGCCATAGGTTCTTGCGGTGACAAAATGAAACTCAGTCGTTTTCACGTGGCTGCAACGTGTCTCCTCAATTTTTCTCGCTCGTTTATCGAGCATCGTAACTTTTGCAATTCGCATTCAGAGCACTAAAAATAACGCCAAAAAGCGAACCACGCAAAGTTTGAAATAGAGGAGATAAAAGGTATGTAAACGTTAGGTCATCGTTATTGGAGGAATTAAAAAACGAAATTAAAGTCTGGGTAATTGTGTAGTTCCGCTGAAGCTGGCATAAAAAAAGAACTATGTTATTTTAATTATTACACACATTACTACTACTGAAACCATTAACTTGTAACTCTCGATTATGCAACTATAAATTGTGCGCTTTTCTATCATCAGTGTTCTTATTTTTTGATTATTCTATCACGATACAGCCAGTCCCATAAGTATTCGTCCCCTCTATGTCTATTAAAGTTGTTTGCCTAAATTAGGTGACAGATTTGATGTTTTCAAATAAGTGTTCGATTATGGTACACGAATAGGGTTTACACATGTATATATTTATAATAAAAATTTATTTAGAAACATCAAACTTGACATTTAATTTTGAGAAATTTCTTGGATAGATACAGAGAGTACGAATACTTACGGGACTGACTGTATACATATACTTTTCTTCTCGTTGATTCTCGACGCACCCAACTGGAGCAACGAATAACCGTAACTAATGGCGAGAGTGTACGGCTGAACGTGGGCTGGTTTTCGAACATCCCTCATCGTGACACCCGGAAACAGATTTCAATTTGTTGGCATGCACGGGGGAATCGAAACAATCGGCGTTGTCTCGTTAACGGCGTTACAATAGCTTTTTAATTTTCCCGACTGGCTGTTGGGTTCGATCCAATATCTCCAGACGCCGTGCATTGTTCCATACGACGGTGATTGTTGTCGGGCGTCTGTCGATTGACATGTCATGAATCGTCCGGTCGTACATCACTTAAACAATGTGCGTATTGTGCGTCGTAGCAGCGCGCGTCGTATTGTCGTGTTCCGTGCGCGCGCACGCCGAGAGGAAAAACCATTTCCACTCATTAATCTGGCACTGTCCAATCGATTCGCGAGAGGCACGTCTAGCAAATACACGTGTAATTTAGAAGAGGAACCGATAAGGTCGAATCTTGATATTTCAATTATTTTGTTTCTTCGTCTATCTTCTAAAATTGTCGTTATCAAATAAAAATCCATCATTAATAACAGAAATAAGCGAAACTTTGTTTGAATTAGGTTTGGTTTAGAAATTTAACGAATGTTTCAATGTATACAGGATTACGTGGAGATTATTTTTATCATTTATATTAAATTGTATTAAGGTAATTCGTGGACCATTTAGAAGACCATTGTCACAGAAACGTATAGAACAGATTCGAGCATCAATTACGCTAATTTCCCCTCGGCAACAGAATTCATTTTTCAAATCGTACTCCACCCACGCGGCAGTAAACTCGAGGGCTGGGATCGCCCACCCTTAAAGACGTTCTAACGGTTATCGCCAGAAACGGGAAAAAAGAAATTGCAGCGATGCTATTTGGAACGGTTTAAACCCTTTCGCAGCCGTTGCAGCGAGTTTTCGAGACGATTAAGACGGAAGTTTCGTACTGGAGAGCAATTCCGTCGCGGCAAGGGGAAAAAAAAAGAATAATTTAGCGAAACGATTAAAACTCCGGCCAGGGTAACTTTTCGGGGGCGATCCGCCCTCGAAGCCGGCGAAGCTGATACTCCAGTGAGTAAGCCGAGACTTCCGTTTAAATGACGCCCCCTTTTCTTCTTTCTGTTCCAGGTAAGAGACACGTTGCCAACTTATACGAGGCGCATTCCCGCGGCTCGATGAAAAGCGGTGAGTGGAAGTTTATAACGTAGGAAGAACATTCGTTTGTTTATTGCTTTGTTTTGCACGCAATTCTGCACGCAGTTTTTACGATCCACGTATTCGAGGTATATAAATCTTGAATCAAGATCTTTCTCCCCGATGAAGTGAGAAACGTTTTGAAGTACAGTTACCGAAACACGTTATTTGATATTCGACATATACGCAAAAGACTTTCGATGCGATTTTTTAGACGTTCGCAAGGTATTCCTCCTTGGGGCAATCGACACTGCTACTTATCTTTAAGAGAGGTATTACCGTATCAAAAGGACACGGTTTCGCCCGCGATATCGACGCTCGAACAATATTAGCCGTGACGGGAGCGAAGTTAAGAAATGAAAGGCAACCCGCGGGAGAAAAATGATCGCGGAAGGAGGAATTATGTGGCTCGGACACGTAAACCTTCATCAATTATCCGTCGGAAAATTAATCGATGCCCGCCTTTGAGTGGCTACCCTTCGATGTTGAAAACACGGAAGAAGAAAGGACTGTCATTGTGGACGGATTGGCGTAATTGTTCGTGCGTCAACTCGTCTATCTACATCTCGAACATACTTTGGAAATTGCGTCCTTTCTATCCAACAACAGAAAAAAAAAAATAAAATGTTCACAGTCACGTTTAAACTGTGCGCCATGTTTAGCTCGAATTTATTTTGGAATTCGCGTCCTTTTCACACACCAAAAAAGTATAAAATGTTCACCACCGATGTTAAAACTGAAAAGAATTCGATATGAGTCCACTTTTCGCGAATATACGTATCTTTACACGCCAAATGTATAACGATATTTTTCACGTTACGTTTCTTTGATTCTCTATTCCCCAGGCATCGTTCGCAAGTATTTGTAAGAAAGGGAATCCTCCGCGAGAGGATTTCGTCCCCGATGAAATTCTATTGTACTTTACAAAATCCCTGTAATGAGTAGGAAGATAAATTGGAAGGATCGCGACCCCGTTAATTAAGCTTCTTTGTCCTCCTCGAAGGCCCTCCGCAGGCTTTATCGTGGCCGTGAACACGTTCGCGCGCGATATCACGAAATATTTTTATACTCCGCCGACGAAACGAGCGTCCGTGTCCGTTAATCAGAAATTTCTCGACCGTGAACGGGGAAGAATTGTCCGTGCATATTTTTCTCCGACTATGGTCCCCCTCTGCCCCCTCCTGGGGCGTTCCCAATATTTTATCTTTCTTCTGCGACCCCCTCCAGTTGCTTTTCTCTCGGTTTCCTCGCGTGTCTCGTCGCGGGCGAGGATATTTCTTAGGATCGTTTCCGGTCTCGTGCTCGAAGGCTTCTTTCTATCATGCTCCTTTACCCCCGGCGGTCTCCCCGCTTATTTCGCATCGTCATTACTGGGAAATACCTCCGAAAATCCCTGCCCGCCTTCGTAGTGCATTACTTCGCCAAAGAAGCCGTTTACATATATACGTATTTATATATTTCCACGTGGGGCTATGTACTGGGATACACAAAAGGAAAAGTAGTCGAGCAATTTCCGCAATTACTTCCGTTTCCGCGCAAACGCCCCTTTTCTTCCGTCTACGTTGACGTTCGTCGCTTTCGGAGGAGCCTCGTCTTCCATCCGTTTCAGCTTTTTCATTCCCGCGGCGCCGTTCGGCGACGTCGAATCCGAGACGTTCCCCGCGAATTATTATGCGCGGACGTAACGCGAAAAACACGCTAATAACTCCCGACGACGGCTTTCTCTGGCTTGCGATTCGTGAATTGCGAACAAACCCCACGAACTGCCATTTACGATTCACTCGCAGTCAATTCTCCAGAGAAAAGGTGCGCTTTGCGGTGCTGAAGGGGTTAATTCAGTGCTTGAGTTGGAAGAAATATTTTTAATTCGATCCTTGGTTGAAATTTTCATTGCATGGTTCTGATTGCTATTGCTTCAATGTGTCTCGTATCCAAAACTGCAGGAACAGTTATAGAATTACAATAACGAAGGCGTAATTGTACCGCGTTGATAAAGTAGAGTACTCTATTGGTAGGACAGTGTGCAATGTCGGTAAGGCTCGGCAATGTAAAGAAATTCTGTTGGCAGGGCAGAGCACGCTGTCGATGATGCTGGGTAATACAGAGCACTTCGTCGGTAAGACAGGTGAAAACCCGTGTAAATTTAGTTGGCGCCCTTTTAAAAGTGTGGAGCGTCATTTTTTATCGACTTGACATCGATTTTGGGACACGAGGGCAGAGCGATACTCCTGATATTTACCAATGCAAAATGCAACAAATTTCCAGCGACCGAGTGCGCATTGCAGCGACACATTTTCACGGATCGGGCCAGTATTAGCGCGATAAATAAATTCCTAGGCCGTAATTTCCGTCGTATTCGTATCGTTCCGCTAACAACCGTAACTCAGCTTCTAAACGGCGCGGCGCTTTGATCGTTGTATGCGCACCAAATGAAATCTCGTTAAACGTTATACGGTCTAATGGTCGGTTGATTTTTACGTTATCGAGCGTAATTCCGTGCGTTGCACTACGGGTTTACGTTGTTTATCCAGGCAGATGCAAAATCGCAATTAATATTGGGATCGATTAACCGTGGCGCATAACAGTGACCGTCGAAAATCATATCCACGATTGGTTCTGGGGTATGCAATTTCCATGATAACGTCTTTTTTCACGTCATTTCGTCAAAATTCAGAAGACTTGTGACGGTAAATCTGAAATCCACCTAGGGTCAGTAGCTCCACAGCTTTCCTAGCACCGTGTTCGCCTAGGTATACTATTTCTCACGACTAATCTCGTAGGAAAAACTCTTGCCTTTAGAAAGTCGACTTATTCGTGGGGAAAAATGAAGGTATTAGCACGGCTGCATCGCGTCTCTAATTTTACCCCATTTATCCCATAATCCACGACTTAATTTTGTTTTTTATTCGTGCAATTTACTCGAGTATTTTTCTATTATTTTTCGCCGAAAGCTTCCAAAGGTACGTTGGATTTTTACGGATTCGTGCCTCGGTCACTAAGACTTCTATCGCTCGTTCGTGTTCCTGCTTAATAATTCCAGACCCATAAATTGTTTAACGTTTAACCTATAACGCGTTCAGTGATCCATAAAGCCGTGTATATACGAGCGTAACGCTCGACCGTCATCCCAGCAAATCGGCTCGCGTTTGCTTCTTGTTTGAGGGAAGCAACATGAACGTCGGTACACGATAAGGAATCATTACACCGAACGACGCGACGTCGGCCAATCGCCAGTTTGCAAAAATCTAAAATGTTATAGTTATACCTCTGTCATTGGTAGTATGTTCTTTTCGATCGTTGACTGACAAATTAAAACCTAGACTGGCTTTTCAAGGGACGTTTTCATAAAATCAGCTCAACGATAATCGAGGCTTCAACGACATCGTGCGAAATGCCAACAATGAAACCGATAAACGCATCGGCAACGAACAAACGTATTCCACCGCACGGGCGGGCAAAAAAATGACTTTTCCCCAGAAACGTCGGGTATAACTGTACCTCCGTCGATGGAATTCAACCGACGCCTCTGCCCGATTAATTTCCCCGGGAAACGCTGCGAGTGGCGCGCTTAATGCTCGAACACGTGTCCACTCGGATCGAGTAAACGCGAGCCACGCGTTAACTTTAAACGAAATTCGATGGTCCCGTTGTCCCCGTCAGTGCCTCGCGTTAGCACGGGACTCGGGGCACGACGGATAAATTTCACGGGGCTTTCATCCTATCGCGCGTTGACGCAGTCGTTGCTCCTCCGGCCGCAAATACCGGGCCACCGTCGTTGCTGGATCCTCCTTGTCGACCTCCTACTTGCTTATCTCAGTGCCTCTCAAACTTCGCCTACAGCGATGGTTGAAGACAGCATTCTTGTTTCATAGGATTTGTATTATTTGGGGGGAGTGTATGTTTTGGTTAGATGAGTCTGAGGCAAGAGGTCCCTTGGGTTTTCTCACTGTGTAGTCAAATTGTGTAGGAAAAGGGCTACGAGGCGAATCGAGGGGTCCCAATTGATAAGGTAGGGAAACGTGTCGGTATGGTAGTGCGTAGGGCCGGTAAGGCTTGGTAATGTAGAACATTTCGTCGATAAGGTAAATACAAATTTTCTAAATCGAACTAGCGCCATTTTGAAGTCTTCAGAACCTTCTGAAAACCTTTTGTTGTCGTCTGAACCACCAGACTTTCTCGAGAATAAATGAAAATTTGAAAGTAGGAGGTCTACTAATCCTGGTTTGAGAAGCTCTGGGTTATCCTTTCTCGAGTGCACGGTACAGAGTGCTCGCGTTATCGCACCGAGTATCACCGCCACGTAACAGGGGCCAGAAGGGGGGAAGGTGCATGGTGGCCAAGGGGTACCGGGTAGGAAAGGCCGTGGAGGGCGTGTCGCGGGGTGTTATTCGCGTTATTTATACGTCCCACGAGCATCGGTCGGTTTATAATCGAGCTTGCCGCTCGACAACCGTGATTACACATCGTTATCCTAGTTTACCCACCGGAAATGACGGGCTCGGAATCGCTCCCGAGCGACCGATAGGGCCAGGAAACACGCTCCCGGAGACATTTCCGGACACGTCTGCGGAGGAGGCCACCTTTCGACCTGATCTCCATTTCTTCGTACCCCGTCTCGCCCCCATTTTCGCCCTTCGAAAGATGCCCAACTCGATCGTTGCGTTCTTCTTTTAACCCCTCGAGGCATCGAGTTGGCATATTATCCTCCCATTACATTTTTGTGAATACTTGGTTTGTTATGAAAAGTAATACCAGGAGACTGGAAATATGTTCTTTGACAAGTTTGGTTTGTACTACGAGGAGTTTCTAAACAAAAGAGGGTTAATTCGATATAAATTTCATTACCTATTTTGTATTGCTTCGGTTCTTATTGTTGCTATTTTTTTAATTAGGTACCAAAAACTCTTTCCCTTATTTCTCTTAATTCGTTATTTTTAGAAAAACTGTTTATTTATAATGTATCATTTGAGAACCACATTTTTCTTTTCGAAAGAACCTATATAGTAGGTCGAAAGTTTGAATGCAATAATAAATCAACTTTTTTGTCGAACTCGGAATATCTTCTGAATCATCCAGCAGTGCCTCTTTACTCCACTATCGCTGACCCAGCAAACGCCATCGACAGTTCCCGAAACGAGCTTCAATTTATTTTCCTCGAACTCAAACATACGTTCGTTCGACCGGAATTTAATTATACTACGCAACATCCGTTCAGAGGAGAAAAAACGAATCGTATCGATTTTACCGTATTACACCGGGCAACAATGGTGTTCGCGCGTTAATTACGAAATGTTATACTCATCTCTCCTCTCCGCTAGAAAAACGTCAGTGATTCAGGGAGCAATTCGAATCGCGCGAGTTTCACCGATGTTTATTAAAAAATAATGAATATTGTTGCCGGTAATTCGACCGGGCTGGGATAACGCGGCGACCTAAATTTCGCAACAGCGTTTCGTGGAGTACCGTAATTTCAACATCGCTGGGAAACGTGGATTTATTCATTCTCGGTAAAGAAGTTTGCAATTTTTTGTTTGGCACCCCTCGTGCAAAGTTAAATAGCTATGCTGAATATCATATGTTGCCGTAAAAAACAAAAACTGTTACGGTAACGCGATGCGGTTGATAGTTTCGAAACTAAAAATTCCATTTTCTCAGTTCTTTTTCCGCTAAGCAAACAGCGCAGAACTCAAAAGCGCACAATAAGCACATTACCCAACATGTTTGGAAAATTTTGATTTGCAGTGACAAAAAAATGTTTGCATCCTGTGTCAAATATAAATGGCATCCACCGCATTTAAAATGAACAGCACATATACGAACCGACGCGTTGAAATTAAAATCATACTAAATGATCCATGTTTCACTTAACGCCGCGTCAAAAAACGTAAACTCCACGGAACAGCATGGACTTTCGCGGTGCGTTTCATTCTCCAAGGAAACAAAACGGAAACCGGAAAACTAAGGGGAAAAAACACTAAAAATTCCGTCCACGGAAAAAATATCTCCCAGGCTGACTTCGCGAGGCGGGGTCATTTATAACCGCGATTTTCGTGCTCTTTTTCCCTTGCTGCGGGAGCCAGCTTCACCGGGCACGATTTCCGCATCCGGTTCACGGCCGCCTAATGATAAATCCGCGCGATAAATCGCCGCTTTAAATATGGCGGCAGCGTGCGCTCGCGATTACGCGCCAACGCGATGCTGAACGCGGCGCTATTTAATTCGTCGGTTAATCGCGCTAATTAATATACGGTCATGGCGCGGCTGGTCGGATGATTTATCAACGGAGTGCTCTACTTTACCTGTAGCGAACTGCTTCGTCGACCGAGCGTTCGACGTTATCGACAGGGTGGTCTGTAGTATCGATGATATGTTCTGCTTTACCAGTGCGGTGACCTGTAGTATTGACTAGGACGTCTACATTATCGAGTATTATCAATAGAGTACTCTGCTTTATCAGAATATCTAGAAGATGTACCGAGCTAGGACTTTAGTTTAAAAAATTGTAAAATAGGCCTCGCAGACTGTTTATAGTTACATGGCTTTAATCTATAATAGGCTTCGAAATCCCTCCAGGTTGTAGATGCTACGACATCCACCTTGTCACACAACTCTGTCGAAGGAAAATTGACACGTACCATAATTATACCTGTCGTCTGTACTTTTCCCAATAAAGAAACGAAGGTATTGTTGATAAAAGTCCTCAGAATCTCCGGAAGATGCTCGTTAGACTGTTCGCCCAGAGGTTCGTGCTAATTTGTCAGGACAACGCTAGGCTGTCCTCCTGGCGTCAAACGCGACACCTTCGCGCTAACGAACCCTAGCGACCAGCGAATTGAACGGGATTTTCTTCCTACCGTGTTTACCCGTCCGAGATATTCGTCTGACGCGGATTCACGGTTCGTGTTTGCGAAGCGTCTTGGATTTCGATGTTTGCACCAGAACGCTGTTAGCAAGACGCAACCCGGTGAACAAGATTCCTTGGGGGTGCAACGGAAGGAACGGCGCTAGAGGACAAAGAGAAATTGCAGAGACGCGGTGGATGTCTTGGTTGCAAGCAAAAGGGAAAATCTATGCCATATGTAATTACACATCTGTACCGTATGTAATTACACGTGCCTTGATATCTCGTAAGTAGGCTGCGGCTGTTATGCATTCGCGGAGTTTCTATACGTGAGTATGGGAGGTTTGTGCGACAATTTATGGAGAATGTATGCACTTCTACAAAATGACGTAGTAGTATCACTGTATCGATTCATGAAGATTATATTTACACACGTTTTATAATTATATTCTCGTGCGTTGATTTAATATAAAAATATATTTGGTGGTTTATGGGAAAATATCTTAAACGCTAGATTACATAGCAAACTAGGAATTTATTCTACCGTCCTTGAAGACGACCTTATCCAACATGTTTTCCTTTGAACATCCCACTCATTTTTGATAAACCCTAATGTCAAAAACACTGTTCCATATCTGCAAAATAAGTGAACCCCGTGAAGCTTCTCTGGAAGCTCATCAAACCCATTCAATGGACCGTAGGGTAAAATACGGCAGTTCATCAAGACCATTCAATAGACCAAAGGGTAAACTGCCCCTACACTAAACATGTGTGTCGTTTAAAGAAGCCTGCTCTATGGCGATCGAGGGTCACTCCGGAGGATCGCAAAACTGCCGCTCCTTTCCGTCAACGGCTAAATGCGAATCACGCGCATATTCACGCATATTGGCTTCGATAACGGGCCACCACGATCGATATATCTGTGCATTCCTCTCGTGCATCCCCAAAGTGCATCGGGAATTTCCCGATTGGAATGCCTAAAGTTCCACAAGTAGAGCCATCAGTGGCGTTATTCATCCATCGTTCGCGAAAGGCTTTATCTCCTGATGCGTGGCATTCTTCGAGCTTGATCGATTCCCTTTAACAATCTTTCCTGAACTGTCCTCGCGTTTGTTCTGGGTGCAATGTTTATGCAAAATCGCCTCTTCCAAATGTACATTGAATAGAAGTAGGTCGATTAGTTTCGCCGACCATGGATTTAAATTTGAATGTCTTTATGAAGATGACCTGAATTAGCGAGCTGGGTTAGAAGACCCTCGTTTTCTATTCATTTACTCGGAATTTCGTGCTATTCGCATTTAATACAAATATCGAACCCTTTTATTATACACTATTCCGTTCGCGCATTAAATCGAGATTTTTTCGTAGGACTATGGTGTCACCGGACGGAATAGTGTCAATATTTAAGTTCAATCTAAATTTGCAATGTTTAGTTTTCCGAAGAGTACTTAACCTATTCATTGATTTAGCTTAATGCGACTAGAACAGAAGGGAGTCTACATGCCATCGGATTTCGAGGCACGCCAATCAACAAGTGTCTACTTAATGATCGATCGTGTATTTCCAACAGCAGGGTCAACAGCCATCGATTCAATTCGAATTAACCTCGACCAGCTGACACGTTCGTCCGCGAATATTTCAATTTTTATCCGTGTACGATACCCGAATTAAAAAGATCGCTTCGCCATCCACCATTGTTCGAAAGTATTATCATTTAATCCGCGAATATTCTTTAATCTTTTCGCAAATATTTGTTCGCCAATTTCGCTTACCCGCGATATTTTCGCGCGATTCGGTTTCGTGTCACCTGATCCAATTTTCAATTACGGTTGGCGGTCGCCGATCAACAGTCCGCTCTAAAATTTGAACACTTTAAATTAATATTAAGTTATAAGCTTGAATATTTCACTTTGCCAGAAATATTTACCGCGCGATATTTTGCTTACGTTGGGAGGAAGATTCAGGTCATTTGTTAATTAACAGTATCTATATAAAATTTTGCGATTGAAGTTGGTTATTAGGATTTAGCGGTGTTCCTGAAGATAGTGCACTTTGGTAGATGGAGGGACACCATTAATTTCCGTCTTCTTTCATTATTGCTTCGTGTACGTCACTGGAACTGTTCGACGAAGAACAAGTTTGGCTTTTCGGATCGAAAACAAGAAATGGTAGAACGCTATTCTTTCTAATGCAAAATTACAGACTAATAAATGATGCTAAATAAGAAAGAATAAGGATTCTAGCACCATTGCTTACGAGGATCCTGATTTCCGCTGAAATATTAAGTATAGAATCCATACTTACACCATTGCACGCCCATTCTTTGTTTTCATTCCCTTTTAAGTATTATCTTTTCCCCGTTTCAACGGCTTTAATCTTGTGCTGTTATCTCCAGTTGCAAGAACTGCGAACACTGTTACATTCTACAAGCCGATTCAGATTGTAAGCGTTGGCGTCGGTCACGAGCACGCATTTGGTCCTCTGCGCCACGTCGTTACGCAATTAGCACACGGGGGACTCCCTGAAGTGGTGCCGAATTTCCGGATCCCTTCCTCGCTTCGCTGACTGGTTCTCTTTTCCCTTCCAGCCTCTGTACCTATTTTCGTCATACCGTGAACAATAGTTTCCCTTTGCTACGTACAATATTCTACGTTATCGTTTCTGTGTAACGCTAAAAGTTTCGTCAAGATGAGTCACTTGGTCGATACATCCTGACGAGAATGGGGATGTGATTGCGATAGAAAAACTCAAATATCAGCAAAAACTTGGATGTTCTTCGAGGATGGATGTTCTCTTAGATGTTCTGTTTAACTTCTTCAATTCTAGAATCTCCGTTTTACTTTACCAGTATAGCGAGTTGCCTTATCGATAGAGTGTTCTACCTTATCGAGTATTATCGACTGAAGGCTCTGTAGTACCGAGCAAGTATTCTACTTGACCGTTTGAATGACCTACCACGCTGACTGAGTGTTCTACGTTATTCAGTACTATCGATGGGGTAATCTACCTTATAGAAACGGCGCTTCGAGGATGTACTGATGTAGAACTCTAGTGTAAGAACTTGCAAAAGCCTGGATTGCAGAACGTGATGCGGCTTTGTCTCTGCCGTGACCCGCATTTGGGATTCCCTGGTTTATAACACGCTCGTTCCTACGTTTGAGTAAACAGCAGGGAAAATAAAGTCGAAAAGGTTTCCGCAAAACGGCTCTCGTGTTTCAACTCGAATATCCAACCCGGAACTTCGCCGGCTGAATTACAAAATTTATCTCTGACGCGCACGACCCTTTCGAAGACCGAACCGCCAGCGATCGCGCAACAGCGGAAATGGGAATCTGGGTCAATCTCGTCCGCTTTCCGGAATTATGTGTCGTCCTTTCGACGCGATTGACAGCCTCAATCTAGATCCAGCCTGTCTAAATAGCTCAACATACCGAGTCACGGATAGATGACATTACACGTCAAATATTTCTCATTTCTGCTTGGTGTTAGGTAGCTCAACAAAGATAGACTTGTAGGGACTAATGTTGAGTGCTTCCAACAATTTTTGATTCTCAATCAAACAATCGTATTGTAGATAATTTGATAAATATTTTAAAGATGTACTCTTTTTTGGTTAATAGTCTTCTTGCTTAAGGTCTTCGAGCTACTTCTATCAAATTATAATTTTGTATATATGTAAGTTTACAAGTACTTTGGTGATAACAAAATCATAAAAATTGCCCTAAAACTGATCAAAACGAAAAAAATAGCTCCTTAACGATACTAAAATGGAATTTGATCTAAATTCATAATATACGATTAATCAGATACCCTAATATCTTAACAAATTACTTGTATTGTCTGTAAAAAAATTCCAATTCTGACTAATGGCACGTCAGCTGGATAGAAGCTTGAGTTCCAGGGCCAACAAAAAAGCACCCACGTCCGAATGGTATTCTTTCTTCAGGAAAGCTCCAGTAGCGTCGTCCTCTCTCGACTTCGAGCGTTTCCAGTGGAAATAAGAATAAATGGAGTCGAGATGCAGGAGTGGGTCCTCTCGCGTGTGCTCGAAAGAGGAGCTGAAGGGGGGCTGGGGAAAAGAGAGCATCGAAAAGAACGAGAAAAGGGTTCTCCTCGCGGAAGAGGATCTACTTTCGATCCATGCATTCGAATCGCAATAGGAATGCGCCAGTTGAATGCCGTATGCATAGAAGTGGCCGCAATAAAATTGCTAATCCCGCGATAAACACGTCCAAGAGTAAGCCTACGTTCGCCGATGCAGTATGCGCTTTTTGTGCGGCTCTTTTTCCATTCAGATTTTCCATTCCTTCTTGATAAATCGATTATCTGCTAGGAAATATGGGACGTGTATGCGAATTAAAGAAACGAATAAGGGATTCGTTGGGAATTCATGGGAAATTGCGCCTTCATAAGGAACACAATGGGTAATGAAACGCATCCTCGTGGAGAATTTTCGAGGGAGAAATGGGGGGAGGAAAATTTACTTTTCCTTGAAATTGAGTGCAGTATAGCATAACTTAAGAAATGTGCTCCACAAACCACATTCGGCTTGCAACGAGTCGTTTGATAGCTCAACTAGAAAAAATATTAATATGTACCAAGTTCGTAATACAAATTTGGGAAGATAGACTTTGAAGTGCATGCGTTTGTGTTCTTAAATTTGAAGTTTCTTGGTTCCACAGTATTCACTTTAAAAATTCATAAAATTTGCCCCGTTATTTGCGCAGAAGAGGTCGTTGTACGCCTTGAGAGGAGGTTTCGCATGCTAACTCGCCTACAGGCTTTCCGTTTTCCGTCGAGTACCGAAAATGGCCATTTTCAACCATTATCCGTTCCCAAAATACGACGACCCCCTCGAACAATAATTTCCGCGACACTCGAGCGTGGAATGTGGAAATCTCGGCGGGTCTGTGCAGCCTCGGGCTCTCCGCAACCCCTCGGATCTTCTTTTGCACCGAATTCGCCCGCGGCGCACTCGATCCGATAAAGCAGTGGTCACCAACCTTGGAATACCTACCAACTATTGCGTAAACTTGAACGTTTATCGGGAATGGCTTCCATTTTGCTTGTAATTCGAGCGAAGTCATAATAAGGTAGTAGTTAATTAATTCTATTGCACTCTATTCTGGGAATCAATTTTAAATCATTTTCACTCTATATATGTGAACTCGCTGGAAACTTTCTGGTATGAAATTTCCCTCAAATTCTGAATAGAATAAACTTTATATCGTTTTAAATTAATATTCAGTGTTATAAACAGTCTCAGCTTTGGTTCTCGTTGTCTATCATTTACAACCCCCCTTTACTGGTAGTGTTTTACGATTATGAATTACAACGGCTACAAAGCAAGCTAATATTATAAAGTAATCTAATCCTGAAATCGAGCCTGTAATAGAATTAATTTTTCTGTCTGCCATATCATTGCTATCAAGTACGGGTTGGCGATCACTGCGATAAGGATTTCATTTCACGCAGGAGTTTCATTAAACGGTAATTAAGCTCCGTCGTTGGAAAATCACCGCGAAGAGGTCGGTTTCCCGTGGTCGACGTATCGTTATAAACCGATGCATCTTAATCGTTCCACATCGTTCTCGCTCCCCTGACGTTTGCAGCCCCCCCCCCCTGGTTTTTCTTCTTCGCCCGTTTCGAGAGCACTTGGCTCGCCTCCTCGCCGCTTCGTTTGCCGCCTTATTACACGGGATTAGATTAACTTCCGTGCGCGTCCCCGTCTTGTTTATCCCGACGCTCTTCTTGGCTGGAGAACGAGGGATGATCTCTGGTAATTACCATAAAGGGTGCACGTGTGCATCCCTCCCTGTCGCGCGACTCAGATTCGATTCCGCGCCTCGCCCAACGGGCTTTGAAGTCGAAGCAGGATTTTTCAGGAAGCTCTTCAACCCTTCTTTGGAACGTGAGTTGATTACACAGACGATGGGTGTCATGCTTGAGAGAAGGGGCATTGAGTGGCGGACTTTTGCATCGAGATGTTCAGTGGAATCTTTGGTAGAAAATGAGCTAGTGTTTACTTTACTTGCTTGCTCGCTTTAGATTTGTATAGTTCTCTTCATCGTTTACTTGTAAGTTATAGTTTCATTGGCGCATCGACTTGGAATAGTTACTCCTGGCTTTGGTATAAATGCAACTTGTTGGGAGTTTTTAAATATCGTTCAATGAAGAAGAGGTGAATTATGATTAAACTAAGTCTGAGGAACAGTGAACCAGACCGTTGTCATCGACGCGTACTCCTCATCGAGTAAAGATGCTTCTGCCGCCACTGGCGTCTTAATCTACACTCTTATCACTTAAATTCTTTTACCTCAGTCAAAATTTAAGACGCGTCAGTCATCTACCTTTCGTTTCACGAAGATTTTGAAGGGCTCGGTTATTAGACGTTTCATGGCACCGCTAAACCATATTTATCGATTCGATTATCGAGAGTGAACTTCAGAACTTCGTTCCTGTCACGTCTGAAGTTCGTCGCGATTTATTTAGCGCTCCTAAGAGGATTTCCCGCGGATTAGATTACCAAAACTCTCCCGAGGGATAAGTTTTATCCCGCGGATCCCTCACGGCGATTTTTAGAATCACCCAGAGCATGGAGACGTTCTTACTCGCAGGATTATCCGAGTCGCCAGTCGTACCAATTATTCACCAGGTTGCGCAAGATGGCGATCGACATTCGTCGAAGAGATACATAATGGAAGTTTAAGCGGAGAGTCTCGAGAGGTGGTATTAATATTAAACGAAAGTAGAGAGCGGTTCTTCTCGTGAATAATATACGAATCGTCCGCGTCGTTCGAATATGAAGAAATTAGTTTCGCGAGGTATAGCGAGTTTCGCTGCGTTAATTATACCCGCAAAAAGATTCTTTTCATTATATTCCAAAGCAAGATAAAATGGCGAGGGAGTAAGTTTTTACAGCCTAACCCAATTTAACTTGACGCATAACTCATAATCCGACTCGAACATAAACCAAACGAAAGGCCTCGTTAAAACGTACGGAGACGAAGACGAGAGGGTTCTATTAGGAGGAACAGTGAAACAACAAGTTGCATTTATACCAAAGCCAGGAGTAACTCTATTCCGAGTTGATGCGCCACTTATCAACACCGCAGAATCAACGTTTGCCACGTTTTCTTTGGAGTCGCGTAGGCGGTTAAAAATTCATCGTCCCATTGAAACGGATGAAAAACGCGACCAACCCCTTTTCAAAACAATTTTGAATCGCCGTCCGCGTCGAAGACAAAAGCTGCCCGCGATAATGAGCAATATTTAATAAACTGTCGAAGCTATCGTCGAGACTGTTCCTCGGCGAAGACTCGTTTGTCCCTTTTCAGCTTCGTTCATTCTCCACCCTTTTCACGAATGTCTGCGAATGGCTCATAACTTCGTGGTTCTCGAGCTTCGTCTCTTTTCCATCCTCCCCTTTCCCCCTCGGCTCGTCTTCCCCGGTGCCTCGCTTTTTACGTGGTTCTTACGGGGCGGTATTCTTATCCGGGTGGCTCTTTTATATCGTAATTACCATTTTTATCCTTCCTCTTACCCTCCCCTTTAGTCCCCCCATCGGAATTCATTAAAGTCTCGGGAGTATTCTCGCGTAACTAGGGGACTTTCCTTCCTACGCGAGGACTCTTCCGACGCGGAGAAAAAATTTCACGAAGAAAGGGAAAGACACCGAGCGATGGCGGGCCGAGGGAGGACGAGAGATAGCGAGAGGGATCGGGTCACGTTCCCGACATAGCGAAAAATCTCTTCCGCGCTGCTCGAGTCGACCCAAGTAATCTCCTGGAAGTTACTTTTCCACGGGATACCCCTGTAATGGTTGCGATCGGCGGCGATTTCATCGGAATTTCGGTTTAATTGCGCAAAAGACGGCTGCGGGGGACCGGCTCTTGCGTCTCTGGATGATTGCGTTTGGAGGTCGAAAGATCATGGGCCAGGAACACTCGAGAAATCAAAAACGAATTGTTTCGTATGCGTTGATAAACGGGATGTTGACGATAAAGGGTAGTAGGTTCATATCTGCGCGTTTAACACGTTCGCTACCAGACTAAAACACGTGAATATTTTTATGAAGTTAAAGTTTTGTCTCGAGACTGTTAAAGGTTAGATCATTTTAAACATTTTAAAAATTCACAAATTCTATTCAAATTTATTTTCATTGTCGCCTCCCCTTTGGAATTAATTTTTGTATTTCCTTAATGAAAAGTCCTGTCACTCGTTTCTGGGTGATCAACGTGTTAAATAAACGATGGGAACGGTACATCATTTCAAGGGGTAGGGACAATAGTATTTTTTAGAGAGTAAACTGACACATGTTTGTGTGTTAAACGTTTAAAGACAATCGCTGAGTCAGTCAAAATTTAGACCCGAAGCATTACTATATAGACACCGTATTGTAACTTAATTCTGGGTATCAAGTAACTCAACATCCACCAACAACAGTCCGTCACTCAAAACTGCTATCAATTCTAATGCAGATCATTTCAAAGTTCAATATTACTATCACTCACGTCCCTACACCTTTCCAAAGGAAGGTTTAACCTATTTGAGAGCAGAAGTTAACCTTTGAAGAGAAGCGTTGAGTCAGTCAAGGGTTAGACCCGAAGCATTACTATATAAACACCGTATTGTAACTCAATTCTGGGTCTCAAGTGACCCAACATCCATCTCCAAAACTCCAACACTCGAAACTGCTATCAATTCTAATGCAGATCATTTCAGAGGTCAATATTACTATCACTCACGCCCCTAAACCTTTCCAGAGGAAGGTTTAACCTAGTTCAAAGTAGAAGACACCCCTATATACAAACATTAACGCGCAATTTGTCAACGAGATCGCCAAGCACCAATCATTACTGCGTGCACTGTAGAATCGAGGTTAACGTTTCCCCCGTTATCGCGATACGAAACGCCTCGACGAGAGAGATGTTAATCCAGTCAAAGAGCCGGGAAATGGAGACATCCCCGACGATAAATCGTCGTCGAACGCAGATTCAATCTGCCCCGGGGGCTCGCTGTTCTTTCGCTGGCTCGGTGTAACGGATCTTCTCGACGCGGATTAGGGAAAGAGAAGCGAAAAGCGAGACGGACGAGACGAAAAAAAGGTGTTTTTAATGGGCAACGCCACGGAGAAGATAAACGCTGACAGGCGGAGAATCCAGCGGTTCTCTGGCCTCGCTAATCGCCGCCCGATTGCTTCTGTTCGTATCGAATCCACCCGATACATCGAGGATATCGATCCTCGTCGTTGCGGTTGAGGGAGCTCTCGCTTTTGGGAATGGGCAAAAAATTGTTTTTCATTTCTTCTGAAATTTTCTGTTAGCGCAGAATTTGGGCGATATGTAGCGACTAGAGGTGATAGATCGAAATCCTGCACAGGGTTTCTGAGGAGTATTTGAGCGTTAAATGTCGAAAGGATTGGTATTTGCTAATTTTAAACTAAATGACTCTGCTCTATGTATATTCATGGACATGTTAAATTTATTATTATTTATGGTACCAAACTCTGAATTAACCAAAGGAATAATTATAAGCAACTATTCTAATCTATTGTAAGCAATTATAAATTTTTTCTGTGGAAGAGGAGCTCTCTTCATTTTCAGAACACCACAAGTGCCAAAACGCGTCCAATTTACCAGTTTATTCGCACAAGCTTCTCCAAGTGCGAGGGATGAAATGCACGAAGAACACCTCGCGCAAAGTTCCAATCCTAATGAACATAACAGTTTTCCCCGTTAAAAACCCTTGAAAGAACCTTGCGTATTTTTTTTTTCTAGCCCTCTTAGCGATGAATACCGGTGTCGGGACCTTGGGCAGGACTGGTAAGGCTCGGACGGGACGGAAAAGGAGAAACGGGATGGTAATTCTTGCCAGCGGAAGATTCATTGTCGTGAAGCGGTCGACCGATCTCGAACGATGCGTTGGCACGTCACCCCTACAGGGAAGAGACAAGAATGCAGTACAATACGCAGGACCGGTTTCCACGACCGTAATGGAATCAAAGGATAACGAGGCACGGTTAGACGACCGAGCAGATAAGGCGAACGACGTCGACCGCGGGGATGGGAATCGCGTCAATGAATTTTATAACGAGACAACCATGCGCCGCGGGGGTGAAACGTCCTCCTTTTCGCTGCGACCCATCGATAGGTTGCCCCTTGGACCGTTAAGCGAACCTTTTGTCGAGTAACGACGAAATTATGCGCGATACTCGTCGTCGATGTACGAATTCACCGCGATAAACGCTCGTTGGAACTTACAGCGTGTCGCCGAAATGGAAATTGGCACCCTTGTCACTGAAAACTTTCCGTATATTGCGATACTAATCGATGGGAGGACTACTTTAATCGCTGGTAGACAAGTGAACATCGCAACTCGTTAACGAGTTATTCTGTAACGTTTGTACATACACGTGGAGAAGACTGTATTTGTTGTACGGAAGAAAGTTGAAGAATTGATTCGATGGAACGTTTTGATTGTAAAGGATTTAAATATATAGAGCAATCCACCGTTTCGATTAAACAAAGGACGAAACTTTATCTACGATCCTCGAAACGCCGTATCGCGTTACGTTCTAGGCGGAAAACAATGCTCCGAATTTTCCATCGTCGTTCAAAGCGACAACTGTCGAAAGATGCGTCGATAATTGGGACATTTACCTTATTGTCTCGACTGCAACATTACTTCCTGGAAGACGTTAAGCGTCGTCTGGCGAAACAGAGGACGCAGCGGACGAAGGGAAAGACGGTTCATCTGGCTCTTCTTAGAGAGTCCCTCGGTGGGATCGATCCAGAAGAAGAATAGCCCTCGTTCGTGACGAAGCACGAATACGACGAGTCTTCGCAATCAGCCGGCCATTTCGCGCGGGAAGGGAAGCTACTGTTTTTTAATGGCGAGTTGTTCGTCGCCGCTTCCAAGCCGTGCGCGTCCCTTCTGGTTCGCTAGGCTGCACACGATGCACTTTCTCCCTGCGCGACCGAATGAAAAATCTGTCCGACGTTTCCACGATTTACTGTCGCGTGTAAAAACACGGACGATGCTCCGGCGACGGCAGCAGATTTTTATGAAGTCGTGCTCCCGTTTCCCCGTCGTACCGAATTTTTTTCGTCCATATTTCTTCGACCCTTGAAAATAATCTTCGAGTCGACACTGTGTTCAGAAGAGAGGCATTACTTTATTCTTGACCAGTATTGGAACGATAACGCGTATTGGTCTGTGATCACAGAAAAAATTATT
This sequence comes from Hylaeus volcanicus, assembly GCF_026283585.1. NCBI lineage: Eukaryota > Metazoa > Arthropoda > Insecta > Hymenoptera > Colletidae > Hylaeus > Hylaeus volcanicus. Next base: position 22,616,097 of record NC_071977.1, read on the forward strand.
GTAGGCGCTGATGGCAATTTATCATTTTTTTTTACATCGCGTAGATGTAGAAGATATAAAGGGTTTTCCAAAAGCTGCTTTGGGATTTTGTTTTTCAATAAAACACGAATGGTATGGAACAACAAAATTTTGAAGCCTCTTTTGGCCATTTAAAGCCCCTTTATTGATGGGAATAGAGGCGCTGAAGAAAATGGTAGGGAAAAGTATTACAAGTATAACATTTTATGGCTTCTGGGCGATGCCTTACCGCGCCATTGTCTATGGACGATAATGAAATTGAAGCGTGCGATCGTTTCATGGAATTGATGCGCGCTTATAGCGATTATAGCTCGCTTTAGAGCGGAGCAATTAGCTGCGTATTCGCTCGACGGTCATTCTTATATTGTTACAGTCACAAAAGCGATTAAACCGATATTCGCGCTAAATTGGATAGAAGTCGTTGGGAAAGTGACTTTTAATAAAATTAATTGCGCCCGTTCGTGTTGATTGAATTGAAACAAAAAATGAGGGAATTTCGTATGTGGAGTATGTCGCGCGCATCGATCCTCAAGCTTGATATGCTCATCGGATTTTATCAGTATTACTGTGAATGGGATCTATTATTTTGCAGTATTTTTAGGTGTGCAGTTTAACTAGTGCGATATTAATTAATTAAATTGAGAAAAGAGAACTAGTTATGGTATACAAAATACTCATCAGTGATTAGTTTGGTTAGAGATGGATTTAAAGCGACTAAATAGACGCTTTAGTTTTCTACAATTTCCCTTGCATGCCTAAATTTCCTTCTACCCTCTTCACCTCGACACCCGTATTTTCACATCCATCCCCGACTATTAATTTTTTACCTACTACCTTTCCCCAAATTCGCTCAATATTAACACGTTGGCAGCTGCTATCATTTCCGCACTTTCTAAAGATATTCTTCCACTCTGATACTCCCTGTCTCCTAATTCGGTACTTCTCCGTCGCTAAACCGTAGCCAATTCCTGGCTCTATTTTCCCTAAAATGCTGGCAAAATACTCCCGTCATTGCAAATGCTGCGTGTAGCGCGGAATTCCTGATGGTTTCCCTGATTCCAGCTTGGATTCGAGCGTAAACGCGAACGCGTCGAGGCCAGAATGCAGAAGATCTATTTACGGTAGTTCCCTTACACTCTGCTCGATCGTCACGATCGTTCTTTCCCTTCCCCGCGATCTCCTCGCGACTACTAAACGCATCGTGTTTGGTAAGTCACCAGGATCGATGTTCTGGCTCGAATTCACCCCGAGTGTTCGACTTCCGCGATCGAAGCCCCGTGACACGCTCGAGAGGGCTCGAAAGAAACGAAGAAAACGAGTCTTTTTCGTCGTCCCGAGTAACTGGGTCTTCGAAGACGAGGAATGTCATGCGTCTACTGACCCGCGAAACGTCGACAGAATTATTTCTTCCTCTCGTTTCGACGTTGTTCGACCCACATTACAATCGCGGTTAACGTCGCGAGGAAGTAGGCGACGAGATACCATTATTTCTTCCTTTGCGTCTCGTTCCTGTCGCATTCGTGGGTAGGTGTATCGCGCCATTGGTATTATATCGGCTCGAAACCTTGGAAGTGGATTGATCTCGAGGATTTCTCCCGGTTTCTATTCGGGTGGGAGTGGTAACGCAATTTGATATGCATTTTCGTACACAAGGAGGCAAGACTTGGACTGTTGTTTGCGAAGAGTGGATGAGGATTAAGATCAATTTTAAAATGAAAAAAGAAGTTGAAGATTTATTCTAATTAGCCTTGGTGATGAACTATTCTATACTCTCCAGGTTTTTGAAAAATTGCTTTCAATCAGAACATGAATTCAAGAGAACCACATCCTACATCCAGAATATTACAGGTCTATAAAATATGCCAACACACCCACAGTCTACATTCACTAGTAGCCCGCGACGATCACGCAATCCCGGTTCATGTATCTCTCGCGTATCTGTTCCAGCAAAGTAGAGATCCGTAAAGTAACAAGTCCCGTTGCTGGACCACAGAGAAGGATTCAGGGATGATTCGAATCGACGCGCCGCAAACAATTTCTCCTGAGAGCTGCCAGCAGAGCTTTTATAACAGACCTCGCAGTTACCGAGGCAACTTTGGTCCTCGCGCGAAGATCTAAAGCGATAGTTGTCGGGGGTTGGATAGCGACCTAGTGGAAGACCAAAGCCAGGCGCAACGCTTTGTTCCTGACTCACGACCGTTCTCCGTCGCTTACGACCTTCGTAATCGAACTCGACGCAACGAAGAGCCGTTGCTGTAACCTTCCGCTCGCTGGATGAGCGGAGGGGCTGGGGATCTATCGAGGGAGGATCGTTGGGATTTTCGAAGGATCCGGTTCGATCTTTTCAAACGGCTTAAAATTGAAAAGGATGTTCGTGGAATCTCGGTTACCATCGGAGGCACGGCGAAGATGGTTGTTAGACAAGCGACACCGAAACCCACTACGTAACTCCAAGGGTTGGTGGAAGGGGTTCGAAACGAAAAACAGTTGATTATAGGTGCTTTTGTAACGATCAAAATTACGAGAGGTGTTTTTGGAGAAAGTGTATCTGTGTTTCTTGTTGGTATATAGAATCTACTTGTACGATTCGTTGGTGACGTCTCTGTACTGTGTGAAATATTAGGTTGTCCCGTAAGTTTGTGCCACAGAATGTGATTAATGTGATTAATATAATGATTCTTCAAAAGGTGGAAGAAACTGGTAAAGAAAGAGTTTTTCATGACACTTCAAGATACCTTTAATAAATTAATTTAAGTGACATGAGCTTGCGAGGTGGTAGATTTTCATTTTGCACTCGACTTTTATTTTTGGTTAGTAGTTTGAAATTCTATCAAGACGAGAATTTCGTCTCCGACGAGGTCGTAAAAGGAATTTCAATATAATTTTCACGCTGTAATTCGACTCGTCTGAAAGTAATATGCTTGAAAACCATAGAAAAAATACTGGCGTCCTGTTTCGGACTAACTAAAATATTACACAGTCGTCAAAGCGTCCCGTCCGTCCGATAAAAATATCTTCCTGGGGGATTTTCAGTCGCAACCGACATCATAAGCGCAACCAGCTCCTCTTTCGCTAGCGTACGGGAGACCTGGCACAAAAGCGCATGAAATTGGGATTAAAAGCGTGGAAAACTCTCATTTACTTGCCCAGGCTTTCGATCGTGCCGCGTTAGTCGTTGATTTCGAATTTGGCATTATCACTTTCATTGTTTCTAATCTATTCAATGTTTTCCCTATTATATTCTTTAAACCCATTGTTTGCCAGTTATTTCTGAAATATAATTACCCTTGTTTATTATCTATTTATAATATATCTAAGCCTTGGTGTGCCACTGACAGAGAATCTACACTTCAGGCGAAAGGGAAACCAGGTGTATCCAGTCGGTAAGGTCAATACTTGGTCGATAAGACTCGGTAACGCAGAACACTCTCTTGGCAAAGTAGATCCTCAAAGACTTATCGACCGGTTCGTTCTAATTAATCAGTCACTGGACTCGCAGGAACCTCCCAAACAGGTCGTGTCGCCTGCGGAATATGCGAAAGCCATGAGAATTGTCTCGCCGTCGCCTGACACCCGTTATACGAACTTCTCCGAAGCGTTTCGCGCGACGCGTCGTCGTCGTGTATCCTGCAATCTGATTTGCGGTTCGACGAGTCAGTTCGCGAATCGTCGGCTCGTGAAATCGTTGGATTCAGCGTCAAACGGAGCCGATTTAATGTTAGCGATGCAGCTACTGCATCGAATCATCGCCCCATTACGTCGAAATTGATTCCGGCCGTTCCAGTCCGCTCCAGTTTTCATGGCTCGACGTTCAACCAAGTACTCGCGAATCCTCTGCAATAACATGCACACGTTACCCCCCGCCCTCGCACGTGCAATATCCACGTTGCACAGTCGAGGCTGGAAGTCTTTCCATTGATCCCCGTGCAACGTTTTTATCTACCCGATCCCTCGTTCGAACTCGGAATATCCTCACGTTTGGAACACACGTTCGCCAGGTAGGCTTAGTAGGTGCGCTGTAGATAGAGGATATTGGCTGTTCGAGATTGGTGCCTTGACTGCGAATTACGCCATGCGAGAGTCCTTTCCTTCTGAGACGTTCTCGATTGTGTCTTTCGAGCGAGAACAGTCGGGGGATGGAGCAACATGGTGGAGGATGGAGAAGTAGGTAGCCTAACGACATGGTGGGTGTCAGGTTCTTGTGGATATCCTATGTTTGAAGCACACGTGGTTGCTGGGTAGACTTTCTCAGCATTTCTGAAATTTTACTATCGAACTAAATGCTTGGATTTCGTTCTATAATTCCAATCTAATTGTTTCTCTGTTAATGAGAGAAGGATGAATAGATGCATTTTATACTCTTTATTTGAAATTACCCATATTTGGTCTTGAATTGCCTCTGGATACGAGTATTAAGCACGGTAGGGCCATATAATAGAAACGAGTTTGTGGTTGTGCTAATGATTTCGATAGATAACCCTAGACGGATAAAAGCACGTGCAGTTACAAACTAAGATAACCGATGTGTTTAATCTCTCTCGCAGTCGATGAAGTTTAATTACTTCTAAGACTACTCTTACTTAAACTGTGAAGCATGATTGCCTCGTTACTATGATAATATGAAGCCTGATTGCTTCCAGGTCAATATGAGATCTGATTGCTTCTACTGAACTGTTATGTAAGACATCGGAGCGAAGATTCTGCTCCTCTCTGGATCCTGCTCGTGGCCTTGCACCCTAAAGGGGTTAACGAACATCGAAATCATATTGACGTTTCAAAGTCAAGTTAATATGACCATTTTTCTCAAATTTATCACGTTGTTTTGTTCTAGTAAATATTCAAAATAACGTTCAAGGAAATATTTATTTGACTAGCACGAGCAGTAATTGCTTTGAACTACTTGCATGAGTTGGAATAATAATTATTCATCCAAATCCTTGTCTACTTTACAAAGAAATTGTAAGAATGACGAAGACGATGGCGATCTTAATTTGAATTTCCATTTTCGAATCGCTTGCTTAACGAAGTGACTAAAAGGACGTCATCTCATCGTTTCCCATCGTTGAATTCGCATAAGCTCCAATAATTGTCTTCTTTTAGTCGGATGGGACTGCCTAACGACGCGAGGATCGATTATTCGCCGAGAAATTAACCGCGCACAAAGTTTGCGCGAAATTATGCAACGTAGTTAAGAAGCGACCGATGGAATACTGCGCGCCTCTCGCTAATCCTGATTGGCAGTTAACCACGTACGAGTCCCTGTCTTGACGTCAATTTCTCCGATGGTTTTTGCAGCCTCCTATACGACGACAAGTTCGACGCGATGTGGAAGTTCCATCGAAACTTGCGAGACAACGAAGAACCGAGAGCCCACTCAACTTCTCCAACGCGAGTTTCGCCCCTCATTGTCTTCCTTTGCGATAACGATTAAAGCTTTCGGGGCGGGGGTACCAACCGATTTCCAATAAAAATTGTCCTTCCGTTATCGACGATGACACATTCTCGCAGTCTGCGCCCCGATTACAAGAAATGAAATCCGGGAAATCCGACACAATTTTCAAATCGAATTCCTTGGTTTGGGTTTTATTTCTCAAACTTTTTCGTGTGTCGGTGACTCATATTATTTTTATAAATTCTTGATCACCACTTTCCACGTGCAATTTAATTACATATTCAACCTGTCATCGTTTATTCAACAGACATCCCTTTTGTAGTTCTTCTTGTCTTAATTCCTTAACTGATTTTTCAAATTTTAAATTTATATAAATTTTCGTATCATATCTAAGAAGATTTCATTTAGGCTATTTTTAAGTTGAATTTCAAAGCGTACGATTCCAAGAAGTCCTTCCGCTTTTTATAATCAGTCAGCCGGGGGTCTCGCAATTTCTTTTCGTGTTGTTTGGCCCTTGTTGACGATGGGAACGTAAATATTTCATCGTTTCGCTTAATACACAAGCATGTCTACTTTAAAGGACCGTGTTCCTCTCGAATCCGCTCATTCAAAGACGCATTAATGGAATTTCCAAAGCCCCGAGACGAGTCGGTCTTAGCCTGTAAATTAATTCGAGTTGCCCTTCCATGTTCATAATTGGAACGTTTCCTTTTTCCTTAATTTCCCCCAGGTTTTCATTTTTCCAACCTGGAGCCACAATCTCTACCCTAGCTTGGATCATCGGCTACCCATTTGCCCCGGGAAATTGCATTTTTATTTTACCAATTATTCACGCCTCCTAGAAACGTACTCTCCGTGCCCTGGATCCTTTTACGCGCTCGCTCGCTTATTAAAAATACCGTTTAAATGTTTTCCAGAGGAAAATATTAAAACGGATTCTGTTTCCGTCAGAATAAATAAAATGGATTATTATGTCAGTCGAGGGATTACTTTTTCATATAAAATATTATAGTTCGTGGTGCATTTATGAATTCTGGTAAAAGGTAATGCTTGACTTTTACGCTTCTTCACTTTTGATAATTTAGATACCTGCAGAAAATATTCGTCAAGTGAAACTAAATAAAGCGCAAATAAAATATTAAAAAAAACGCGGTGGAAAACAGTTAAGAAATGTAAAGACTTATAAAAATATAAAAGTTGAAATCGTTGACAGTGTGCACGAACACGTTTCAAATGAATGGAATGCATGCTTATAAATCGTCAAAAATATTATCGATCAGTTGTACACTTATTCAAGTCTATATATTAATTTTGATTCGCCAAAAGAATCTTATCACCCTCGATCCCGTTAAATCTATTTCCCCCGACTTTACATTTCGCCAAATCGGAAATCTGATGTCCCTTATCGCGATAACGGCGTCACCGTCAGCTTCAATTTCGCATAACTGTCGCAGTTCGATAACGCGTTAAACGATTCACGGCGATAAAAAAAAAATCATATTTCTCCGTTTCCATTCCCGTTTACGATCCGCTCAGTTTCGATTGAAAGCCATTCGAAGAACAGACATTTCGGCGTGAACGACACTTTATATCTCTCGGTGCCTGCCGCGTCCTCGTTATCGTTCACGATGATGCGGTTAGGGCACATTCAGGATGCGAGACAGCAACATTCGTACGTATCCTGCGGTGGGACATCGTCAGCTGTTAACTTTTCGAGGCAGCGAGGCAGATAAGACCCCAGGAGCACGGTCGAACTGCACTTGAGGCTCGAAGTTACACCGCGATAGGCGTATCAAACTTTCACGGACGGGTCTACTTAGGATTGTTCGTAAACGGAATTAGAATTGAATGGGGACTCGGTGAACGTCGAGATCGATCGAACGCGAGCGGGGCCGAGGTATTTCCACTCGCTTTTCTATTACGTTTTTTCTCAGACGGGGAGAACAAGAATCAGCTGATCAAATTATCGATCGGATTGCGCTACGTCCGATTGAGATATCCAGGTCATCGACGAATTCTCCTTACTCGAGTCCAGCATACAAAAATTGATGCTATCCACGCTTCGATCAACTCGTCGAACATGCTCGTTATCGATCATGTACAGAATCTAGATTTCAAGGTAATAGGCAGAAGAAGAAGATTACGAAAATTTTCAGGGAATTGGAGACTGAGAAATGATAAAGAGAGAAATCCTTTTTGAACGTGTCAGCGAGGGTAGAACTGAGGATTTATACTGGGTGGACAGCGCTACTTATTGATCATGTAGAAAATTTAGATTTCGTGGTGATGGGCAGAAGAAGAAGATTGCGAAAATTTGCAGGGAGTTGGGGACGAAGAAATGATAAAGATAGGAATTCTTCTTGAACAGTGACGGTAGAACAATGGATTTATACAGGGACAGCACAACTTAATTTAAAAGGATATACACTCTTGTGCTCGCAATGGTAGCTCTCAGTTTCCCCCCAAGAAGGGGTACTCACGGCGGGAACCAACGTGGAGCTGGCTACTTGCTCAATGCTATGATCTCTCAAGGGCTAGTCTCGAATAGTAGATCAACGTGACGATCCGACACCTCGGGTGACCGCTTTGAAAGAGTCATAGTCACTCCCGCCAAGAGAAAATTGATACCAGCGATAAATTTCTTGGAAAACGTCAGTGTTGCGTGTCATTCTCCACGAAGAATTCCTCTGGCAATGTCTGTAAATTGCATCACTCTCTTAAAATTACAGACAGTAGACTATAGTCTCTTTAGCCTTTCAATCCACAATTTTTAATTTTTAAGACTAATGTGTAGGTTAGACCCTTATCTAGCCATTGTGAAATATGTATTTCTCCAAGTCAACAATACACTTCATTTCTTCATAATTAAGTCATTTTTAATAAACGCAGTAGAATATACCATTTACGTCAACGACTGTGTAACGTTCCTTCAAATTTTCGAACAAACCGTGAGCATATATAATTGCGATAACGCGTTGAAGGGCGATGCCGCAGACTGTTCGCTGAATTATCGGTCGGCTAACAGTTGTTAATTTCCCGGTCGGATGGCGGTCGTCGGACGACGGAAACGATTGCTGGACCGGCGTGACGTTCAGAAAACGTTAATTGTTTCCCCGAATCGTTGCGTTTCCTATTTACACGAAGAATTGGAGCGGCCGGCGGGCGCTATTAATATAGACGCACGATTAGTTTCCGACATTGTATTGATACAATAATTAATACGTCGTTCGAGCCAACCAGTTTGCCCGTGCTCGTGGTTTCGTTAATAATTCACTGCGGTTTGATCGCTACGGTTGATCTCATAATTATCCTCTAAATAGTGAAACATAAACACAACGATTACCTGGCTCATTGAGAGTTCTCGGGACGTTCGAATAAACGTGCAATTATTCAGTTAACTGACCGGATAAATTATTCAGTCCTCGCGCGCGAATCAATGGTCGCCGGTCGACGAGATTTATGGGGACAGGTGACGCCATGGTTTCCCTAAATTTCGACCAAACAGAAGCTCGGTTTGTGTTTGGTGTGCGTTAGATTTCCGCGCTAATAACTCCGCGAACGTTGATTTCGACCAAAGTTTCGCTGATTCATGGTCCTAACGGTGAAATTTTGGCTGAACGCGTTATCGATGATGCTACTTGAAATTCCTATCGATTTTTCGTTCTCGGAGCACTCTGCATCCAGAAATCGGAGCTTCGAGAGCTTCGACGCAGAGATGGCAAGCGTTCGAGGAGAAAGGACGAGGACAGAGGAAGATTTACAAAGTATCGATAACGATGCTTCCTTTGAGCAACGTGTTCTCGAGAATGCGGCTTATCGTGCCGGCGGCGTCTCAGATCCATTAAGAGATTGTTTCGTAACGCGGAAGCTCTTTGACTGGTAATCGTGTCAAGTGCGTTACACACCTCTTTGTGTGAGCTCGTGTCCTCCTGGAATCGAGGGTGTTTGAGAATGCGAACCGTCTATAAGCTGTTAACAGTGTAATTTCCGTACTGGATTCGTGCTCGGTGTACCGTTAATATTCCATATTCTTTTCGCAATCTTTATGGAAAGCTGCCTGCTCGATTCCAGCAATGAAGTTTTGTGCTGGAATTTGCAATGTATCACGTTACAAGTGTACACCACGATTATTTATATTGCGTCATTTACCTTGACAAGAGATACGTGACTTTCGCAAGATAATTCATATAGACATTTTTCAGAAATTAATCTCTTCGCGCCCTTGGCAACGTATGTGGACGTTCAGTTTTTTTTTCTAATTATAGTTACTATCAATGATAAAAAGATCAAAAATTTGATAATAATTTATTCACTACAGGATCCGTAGTATTCAGAGGAGTAAAAATTGTATGGTTTGGCTGCACTGATAATGTTATTTCCGATGTACAGTTAGCGATATACGTAAGAAAATAGCGTGAAGAAAAATCGTCCCTGAAGAGGTTAAACATATTTAAGATTTCATTCGTTGCTGTTGCTTTTAATTGACATGATAGTTGAAAGTCTTCGAAAATCAAAAGTATGAATTATCAAGGTAGCTTATCTATTTTTTTTCCACGGGAAATAACATTATAAAATAAAATTTTAGTTAATATTCACACAAGGGACATATATTATCCAGAAGTGGATATAAGTGCTTATCATTTTGTACATCTCAGAGTCTGACATACGCAGAATAGTATACATATTTTCTATTTGTTTGCATGTATATCTCTAAGTAGGTAAATTTAATACTATACCAGTCTTCATGGTACGGATGTTTAATTTAATTTGTAAATTCGTTCCGCGAGTGTCCTCCAACTTTTAACCTTCTCACGTTCCAATTAACAAGTGCCGCGCAACTAGCAGCGTCGCGGATGGATAGAATATTTCAACATCTTTATCTGAAAAATTTCCCCTCTTAAATATCCAAACGACGCTCCAGTCTTCCTTCGGTGCAGCTAGAAATGTTGATAAAGAAGGCCAATTAAACTCGTTAACCAGTTCTCCTTGCCCTGGAGGACTCTTCGCGATCGATTAACCGTGAAACCGTCGCGTAAATTAACAGAAACTCGTTATTTCTGACACGACGCTCGAATTGAAACACAAAGGGAGTTCCGTTTTCTTTTGGACCAACGTACAAGGATATCGGCCCTTCCATCCAGAGCTGCATTAACTCTCACGCTATCAAGACCCTTTTTATTACGTGGAATGTGTTCTTCATATGCTATGAAAATTTGTTATATCTAGGAAATACTTTACGCAAATTTTAGGTTTTCGATATACAGAGGGTAAAAGGTTTAAGATAGAGTATTCCATGGCAGGAGGAAACCATGTATTGGAAATAAAATTTCGTAAATGGTGCTTTTAAATATTCAGAGCTTCCCAAAATGGAATGTTCTCCCACGAAGACGTACTTTTACGTAGAATTTTCTAAAAATGTTTAAATATCTATTTCAACAAGAATTCTGGAAGTATGAAGGTTAAGGATTACAGTTGGAGGGGCTCCAAAGATTAATTTGAGAATATTAAATTATGATAATAATATAGTACATAACCGAGAAAAAGCTAATGACAAGATGCAGTACGATCAATACACGAAAGTAATTAGAGTTTTAAGATTAAGTATACTTAGAAAATTGGAACAATATGAATTACCTGAACAATACCTGAATTCCAGTCTTCTCCAACTTTGCGTTTCAATTCTAAAAGTATTATTGAGGGCACCTTAATTCGACCCAGCTTCCGTCCCACCGCAGTTCCCCATTTTGTTTATGGTTCTACCTCGAGGGACCGTTCTCCGTTCCGCGTTCGCCAGCGGGAGAAACGAATGTAGCTTTAATGCTGGCAACGGAGGACGGGGGGAAAAAAAAGTTCGATCGTCAACAGCTAAAAGCTGGCTGGGGACAAAATGCCGCGTTCCAAACGGAGAATTCTATTTCCGCGTAGATAACGATAAATTGATATCGTGAAAACGGTGACCGGAGGGAAATCGATGAACGGGAAAATGAACTTTTCGAGCGTAAACACGGCCAGAGCAGGAATGACGTAGGCGGGGGATGGGGTGCTCCTGTTGGAAAACGAAACGCAATCAAACGTGAATTATTCAGACCAATACATAGCTCCGTAATACAATATCAGCGATGCCGAAATGATTACCATTAATCCTACCGTGGCAAAATAGGTTTCGAATTCCCGCTGTTTTAATGGTAATGAGTTCATTAGGAAGTTAGCCTAAACAGTAAGTGATTTGCAAAGATTTTTTTTGTAATTATTTGGACTGGAAGCTCTCTTTTTTATTCGATGTGGAACCTCAACGAAAACAAGTGAAGTGCAAAGGGATAATAACCCAAGTCACAACCTGATGGTCATTAAAATTTATCCATGTATACGGAGTTCAGTAGCCACCAAATTTTGTATATTGTTCTTGTAACAGATTACAAATGTGTTTGATATTTATAATACATATACCTATGGGGAAAGTTATTTTAATTTTTCTTAACTCTCGGAAAACAGTCGTCTTTTCACCAATAGTCGAAGCACCTCCGTATCTGCTAAACATCAGCTCGCATTCGCCGTAGATATGGAAGGGGTGTATCGAATGGCGTTCCGGAAGCGAGCTCGCGTAAGTCCTGTTAATTAGTTGGCATAAATAAGTCGCGCGATTAAGGGGCTGGGTAAGAAGCATACCTCCCGGCGTGTTTACTCCCCAGGAAGATTGCAATTTGCTAACTGGGCGCGGTTAAGACGTAGGCGGATCCGGGAGAATTCATTTCGGCCTCGCGAACCATCCGACAATTAGAAGCGGCTTTATAATGAATTTATTGTCGCTGCTTGCTTCCCCAGGGGGCCCAGCGACGACGTGGAATTAGTATCCCGATTTCCAGACCTGTAATCTCGGGTCCACGATCGATGCCGATGACTTCATCCTTCGAAACGACGTTCGATTATCTTCGTAACAGAGAATCGTATTTTTCTTTTTTTTTTGTGAAGGCTTATTTTCTTCTCTCGGACGAAATGTTACAAAATACAGAAAAAAGTGGTATTTCAATGGAATTAATATTTCAACGACCCCCTTTGAAAGAAGGCACACCTATCCGTCGGGTCTCGCGAATAAATCGCCATGCGTTGCTCTCATTCGTCATCCATTATTCGTACAAAATTTTTGCTCGTCTCCGGTTTCATCTCGTGCGATCGCCTTCTTTGTATCCTTTGTAAGCCTTGGATGACGTTTCATTATTCATAAGCCTTTTAACGTGGAACTCTATATTCTTGGAAGTACAATGTAATTGTGGCTCGTACGTGAATGCTCGAGAAAAAATTATCAGGATTTCGTTATTTCGAACTGGCTCGTTTCGTTATTTATGCTAATAACGCGTGAAGCATGTTTTTTTCGTTTCACGTTTACGTGTTTGTGTATGTATTTTATTTGATATGTGTATAGAATGTCATGCACAACCATGAGACCAGCTCTTTGTGTCCCCATCTAGGTTATGTCAATAACAGCATATGTACATAGCTGTAGCTCGTCTTTGCAGCTTGACTCTATATTTATCTTGGCGTCCACATATCATACTTTATTTAATCCTGCAATTTATATTGCGCGCGATTCTGCTGTAACAAAGACATATTATTACAATTATTGTTGTTGTCTTTAAAAAGATATACTTTTCATTGAAGGCCCAGGGTACCAGACTCCAGCGGTTTATATCATCATATTGTCACTTATCGCGTTCTTAATTTCTTATTTTTGAACATGGTCTTCAAACCTTTAATCCTCCATTTGTATTATTTCAAGTTCGTAAAACTTATCCTTGCAATATACTTGTTCCAAATTTCTTCTTCTCTGTCGTGTACCTCTCCAATCCGCGAGTTTAAAAAAGATTACAACCCCCTGTCGCAGATTTACGTCTGCCCTTATTTGCACAGCGATTTAATTTCGTTTATCCAAGTTCCCGAAACGGGATCTCCGATCGAAAGAACTCACGATCGACGACGGACAAAAATTCCCCAACGAGGCGGGGGCAACAAATTTAAACGATGCAATTAAACTTCCGAGCGAGAGGCAACGTTTTCTAATTGTGGCTCGTTTGTTGCCGAAACGAGAGAAGCAATCTGACAAGTTAAAACGGGGCGAGAGAGGAACGGGGGAAAAAAAGCGATGCGAATGCAAATTCCAGACTAAGAAGCCGCATTCCTAGTAGTGCGTCGACCTGATCCCGGGCAAAGTGCCACGAACTAATTAGAAAATTAATTGACAACTTCTGTGGCGGGCGATTTATCAGCGAATCGGAGCTCGCAGCTCGCCGAGGAAAAACCGAGGCGAGCGGCCCCGATTCCACTTTTAATATCGAAAATTATCGTTTGACTCGGACGCTTTCCGAATTAAACAGCCGCCTCGAAACGCCCGTAAAACACCGCGACTACCCGTTAGTAATTAAAGGGGTAGTTAATACGCTTTTTACCCCCGGTGCTTCGCCTCCGACGAGGAAGGAAGAAACTAGCCGAAGCGTGGACCGAAACTATCCCCGGTGAAACTACGAAACTGGGGAAAGGGAGAACCAGGTCGCGGCAAAAACTTCTAAGAGCACGTTTACGCTGTTGCAACATTTTCTTGGAGAAAACACTCGAAAGTCTGGAGGAAAGTTGACTTTAACATTAGGATGCCTTCCGATGGAGTTTCAGTCATTCGAAACTATTCGCGAACTCGAATTTCATCGAGTCAGAATTAGATGAGGAATTTGTTTGACTTATTGGTGAAGGGCGAAACGATTTGAGGCAGCAGAGAAGGTGGATGAACAGTTGGAAATTCGATGTACATAGTGTAGACATTTTACGAGGATTTATTAGGGGGATCGAAAAGTAATTAAAATTTTATCAACATTTAGTTATTAAAAAATTCAAAATCATTTCCTAACACTTTGTGCCAGCGTAAAGGCAGTCGTTCGATTCCCTGTTTAAAGACGTCCTTCGATTTTTCATTGAAAATCTTTTCCAAGACGAAGACATTTTGATTACTTTTCGGTCCCCCTAATATCCAAGGGCGGGGAAAACCTAACAACGGTTGGTGGCAATAACTCTTATCGATTTTTCTTAGCCATTGCTTTATTTTTCAAACATGAGAAAAATAAGACAATCACGGGACAAGCCAACGCGTCCTGACTCGGCCATGCCAGCATAGTAACCGGGGTAACGCCTCATTGAATTTGGTGGACACAGTCAGTCGTCTCGACACCTAAGTGAAAGGGTCAACTGCGATTTTTGTACGCTCTTCACTCTTTTAATTCAAAAATACATCTAGTTCCTTATTAACTTGACTCTTTCCTTTATTCATATCACGTCCACCCAACCTGACTACAATAGGAATAAAAATTTAAAATAGACTATTCCATTACAAGAGGTAACCAATGCATCGGAAGTGAAGTTTCACGAGTCCTTATTCCAAGAATTCAAAGCTTTTCAAAATGGAATTTGTAGAAAGAGATACTTTTACGTAGAATGTAATTTTCTGAAAATTGTTTAATAACTGTGTCGGCAGGAATTCTGGAAGTGTAGCCTAGTTACGCCTACGCCATTATCATATGGCAGCTTCCTCTGCTGTTTGTAGAAAGCTTCCACGTAATGTTTGTCTCTTTTCGAAGGTATCAAAGGTGAAGTTCTTTTTCGTACCGCGCCAGCAATGCAGAGGGAATGTCAAAATACCACCCGCCCAACACGAATGGTTCAACGTAAACGCGCCCTGAGGGTACGCCGAGGAGACGTACTGTGGGAAAAATGAGGGATAACTCGCCCGGCGCATCTCCACGCGGCATAATTATACTTGTTAATGTTTGCCCCGGGAAAGACTGCGGGACAATAGAATGGCGCTCTGTGGAACGATGGAATAAAATTTTGAAACTTATTTTTTCGTCCAGCTGGGACAGCAGGGGTAGCGCGTATGAAATTACGAAAGCGCTGAGTTTTGAATTGAAAAGTAGACTTTATTTCCAAGGGAACCGCCAAGTGTTCGCGCGTCGTCTCTAATTAGACCGTAGCGGTTTAACGAAACATGCGTTATTTGACCTAATAAGCAGACGTGGTTTACGTCGTTAGGCGATTAATGGGTTAGTGCGTGCCATAAGTGAGCTATTGTGCGAGGATGTACAACACGTGCTTGCTTATCGGTCGTTAAAATCGTTCTATGTTGTCTTCGTTCACGTTATTACCTGAGAACGCTAAATTAAATTTGTTTGCAGGGTTTTTTAGGGAGTGCCACTTTAATTCTAATTTTATAAATAACTCGGAAGAAAAATTGAACTAAAAAGAAAACCTAAATGATGTCTAGAATTCTTAAGAAATTCTTCGTCTAGAGATGGAAATAAGCCATTAACTATCTGTTAAACATAGCGATCCAAATTGATACTAATAATAGTATTAGAATAACAGAATTAGAAGTAAAACCACGGAAGCAAAGTATGATTCTTAATATTTCACGATTGAAAGACATTCTTGAATGTTGACTGTACGTGAAGTTTACGTACATTGGTTGTGAGTACACTGGGCCTTTGAAGTCGCGTGTAATAATTTCACGTGAAATGCAACTCTGAATAAATTCGAGGAATGTTTTCGGAGTGTAGGACATAAGGAGATACGTGATACGAGTATGCAATATGCATCCGTGTGTATGCAGTTTGAGAGTGCAGTGGAATGAGAGAATTAGTCAGACAGAGTCGGAGAGTTAGCAAGTAACCACTACAGAGTAAAAGATGAGAATAAAGAGGGTAGGAGTTAGCCAGAGCTCGAATTAAAGTACTATAGTATAAAGTACGCGGTGTGTATTTTAGTACCCCTTGCATTCATTTTAAGTACATCCATACTATTATTATATAAAGACTGGCACGAAACATGTACGTCTTTTGTCCTCGTACAATGTCCATTGAAAGCAAGAGAAAATCAATTTTTTAAATATTTTTCAAGGGTCTGAAGCTTAAAGCTGAAATGTTTAAAAGCATTTGACTAAAAAGATTGCTCTTGGCAATATAATTAGACATAATATAAGTGTATTTACATTTTGTATGTACCCTTTATCTCGACACTAATTTCGCGCAGTATTTGAAAAATTGTACGTGGACCAAATGTTACCACCAAAGTAAACTTTCAATCGCACGGAGACAATATTTTAATACGCACACAGCCCCGATTATTTGCATTGTATCTTTCTCTTGGAACCATCCATTAGCTGATTGGTTACAACAATGTGAATCTGTATTTCAATTTATATTTTCACGTTTCAATTTTTCTTTCCGAAGCTCCAACATATATTTTTATTAGAAAGTAAACATAATCAGCATACTAAACGCACGAAAAACGCGAAGTGAAGGGTAAAATTGCTTTCCACTCTGTTTTAAATCATGCGGAGTTCAATGCGCTAAATTTAGCACGCCGTGAGTGAAAGGGTTGTAAAGCGATAACCTTTAGCACGGAAAAGCGATTCCGTCCTCTGTCACCTGTTGTTTTCGAGCTGGTCCAGGTAACGTGTGCATCGGTGGGGAATGCAGATAACCGTGGTAAAAGCCATAAGCGAATGAGCTGGCCGCTGGCATGTGTCGCGATATCGTCGCGCGTTATCGGACATTAACGATCTACAGGCAAAAATTCGTCACTTTGAAAGAGGTCGCAATTTCTCTACGACCTTTTCTCCCCTTCATTTCACCCCTCGTTGGCTGTCGAGTAACCCTAATCCTCGCTCTGGTACGTTCAAACAAGATAGTTACATTTGTAGTAAATATTTTATTGGGGGAATATTTCGTAGGAGATACATTTCATGTTTCGAAGATTTCGTAACAGGTGAGTGTCCTTTTTTATTTCTCTCAGGGTTAACGGCTGATCGCAGTTCAACTCTCTCCTCCGTTGTTCTCCCCCGAGAGCACCCTTCGCGTTGTTTGCCTGCCCATCATGCCTACTCGAAAAAAAGACGTTTCAAGGGGAAGATCCCTTGGTCAAAATAACCACCCCTAGCAGAAATCCTCAACTTGCGAAACTGCAGGAAGGAACAGAGGGACAGGAAACAAGTTTTCATGGCCTCGTTTCTACCCTTTTTATTTACTTTCTCGTTTATTTTTGTTTGTTTTCCTTTTTTTTTTTCGTTCTCTCACAGGCAGCACCGTGCACTTTATACACGTGATGGTGATTTATGTTAGATTCGTGTTACGGTCGGCGGACCCCGAGCCCCGCCGGGTGTTCTTGTTTCGATAAATAAATTGCAGCGAAATTGCATCACGAAACTGCGAACGGACGAGGAAATTAAGGAATTTGCGTTTCAAGTGTTTGCTTCACGAAGGGAGGAGTGTTAATTAGTCGAGATTCGTTGTCAGCGTGACGCGAATGCCGGCCGTTGTACGTTTATTGTTTGTTGCCCAGATTTCCTGTCGCCTCAGATTTGTCTTCACTAAATTCAACCGCGTTTCGCGGAAATGGGGTTTCCCTTCTTCGCGTTTCATTTACACTTTCGTTTTCGAGCGTTGTTCCATTGTTTCGAATGGAAATACCGGCCATCTCGAAATCTTGGAATTTGTAAATTGTTAATTCTTGTTGCTTAAGACAGGTTGCTTAGGACAGTCGAACATTTCAAGGAATCTATAATTTCAAGAGCCTGTGTCAAGTACTTTGGCTATACTAAAATGACGAAGAATGTCTCAAAATCGGTCAAGAAAAATAATATCCCTTTAAGACGCCCATCGTAATTTCGTCCTTGTACAAACTTAATCGATTTTTGTTCTCTTTTACGTTGTTACGAAGAACTGCTTTCTTCGAATCGTTAGACGCTTTAATATCCTCTCGATCAACGTCAACGCGTCGAACGTTATTAGCATCGGCAGACGTCATTTGCAGACAGCTTCTCGGTCGTGTAATTTTCTATTCGATCGGAAATGGCGTTAATTAGGCACCGTTAACAAATGTGACACGCTGCGAGCGTCGATTTGTTATAAATCATCGTTCGACGATCCCGGTGGGCAACGAGAATTCGATAATTTCGCGTCGACGCGGGGATGATTTTTCGATCCCCGTCGCGCGGCGCGGTTCAGTGATCCAACAAACGCGGACAGCTTCGATGGACAAAAGATCGGTAATGCAATATTAACGTAATCCATTCCGCTACGGAGGGAATATTGCGGCGCGTCTAACTATCGAACAGAGTTTTCAACTCGAAAATAATTAACATTCGCAAACATCGTGGCTGAACGAATTTGTAAAATTTACCTGGCTGCCGAATATTCAGTGTTCGAAAATTTTTGTTTCGTCAACGATGACGAGAATTCGCGTTAACTCGGATGTTTTCCCTCGATGGATCGTATCAACCCCGATTATTATTCCGTAGGGGGAACGTATATCGTTTGTTTGGAAAATAAATACGGAACTGAAATTGTCGGTAAAGATCCAAGGTAAATAGTTTGCATCGTCCATTTCTGAATCGAGCATTGTTTTTGTGAGAAATGAAATATGAGAATTAATTAATCACCATGAGCCATATCAGCTACGTCAAATTTAATTTAGTTAATAAATATTTTTAAATATAATATTCATTTTTCAATGGCCATGTACATACATGCGTGCATGTTTCCTTAAGTTAATCTTTTATGTGGATATTCGGTAATTCTACACCTATGTATGAAGTGACTTCTTTCCACAATTTCTGAAACGATAAATAAAATTCTTGTATCAATGAATCTATAAAATGAATTATTTCGCTTCACTGTTTCATAGTTAACTAAGTAAGTACTAGATCAGCCTGTACAGAGTTCAGTCGATGGAGCAACCATCCGCCAAACGAAAGGTGTAGGTTCGTATCCCAGTCCAGCAGTCCAATCAGTCGCCTCATTACACCTCCTCTCAGTTTTCGGAAGTGGAATCGCCCTCGTGACTTTTCGTTCGGTTTTCCTATTTGTTTAAATTTTGAATTTTACGGGTGACCAGGCATCTCGCTTGTTTTCGTCCTCGTAAGGTATAATCCATACGGCCACAACTTCGATTACTAATAATACAGAATACTCTTCGATTGATTTCAGGGTCTATTCGGATTACTGATACTTCATCTGGCTTGTTTGACTCGATATTAATTAACAACGTGATTTGGATACTGTTGTCTCAGGTGTATTTGACGTGAATCAGATTAGCTATCGCTCTCTGATACCGAACTCCGTATCGATATTGCGTGGCACGCATATTGCGTGTCGGACTTTTGTTAAATTCATATTTTATACTATGTTATTCTATCTATCTACTATATCAATTTTATCCATCTATCGCTACCTTCTACTGTACCTTTGAAACCTTCGTTAATCTCAACACCACTATCCTTCGAACCGTTTTCTCTCGACGATTCCCTCAACACACCCAGAAACATTAAACTTCATATAATCCTCGCGATGTATTCTACTATTTTCTTTTACACCTCAACTCACATCGCATCCTTAAGTTCTCCATTCTCCCTCAATATTTCCACCACACTTTGAAAACATCCTACAGTTTATCCTATCCCTGAAACACGTAATGCTTCTTCCTGAAACTTCCCTCTATCTTTCAAACTTCTTTCCTCTCCGAAGTTCCGAGAAAGTTCTGCAACTTGCAACTACAAAGGTTTATTAGTTCCACCGATGTTGTGCCAAGCTTCCCAATCTGGTTTTCGTAGTAATCACTGCTACGACGTTGTTTCATATTCCTGTCCTCCGCGCTTTTGACTCGCGGATCATTATCTCTCTAGTGTTCGCCAAAGCCTTTGACAGAATTGATCGCAACCTGTTGCTAAGTTGCGTAACTTTGGTATCTCCATGGATACTGAGACTTTTCTTCCCTATTCGGGGCACTTAACTCTATCTTTTCAGCATGAATCTTTAGACCGTAGATAATGAATACGTCCAAAGTCTCTACCTTAGTTGTATCCTTTATCTCTGCATGGTAGTGTCAGTGAAAAGTTTTTAATAAATTCAGCTTTCCAAGAGAGATGGTCCTTCTTACGTCAATATAGTGAAAAAGAATGAACATTTAGTTCATAGATAATGAATAAATCTAGAGTTTCCACCTCAATTGTATCCTGTTTTTAATGAATTCATAGCTTCCCAAAAGGGTGGTCCTCCAGAAACCTATTCCTCCAGAAATTAACACACACCACATAACGATACACAAAAGCACAGCCATCGTGCTCTACTAGAGAGGAGCCCTCGAGCAGCCACCATTGATTAGGCAAACCCTGCAACCGCCGACAATTGGCATGCTTGTCGTATCACCCGACGTACGAGACGATTGTTTCGACCCCTCGAGCAGTTCGTCCATAAATCGAGGGAGGATGGCTAACGAGAAGTTCCCCGGGGCCCAAAGATTCGACGTTTGGCCCCTTTAAACGGATAATTAGCCAGGATGATGACCGTTGGCGCGGTGGAGGTGGTATAATGAAACGAAAACACACCTGTGCGGATTTCGGTGCGCGGTGTCCCGCGGGCCGCGAAATTACACGACCACCCGATATAATATTCCCTCTTCCGGCCGCGGTGGGATTGATTATGTTTATCTTTCATTAGGAACACCGACGAAAACGGGGCTAAAGCCTTGAATAATGAATCAAGCGATTCTCTTCCCAGCGCGCGTGTTTCGAACGGCCGCGAGGCAGGGAAGTCGCCTTCCTATCCCCCGGTTGACTTTTTCATGAAATTGCTTCGAGTACGAGCACTTGTTCGGGGATGAGACCTCTTCAAGGGGAACGAGGCAATCGCCGAGGCTAAGAGGTTCAACGGAATTGAATTGATCTTTTTTCTAGCGGGCCACTCCGGTGCGCGCCGAGTGCGCGCGATTACGTTAATTGAACGCCCCGCGCGCGGATTCGAATCGCCGCGGCCACAGTTGCAGCCCCAAAATTTGATTTCCTGGCGCGCTGTGCTCCTCGAGAGTGCTGCCAACGTTGCGCCACTCGGGATGTTTCATCTCACGTTTGTTGCTCTCGTACAGATCCACGCAAATAAACGATAGAGTTGGGAGTAGCGTCAAAAGTAACAAAAATCTAATTTCTGTTCTTTTTTCTTTTGGCTTCAATAAAAATTGTATTTATAATTTTGACAAAAATGTTTTTGGTACGCCTCAACATCGTAGCTACTTTCTACATTTTTATTTCGCAAATGTATACGGTTGTCCCGAAAGTTTCTTCCATTTCACTAACAAGTAATACATACACAATATTTTATGTATAATGTTACATTATTGAATTGCGTACGATTCATCTTGTTTCATTATTGTTACAACATACTCTTAACATCTAAGAAATTAGGTCGTTTATTTATATAAACACTGCCATACAAAATAACTGAGTGCAAGTTACGAAAGAAACTTTTGGAACAACTTAATAATTACAATCCCGTGAGATACTCGGAAAACCTAGGTCTAATTATGTCCTTTCAACTTTGTTGCAGGTACGTACGTGCCTATTCAAACGGTATCGATAAATAATTCTCCTTGGTCATCGCAAGGTAAGTATTCCTACCGGTACTGTAAATAAAAAGGACGACCACGTAGCATCGAATAAAATTGGAAAGACGAGTAACTCTCTACAACAGCGACCACAGGATGTGGAGGTTGCCAATAATTAAAATAACCAATAGTTCAGGCTATCCCCCGAACTCGAGCGACTCGATAATTTAACAAAATATTTAAATATTTATCCACCAAACGTTCGAATTTTTACTTTCACCCCTCGGATTAAAGGCTTCGAATTTCTTGAAAATACACCCCTTGGCTGAATTAACCCCCTTTTCGATATATTTCTGTTACTCTTAATAGTCCAGAAAGCTGTTATTTCAACCGTTTTGCTGATATGAAAGAGGCACGCGACGCGATATGAATAATTTTTCCGACGCGAGAACGCGATGGAAATTCAGCCGTCCTCATATTTAAAGAAATGAAATATAATGAGCCGCGGTTTGCGTAAGGACCATTTAAATAACTCCGCGTAGAGCGTCTCTTTAAAATTTTCAGTACGTTCAACTGCAGAATTCTAGAAAAAGCTTCTAGGAACTGGGTCGGGCTCGTAGGTTTTCTTAGAACATAGACAGAGGTAGGTGGCGTAGGAGAAACGTGAATGTAATATGTACGTACGTGCTTTTTCTTTAATAGAGCTGCGTCTTTTATGTTGTAAATCGAGTCTTTCTATTATTCCACGTGTGAAAGTGCAACGTAACGTCATTCGTATATCTATCCGGGAAAAGAAGATACTGTATCCGCATCGTTGCGATTAAAAGGAGAAAATTTAGATATTCGGACGATTAGTCCTCGATAAACCATTCGACTTCTAGGTAATGAATTATTAAGGAAATAATGAGGCTGGAGTTCGAGAAGGTGGCGTTTTTGGTCGAGTAGAACAATAAGAAACGATCGTTTCCGTGCGTTGCCGTCGAATATCGTCGACGAGACGTTCGAGCAGTGAACCGCTCAAAACGAGAGGCCGTCACTTAATTATTTACGCCGCCAGCTCTCGTTTACACGGGGTTTCGAATGGTAGGCAAATATAATCAATTCTGGCGCGGTTTATAAGAGGGAATAATGCATCGAACGTCGTCCGATTCATTATTTAGCGCGGTGATTATGACGAGCTACGAAGGACGCTGAATTATGCAGCCGAACGAGCAAGCTGTTTTCCGTACAATGGAAAATGAATGCACAATGGCGGATCGGTTCTCGAAATTACGTCTGTTAGATCGCAAATCTCGAGTGCCCGATTATATGTGTTCTTGAGTTCGTTTCAATCGCCAGGAATGTAATGCAATCCATTATTTTATCTCTGGAATATATAGTAGAGAATTAAAAATACCTTTGAGAGAAACGAAAGAAGCATTACTTATTATATTATATACATATAATCAACGGTAAAAAAAATATCAAATATTCTGTTTTGCTGTTGTTGTTTGAAACACGTAATATTTTTTAGACCACTCTAACACTAATGCTTGCGAAGCTATTAACGTGCCCGAAACTGATCAATGCCAGCGAGGATTTCAACGAACAAAATAAAAAAAAAAAGAACGCTCCAATTCTTCCAATACGCACAAACGGAAGCTGCATCCAGCGCTAGAATTTTCTCCCTTACAATTCGGTCACGTTGCGTGCAGTTTTTTAATTAAAATGATCGCGATTCCATGGACGAGCGCCTGGTGGCTTGTATCGGCACGGAATTTCGATTTCGGTATCACCGTTACGTAATTTAATTCAGAAATAGAGAAAGGTATTGTTAGGTATATTAAATTTGCATTGTGCATTGTGCGGATAAATCGACCCTTGGAATTCCGAATATTGGCTGTTTTTCGCTCCGGAATTCATTTCACGGGGAAGCTAGTCAAGAACCGTAATAAAACCTTCGTTTCCTTACTATTTACGCTGGAATCAACGAGAATATTTAAATTTTATATCGAGGCTCTCTGATCACGACTCGATGCACTGAACTTTTTGCGTTGCATTAAATGCAAGCCTGTATTGATATTGGGATTGCAGAGCCTGTCAATTTGATCCATGCATTTCGAAAAATTGTTAACAGCACTTTAATTAGAAGCAAGGCATTGCATTGGAAGAAGATAAGAAAGCTTCGTTACCTCTAAGAATTTTGTTATTATTTTATTATTCGAGAAATATTATCATTGTCGCTAAAAATCTAAATGGCGAAGTAAAGAGCTTTGGCAGTGAAATTAAAAACATCCTCGTACAATATCTCCCAACGAGCAAACATCAAAGTTAAATGGCTTTCACGGTCGCAAAAATTCCCCTGGTTAATAAATCCCTACTTTGCGTTTCAGAGGCTCGCTATTACGCTCGAAATCCCATAGTATTTCAGGAATGGTCAATTGCAACGCCATCCACCCGCACGTGAATCCACCCCTATTGTACAGCGTCAGGTTCCCCTCGCGACCGCCATTATGCGCGATCATGTTTTGTTTAAAAATCGACGCTGAGGGGTCTCGTCAACGGCAAACGCGTCGATGTTTGTCTTTGTTCCGCGTTTGTTTGTTCTGTCTTTAAAAATCCATGAAAATATGGGCGCGGGCGGGCACGTCGACAGCGACGAGCGAACGTAATCGTCGGGGGCCGCGCTTCAGGCTATTTCGCGAATGGTAAAAACGTGCAAAGACACGGGAGACGCATCAATATGCACGGTCAGGGATTCGACGAATAGCAGGTCGCACGAATCGCGATGAAAATCGACCGAATTTTCGCCCCAAAAGAATTGTCTCGTTCGACTATCGCTCGTTTCGCTCTGGAGGTGCGGGAAATTTTCACCTGGAGGCGAATTTGCGAAAGACGAGCGAGGATAAACGATCCTTGATCTGGTATTTCTGCGACGTGTTGGATAGTCAGTTTCTATTTTATTTTGGCTGAATAGAGTTTCGATTTAGCTCTAGAACTATCAAGTAAATTAATGGGAGTAGTGCGCATTGAACTTTTTTTTTAAATTATTTAGTTCCCAACGATGCTTCTATTATAATGTTAAAACCTAATTTTGAATATTAATAGCGTCGGTGTATTTGAGAAGTACCTTTGATGAAGTTTGGAGGTTACTGATTTAAACGGAGGTTGGCGGAGAATTTGAGAACACTCTATGATCGTTGGTTACGAGGACAATATCGCAGACAGTGTTTCACAGCGCACACGGGACATTAATTTCGCGGTTTATTGCCTGCATTTGATATTAACAGCTGTCGCCTGCGTTTATCAGCGATGACCCAGTGGCCGTTTGACCCTCTGATTCCGTGGCCTCTATCCTGCGAGTCGCCGCTCGCGAGCGGCTGCACCGTGTTGCCATCTAGCCAGACGGCATTAAACTCTCCGGCCTCGTAGTTTTCTTTATTCAGCACGCTCCATCGATACCTCGAAGGCTTCGTCCACGAGCTCGTGGAAGTTTTCTGTGTAATATTCTAGCTCGACCCGCACGACAAAGCAATAAGGGATTTTCAGATTCCAGCGCGTCCCGTCAACTGAATGCGCACACCATCGTTGAAGGTCTTTCATTATCGGATTTTCGTGGACTATCTTTATTGGATAATGTTGATAATATCGGAGAGGTAGTATGGAACAGACCGGGAGGGTTTCTTTTCTACGATTCGTGGAAGGCTTTTTCCATTTCTTTTTCTATTTTTCACTTTCGTGTCAGGTCCAACGCTGTAGATTCGAATTCGAATAACGTTGGGGTGCTTTCAACGATGATAATTATATGTTACGTGCTTTATTGCAATTAATGGATATCATACACTCTCAGATACGTTAATTTTTAATTTTATAGAAACTTGAAACCTTGAATAGTTGGCAATTAGGAAATTTCAACTATGCGAGAGTAAATGGAACTTGGAATATTTTATCAAAGTAATAGAGTACATGAAACGAAGATTTCTAACGTTACAGTCATCCTAGCACCTTGCAAACATTTTCCTACATTTTCCACCTGTCTCTAGAATTTATTTCAATCCTATGTTAATCGTGATCTTCTTGTGAGAAGCTCCTGCAACGCTCGAGATTAGACGACGGTCTGGGGACCAGTTTCCACATGTACTACGTTTACCGACTTCTGCGGTTGGGTTGATTATGGTTGCTATAGTCACCATTTTTAAACGTAGAGTGCGCTGCCATTAATTTTTCATGACGGTCGGTACTTCAGTTTGTGAGACCATTGAACGATGCCTAATCTATCCTTATTCAATGACCAATATATTCAACGCGAGTTGAATAAAGTTGCAAATGCAAGTTCTTTTATTCGTGTTCCTCTCCGATATATGGAATTTTTTTTTTTAATGAAAATTCCATTCATCCGTTCATAGAGCGCCGAACGTCTCGTGTGGAATGTTGAGTCGCGCGCCCTGTTGATCGCAGCAACAATTTTGTCGCAACCGACGACAGTAATAACTTTGATGTCGGAACAATTGCAATTTATTTTGATCCACGTACAAGTTGCATTCCATCGCGGCGTTGCTATGCCAGCGAGCCATGTTTCATCAGGCAGGCGTTCTTTATTCGTCAAAGTACGGTCTCGTTATTGCCCCTTGGTTGACGCTGGCCTACGCCGAAATCACGAACGCCTCGATCGATCGTCTTATTGGAGCAATTGAGGGGCCTTGACTTGCTTATGCACTCGATCGGATTCGTGATTGATCGTTTCAGAAGTTAAAATTGTTGCAGCCTTTGCACAGAATAGGGGCATTTAATATTTCGTTGGTAAAACAGTGCACGCAGTTGATAAAATAGGGTATACACTGGGCAAAACAGAGTATTTTATCGATACAGCAGGTTTGTTCTACTTGAAGTTCATCTTTGTGTGTTCAATCAAACTAAGGTGACAGAAGAAGATAGCCAACAGGTAGTATATGGACTGTAAACGTCATCACAGTGATCGAGCAAGAGAAATTTCAGTATCGAGGAAGTGTGAACGTAAAGTGGATCGACGAAATTCTACGAGAAGGATATAAAAATCGAGGCGTGGCAGGAATAAGAACGATAGCGAGCGACCAGGCGCGGGAACGGGACGAATTAAGTTCTCAGCTAGACTCGATTCAAAGATCGCTTCCGCTGCGATGATCTCATCCCTCCTCCTACAATTTGATCGGTGCGCATGCTTCCATTAGGGGGAATTACTTCTCTTCCCGTGCTGGAAACTCTATTAAAGACACAATAGTCGTTCTCGGGTGTTCTTCGTCGTTTTCGAGACTCCTTCCCAACGACTTTATCGACGTTGTCCTTTCCCACGTTCACACCTGTCTGTCCAACTTCCTTGGATTGCTTGTTCGAAGGACAAATAGAAATCGGAAACCTCGCAATCGCGGTAACAATGACGCGTTACCAGAATCACAGGTAGAAACGAAGAACTATATTCGATCCACGTTCTCGTTTTCATTCTCAAATATTTTTCAGTAAAACATTGACCAGTGAAGGTAGGTGTAGTAACAACCTAATCGTGTATTTATTCTGGAAAATTAAAACATAGCACGCCATGGGTAAAGCAGAGCACATTGTCGTCAAAACAGTGCACTCTGTGGGTAAAGCAGAGCATGTTCTCGGTAAAGCAGATAGCCTCAACGATAAAAGGAAGCGTTCAGACGCAATTTGTGTCCGCGACAGTCAATCCATTCTCGCGAGATATTCAGTCGTTTTTGGAACGGCCGATGATCCCGAAAATCGCGCGTCAGCGATAACGATTTCACGGCGAGGAAACTGGAACGACGTAAACGACGGCTCGTTAAACTGGCACGACCGCCAAGTGTCACGGCTTTTTCCTTCGCAACGATCCTCGGTGCCGCGGAGCAAGTTTCCCGCGTTTCATTAAAGTCGATTTTATCGGCGTAATCGGTGACATTACGTAAGAAACGGGCGGCGCTGCTTGGAAAGCTATTAAGAACGCTTCTGGGTGAAAATCGAGTGGTCCGATAACTCTTTCTAGCTCTGGCAGAAAGTGGCCGATAAGTCTTCGCGACAAGCAGACGATCAATCAGTACAAGATATAAGCGTTCGTAGCTCCAAGGCGTTATCGAAATCGTGGAAGGAGAAAGGATGGCGGCTCTTAGCTTGTGTTTCGACTTTTCAAAAATCGCCGCCATATCTCATCGCGACATCGGTCCCTTTGCTTCCGTTTCCTCGTATTTTTCGGTCAAATAATTTCGATTTCCATTGATCACAACCAGAAGGAGGCAAAATATTTCACCGTACGATTTATTAGCAATAATAACCAACAAGGAACGCTTTACTTGTATTACACAGGATATCAGGGGACATTTTTTCATAGTACAAAACAGGTGTCCCGTAAAAAACACATTTATCATATTTCTTGGCAGCATCGAGTTTCGAGCAAATCCCATTTCTCGGTTTATTAATGCTTCCTACGTAGGAATTACGCCGCACCCTTTTCTCTGGCGTGCACGATATTCAGCCAGTTTCGTTTTAACGAAGTAATACAATCGCATAGGAAGAACGATGCCACGCGAGCCTGAAAATTGCGTTTTCACGCGAGTATGCGGTTCCGTTTATATTCCACTGCCAGCGAACGCCGTGGCGTCGTCGACGAATAATTTCCCGGTAGAAAGCAAACCTCGTAATTGAGCTTGATTATCGCGGCGTGGCAGTTCCGAGCACTACACGTCGTCGAATGGAAACGGTCCGTCGCCAAAAGACATTGAAAAACACAGATTTTGTGCATCGATAGCACGTAGACAATATAGAAGGTGAAGTTACATAAATATATTGTAAATGATATCGCATTTTGCGGAGTGGTTTGTGTACGTACTCGAGACGTTACGGAGGTTGTTTCTGGAAAATTGGCCCGGAACAGGAAGTGGAGGGTCGAAACGCGGGGGCGTGACGCATGGGTCGATGAAAGGGGCCCGAAAGAAGCTGCGAACCGGAACACCCGCATGAGATCTCTCGAATCCGTCGAATGTGTTCCTTTCACACGACAACGGCGATGAGAAACATTCGACAGACCCGTCGCAGACATTTTTAATACGAGCGCCAGGTTTAGCTCTTTGAAGTCTAGGATCATCCCCGACACTTGCCCAATTAAATAAATTTATTGTATCGTGTCACTAGTGAATCAACGGGACACCTGCCTTCGACAGCTAAAGTTATTTTAAGAATAAAATATTGCGATATACCGATGCTTCCATATCTTATCTAAAACTTCATACTCTTTATGCCAATAAACTTTATTTAAATTAATTGCACTCTTGTATATATCTAATATTTATCTACTAGCTAATATTGGCAACAGCTCTCCCCACTTTCTCTATCCGGAGAAGATATAAATAAAACGATAATAAGCTTCCATTGCACCGGAGCAGCTCGCAGAATAAATTGAAGGGTTAAGTGAAATATGGTATGCAGAGATAGAGATAAATATACAGCGCGGGGTACAAAGGTGAAGTACCGTTATAGGCTGACTACCAATGAGTGCTATCATCTGTTGAACACCAGATTACTCAAGCACGATACATTATTCAACGCAATGGCGTGCGCGAAAAGCACCACGCGATGCATTTTCCAGTCGATGAAACGCGCCCTGGTAAACCGGGGGTTTGTGTATCGTTCAGGAAGAATGTGGTTTTCTGCATTCGGTCGAAAGTCGACGCGCATCGCGGGCGTATGAAACGGCCCTTCTGCCATCGCCACACCATACGCTATTAATATCATGGGGTATATTTAGATTTCAATGGGGAAGAGAGAGCTGGGACCACGAGTTGCTCGCCCGATACGCCGTCTGCAAAGTACACCCGCCAATGAGTCGCAATAAAGGAATTCGCTTCTTTGTTGATACACCGCATCCGAACGATACGAATTTCCGCTTTCGATCGTTGATGCATCTACATTTTCACATATATAGACATGATGCTTCATATCTACATTTTCACATATATAGACATGGTGCTTCATATCCGTATCGATGCATGGTACTGGATTTAACTGGCTCAACTTGTGTTTTACAGATAAAAAATGTTAACCAAGCCAACCGTAGATCTAGATTCTAGATGCTAATATAATAATTTGCACTCGTCCAAACGGTACCAGCGAAACGGTCGATCCCAATCGCGGTTCGCCGATAAACGAAGAAGCGTTGGAACGCCGTAAGGGTCGAGGGTTGGCATTATTTTTGGATTTCTGGAGCGCCACGAACCACCGTCGTTTTCTGGTTCACATTTATAATTAACGCGGGCCCGAGGTTTTCGCGCTGGTACGCGTCTGCCGCGGCGACATCCTGTTTCTCGGCCTCGGCTTTTATTTTGCTTTTGCTCCTGGAACCGCCTCGGCATCGTCAACACGTGACTGGCAAACGTGACTCGTTTCGTCATTTCGTGGACGCGTCGAGTCGCGAAAACGCGAAAGGAGGAACCTTCCGCGAATGGCGAACGAAACGCGGTCCCGCTTTGCGATCAACTTTTCCAACGAGCGCCCCCCCGCCCTCTAAAAATATCCAGACGAAGCCGACGGGAAACTGGAAATCGAAACTCAGCGGTGGCGAAAGTTTTCGAACGGCGTGTTTACGACACCGGGTCTCCGAGACTTGTTTTATTAATAAGATACAGCGACTACGGTATTGAACGATCCGTTTCGTCGGTTTGCTTCGACGAGCTTTAGAGTTTGCGAACAGCCCCTTTGGAAATGCTTGGAAACGCCGCGAGTGACTCAAAGCGACGAAAACGAATCATTGGACGACGTTGAAAATCGATAAAGAGACTCGAAGAAGTCGAAGAAAGTAAAAGTATTGCTTTGGTGTTAACATCTTAGAAATTTTTCTTCGGGCGCGTGATTTAAAAAAAAAGGGTTTTCCTGTTTCCCTACTCAACACCTGAAACGTAATATCTACTTTCACTGCCTTTCTTTCACCGTGCACATATGATCCGCGTTGACGCTAAATCGATAATAATGCAGTCAGTGCATAATACAGTCACATGGCAATAATTTTCGGTTCACCGCGCGCATCCATTTGCAGAA
Organism: Hylaeus volcanicus; assembly: GCF_026283585.1. Classification (NCBI taxonomy): domain Eukaryota; kingdom Metazoa; phylum Arthropoda; class Insecta; order Hymenoptera; family Colletidae; genus Hylaeus; species Hylaeus volcanicus. The sequence continues at coordinate 22,646,956 of NC_071977.1, forward strand.
GTAAAATGATATACTACGATTGACAGCCAATATCGATTCGACTGTAATCGCAATCGAGACGCGTCAGCAGAGGAATCCGTGGTTCACCTCCTATCATTGCAATTTCTGTCGCGTAACCCAAATAATTATAAATAATGAGTAGCAGTGGAAAGCGTGAGAGTGTCATTCGCGAATCGTGTCACTGGCGCGTAACAGTATAATGGTAGAAATAACGAAAATGGAGGTCCAAAGTGTACGGTTACTGCACATTTCGCGCTGTTTCCTAATATTGAAATCTTGAACGCATGGATAACAACGTATTGTATATACTTTCCACAAATTTCGCGCCGTCGAATGTTCAAGCGAGGTTAAAGGCAACAATATTGAAAAGGATCCGGCTATTTGTTTCTAACATCTTCACTGTTCGAGCGAATTTTCCTCGAAACGTGCTCCACATTTGAAAAGAGACCATTATCCGATTGGAAACTACGAAGAAATCGCTGGTGATACACGTAAACCTATATAGAGCGATATTTGGCTTAAAGGTCCATTAGACCGAGGGTCTAATATCCAGGCGACACGTGACACACACCGTGCTCATAAGGAACACTCGGTGGATATTAAGGACGCTCCACCCGGTATATGACCACAGGATAGAAGCCCGAACGGAAAGTTTGGCCGTTCGTCGATCAGTACGGTGTCACCTGGTCGTATACCTTGAATCGCTCCGGTTTAGTGCACTTTTCCATAAAGTTTGAAACGATGACGCCGATGACGTCGAGCCTCTCGCGAAATTCGTAATAACCGTGGATGCGCTCTTTACTTGTCACAATTTTTCATTCGGACGGGGCTGGGAGGGCTATTAGACGAGTGAAAAATGTATAGAATGGAAGTAGAATGCGTAGAAATGAGATTCGATGAAATCGAAAAGCTTGTTTCCTGAATTTCCAGAGTTCGATAAATACGATACTGTGGATATTAAATCCTCACTTAATATACATAGAACACTGTAGTATACCAGAATTGAAAATCATTATTTTCTCTAACACCTGTTTACCACGACCTAATAGATCAAAGATTCGAGCTGACACCTATCGCTCGAGAATAGACGCGATGAGATGAAACTCGTGTCACCTTGTAGCATCTGGCGTTCCGTCGTCAACGACAGACCACCGTCTCCTCCTCTCCGTCGCCCCAGCAAGATCCCAGTTGCTCTCGAAACAATACCGGTCGATACACCTAGGCTGACGCGTCGCAGAATATATCAGAGCCCCGTCCAATTACACTGTCCCGATACATTATATCCCACGTAAGCTGTTTTCGCAGACTGGAGAGGTCCCGAGATGGAAAACGCGTTTACGGTCTAAGCTGGGACTTAATATAAGCCGTTGACCGGCTCCGCCAGTGATTTCAGTATTCCGATAAGCTGATCGCGGCGACGGGTAGACGACCACCGTCGATCCTCGATCGATTTTCCTACTATCTCGCCGCAGATTAGGTCAGGGACCAGAGAAACGGGTTAGGCTACTGCCAACAGGCGATAGCGGTCCGCGACCGTATCCGAGTGATGAGATGATTGGCACGCTAATGAAACCTGATAGAGAAGGCTCGATTCCGCTGCCTCGCCACGAATTATTCGGTCGCTGTACCTCGATGGATCGAGCTGACGATGCTACGTACACTTCCGGTTGGGTCGAAACTTTCCCTTCGCTCATGGGCTTCACTGGATCGTTTGGCCTGTTTCGAGGCTTTCTCTTGTCGGTTCCGAATGGGGGAATGATCCTCGAATACGTAATCGCTTATGAGGCTTATGACTTGTTAACTTGCGACCATTCCTCTTGATTCCGATGATCTTTGAGATGAGGAGAAAGATTGAGCTCCTTATTCGTTGGATATAAATTGAATAAGTGGTTTGGTACGTGTGTCGCCAAAGTTTCGATTGTATATTTTGATTTATTCCAAGGACTCTGTACCGTTCGCCATTTCGACTCTACGGACGTTTCACATTTCTCGGTGGAACAGTTCCGATTAAATCGTTCGTCTTGTTTTCCGGGGTAGCAGAGGGATCTAAAGTGAACGGAAGGCAACAAACGACGCGTCGTCGGGAGAACCGGTTGGCTTCATCCTCGGTGGCTCTCCAGGGCAACCGGTCGTCGAGAAAAATCGCACCCTTATCTGAGAAATAGGCAGCCATAAACAATCCTAGGGATCGCCGCGAGATAGGACGATCGCCTCGTATAAGTTGACTCGGTATCGCGGCCGTGGCCTGTCGACAAACTACCCAGTGACAAAGCGCACGAATGATAGCACCCCCTGGAACGAAGTCAGAGGAATCGGCCGTGGAAGAAATATCGCGTTTGTTTTTCACGGTTACGCTGGATTTCTGACCGTTCGATAAAACGTTTTCACGGTACATTGTCTCTAATAGCGACCCGTTCAATTTCGAGCCAGCTTCTCGCGATTTTAAGGCACGCTTTACTCGCACGCGTTCTTCTGGGGCGGCCTTTTTTGTTACTCTTTGTAAATAAATGGAATAACGATTCCTTTTCACCGTTAGAAACGCTTCGGTAATTCTCTGTTTAATATGCAGGTGGCCTATTAACACTAAACCTACCGATATTAATTTGTAACTGTTTCTATCGCGATGGGACAAATGATTGGTCTTAAAGACACTTTTTTCAATTAAATGTAGAAATATTTTACGTGGAACTAAATTGATTAATGCATGAAACAATTGTATATAATTCATATAGGTATAGCATATAAGAACTGGATAAAAAAATTTGAAAATTTAAAGAAATAGAAAGGTGTGAACGATGGGTTGTTGGCTCTAGCCTAATATACCCCAAGAACAATATTTTATGTATTCGATAAGTTTTGGACTCACTTTTGGTCACGAAAAATAAACATGAAAGTTTTCTGTCCTCTTACAATCCTGCCGATGGTCTATACTTAAAATCGATGTACTCGAACAAAATTAACGTAGATAAGCAAAGTTAATCATTAGGCAAATAAGGCTCCAGCTTAGAGCAAGTAGGAACAGAATTATATTGAAGCAATGTGTGCCGAACACACTATGGATGTTTGCATTGGATCAATTCCCGAAGACCAGTTTCACGTCTTTGTTAACTTTGCGCGAATACCGCGAAGTTAATTAACGATCAATCTGACGGGACGAATTAATTTCTCAGCCGCTCGCGTATTCGGTTTTTACGATAATTGGTGCATTTTCTCACCTGTTCTGGACGTTTCGCGGGAGTGGCGGTCCCTTCTTTCTCTCTGGAAGTTTTCTGCTTTTCACCAGGGATCTGGGAAAAGAGAGACAGAGAGGCAACAGCCGTTTGAACATCAACAGCTGCATCGCAGCCCGCCCCGGCTAGCCGTCTCTATTTGCTCCTGTTACATTCTTCGTGGAATAGTTTGGTCTCGCCGCGGACATACACCGACTACGCCCATAGAACGAAAGAGATTAAGAATATCTTTTCGAGGGCTTCGGTGGCCGCCGAACCTAACCGTTTCCTCCGTTTTTCGTACGCGCCGCGAGACGCTCACCTCGAGCACCACTGTTCCCTCGTAGAATGAGAAAAAATATCCGTGTCGACCCTTGAACTCGAAACGCGTTCTCGACCGAGGGAGGCACGCCAGGAGGAGGGTCTCGAATCGGGAGCAACGCTGGAATTATAAAGTTCCTCGAGATAAGAAAACGGGCCTGGCTCCCAACATCCAGGGCTTTCCGTAAGAGGGTCATGCCAAATCGCGGAATCCTAAGACTTTCGATTCTACTGAAATTTAAATATCAGCGATGGTCGAACGTGGCCCGTGGGATTCTTCCAAACTTTTATAATTATTCATTTTGTGATTATTTTCATGTATCTATTTTTCTCGAAACTGAGTATTTCTTCGGCACTAAATCTTTGAAGCGTGCACATTCCTCTAACATCTATCTTTGAAAACAAAATATTTTCCTTCGTGACTGCTCCGCAGTGGTCCTAGACTACACGGTAAATAGAAAAACATTCCGTTATATCTTCTTGTAAATTACTGACCTTGAAACGCCCTCAGTATCTCCGTCTGGAATCAAACAACTCCTGCCTCAAACATTTTTTCACACCTCCGAAAATGACTCATTTATTTCATTTATTTCTAAAGAATCAGCTGAATAACGAAAGTCTCCTTGCCATATCCAATTTAAAATTAGAGTCCTCTCAAGCGACGCAATGCTATCGCTGGAGGATAGAACTTAATCTGTCACGAGGTATTTAAAGAATGGAGGTAAACTCGAAGCAGGGCAACTTAGATAACAGTTATCGTTTTCGTAGATTATCCTCCCTTCCAGATTAATTTCTGATTCGGTGCTGTCGACCGTATTGCCGCAGTCTCGAGGGAACTCGAAGCCAAGAATTATTGGAGTTGGATATCGCACGGGTATCTAGGTAATTGCATGAAGCCACGACGGAGGAGATGAGGAGGGAGGCTGAAATTGGCCGTTGCGGGTCGATTGAAAGACAGACGAAGGATGTGAAATACTCCTTTAATAATACCTGACGAAGCAAATATATAGAAATCTATGATACATTCGCGGTTTCGGGGCCAGTCGTTTAAATAAAACTCGTCTTTCGTTGCTCTTCGTCGGACGATTAGCTGCAGCAGTGCTCGGTTAAATGAGAAAATTTCACCCCGGAAAATTGCGAAAGAATCATCCCTACTAAAATTAATGTTCTTCCTGACATCGAACTTTAAAGCGGTGCAGCGCTTTTCACTCGCAATGTTTTTGATCAAACATCAGAATACTCTTTAATAAACTTTCTATTAGATACAATTAAAAATAGCTCAGATGAGCCCATGTATCGATTTCTTTTCACCAAGAAAACCTCATAAATGCACAAATAACTGTGTTGCTGGCATCGGCACCGCTTCGAAGTTCGCTAACCGAGCACCTGAAGACATGTACTCGTGATTCCTCCCACTTTTGATGTATCTTACTCGACACCAAATTCTGGAATGAACCCGCGACCTAGTAATGGAGAACCACCCGATTTCTCTCATTTAGACGCGCACTACTGCACTCTACTCACACGGGAAATGGTACATCCCCGTTGATCCTCCACGTTAAATGTCTTTATCTTTTTACAAACCTTAAAATAGTCCCGTAACAAACTCGTATCTCGGTCCGCTCAGCGTCTCTTCGCATCGGAGCTTCCGGAGCACTCACGCGATCACCATTCGCGAACATCGTCACCTACGAACGATTAGGAAGAAACTGGAGAACGATTGGCTCAGTTTTCGTTCTCCTAGCGTAAACAGTTTATATCACAGACAATCGACGAAGGGCGTCGTTATGCTCTCGCCGCGTTGACGGAATCCTGGTCGGGTTTGGTGGGCAGCGGCCTGTTCGCCATCTTGCTGGCCGGAGTCGAGGTTTGGGGTTCAGGTAGTTCCGAGTAAAGGTGAGCCGTAGCGTCGGACGGTTCGGCGTACTCGCAGAGCAGAGAGTTTGGCCTCTTGTTGGTCGTCTTCGAGCCAAGAATGCTCTCGCCAAGCGCTTTCAAAAAGCTCATGGGCCTGCCTTGGTTTCTGATTGGCTCGAACTTTGGACTATCGGGGGGTCTGTGGTTTTCAGTCTTAGGGCTGGCGAATATTTGGCTTGCGTGAGCGTTGATGAGGTGATCGTTGACGACGTCTGGGGGTAGTGGCTGCGGGGCTCTTCCAGCAAGGGTAGCCAGGATAGGTTGGGAAAGTCGACTGGTGCTGGGAACCGTCTCGTCGCCAGGTAGTTCCGCGTACAAGTAGTTCTGTTCGTTGGGTTTTTGGTCTCGAGGCTCCGTGTACTCCGTCAGCGGTGGCCTGGGCTCTATTCCGCTGGGTAGCAATTTCTCTAACGATGGAGCTTTGGTGCCTACGCTGATCGAAGGTTTCGGAGGACCCCTGTTCTTTCTTCTAGGTCGAATCACGTCGTAGGCGTTCTCCTCCCTATCCGTTGGCTGTTTGTCATTGTTATTATTGCAACTCTCCTCGACCTTGATGAGATCGTACAAGTGCTCGATCATGTCCCTAGCTTGGTTGTAATTGTCAGGATCGTTCAGCCTCTCTCTGAGATCCCTCAGGTACTCCTCCGTGAGTTCCTCGGGTAGGGTCTGCGTGGCCTTGTTCTCCGTGTAAGGATAAAGTCCCTCGGCACCCTCTTCGTCGTCCGTCGCTTCTGGCTGAGTTTCCACCTCCAGAATCCTCGTTTCTGGCTGAAGACCTGCGTACTCGTGCACGCTGAGCCTCGAGATCGACCTGGCCGACGTGGCCGCGGTCATACCACTGCTGGGAGATAGCCAGCTGGTGAGATTCATCAAGTGACCCGACGTTAGCTTTGGACACACTCCACTTCTACGCATATACAGGATCCCCGAGGCCAGGATCACCACTAGCACGATGAACACTGCCACCACGCAGATCACCACGATAATCCTCTTTTCGCGCTGCAGCTGCTCCGAGTCGCTCATTTCCAGGTCGAAGTAGCCTTTGCGCCTCGGATAGACGTGAGGCCCGACGCTCGGAGGACTGACGCTTGGCTCTGGCTTCGCTGACGGCTTCTCGCAGTTGATGTGATCCCCTGCCGTGCAGATTACCTTTGCGAACAGTATGAGTAATTTATTTGGATGTTGGAGCAAATGAAATGTGGCTTGTTACGACGTTTACGTTTCGACCACCTGGGGTTCTCTTTGGAAAGATGCTGTCTTAACAGCTGATGAAGATATACAAGACTTAGAATAGAGAGGAAGAGGAAAGGCAGAGGCAAAAGACTCGTTATGTTATTATGAAGGGTATCTTTAGTTGAGGTGAAGACAGCTTAACAAATCACCTCCCATTTGAGGTTGATATCATCCAAATGAGTTACTCATACTATCGACAATTAATCAAAAGAGGGATTTGTTTACCTTGGTGAAGTTCCTCATGGACATGTAGCCCTGTGGGAGGTTGAAACACCTGTCCAGGAGCTGGTCGACCACGCAGTAGCTGGAGTCCATCATCCACGAGACGGAGCTGTTCTTGCCCGTCACCTCGCGGATCCAACTGTCCAGGTTGCAGCTGCACTTCTCTTTGAAGTAATTGTTGCCGACGCGCGCGGTGTTCACTCGCTGGGAGATGGCGGCGAACTTCAGAGAACCTGGTCGTGCTCTTTGGATGTGATTTCCCGTGAAGGAGAACTCGAAGTTGGGAGCAGAGGTCGCGTCCACCTCTGCCATGATCGCGTCGGTTGCCAGGTCGACGAAGAGATTGTAGTCGATGGCTATGTGGTTCCACTGGTGCAGAACGATCGCGCCCTGGTGCAGGTTCTGGAACTCGTTGTTATTGAAGCTGACCGTGGCGGCGGATATGTCGATGGCACCGGTCTCCACGTCGGATAGTCTGGAAAAGTGAAAGGGACATTTTCTTCACGTACCTGGGAGGTTAATTGCAACTTGTTTGTGGAAGGAAGTTGGATTCTAGTTGGCTGGTTTATTATCGAGGAACGCGACTGTTTGACTTATTTTTTGTCCTGATGGCCAGGATAACTTTGGCAATATACAACAGTAGAGAGTTTTAGCACAGATTAGATTTGTAATTCCACGCATTCATTCAAATTTTGATCGCGAGCAGACTATCGCGAATAGAAATTCGCTTACAATAAAAACCATGAACCTACCTCGAATATTGTATCGTGAGATTGTCGTGACCAGCTTTGAAGGCACCCCTCTCTATGCTCTTTAACCTAACATCCACGAATTCGAGGCTCTGGATGAGGGCCCTGTCGCTGAACGCGCCAGTCTCGATCTCCAAGATGGACGCGTTGCTGATGGTCACGCTGAAGATCGTCATCGCGCAGAAGGCATCCTTGCGGATCACTTTCGTCCAGATATCGTCCATGCGAACCTCCGCGATCGCCGATGGAAACACCGCCGTCGGTAGCTCCGTGATTCTCACGCTTTGGAACATAATCTAGGTCGTGGGATCAGAAATCGAGATTATAGGAAAATCGTCAGGAAGACTGGTGCAGCTGTTGGAGAGCTGCCAACTCATAGGGAAGCGTGTTCCATGCTCGTTTATCGAGATAATTCCTCGATCGGCTGATTTATTCCTGCCCGCGCCGAACGAGCAAATAAACAGGGGCGGCTTTAGACTCCATTCTTTTTATAAACGTGACGGGTTCGCGAATTTTTATGAAAATTCGGGTCGTTTTCACGAATGCTGAATATCACGAATTCATCGAAGGTGTACTTCAAAGAGTTGAATCGTATGACTGACTCTCTGATGCCTGAATTTTATTCTTTCCTTCGAAAAACAAATCCTATCTTGTCAATTCTATTTATTTTGCGAATGAAATTATTTCTTGGCTGTTTATATGCTCGCGTAATTAATCGGATGCCACTTCAAATAATAAGTAGCTACATCCTCGAGGGTCAGAATCGCTCGGATCGATACATCGTCGGAATTGTTCAAGCAGAATTGTAAACACACGTGTATTGTGGATTTCAATTTAGTACGGTAACATACGTGCCCGTAAAATGTTTGTATTTTGCCCCAGGTTGCGATGACAACTCGCCAAAATAAAAACAAATAAAATGTGTGCCCGTGTAGAGAAGAAATCGAATATCCAGCGGAGAAAAACAATGGCGCCAGATTCGAATAAAAGACTAACAAAGCAGCAATGTATCGTATAGAAAAATTGAACAAGAAAATTAATTGAAGCCCCTGCGCAACTATAACACTTGATCGAATTTCAACACAGGTACAGTGCAAAGAGATGATTAAACAAAATTCCAGCTTCAGCTAAAATTCAGCACAGAGGGATTTCACAGATCTGCTGAATTACAAAATTAATCAAATTCCCTCTGTGCTAATATAAAATACAGGCAAAATTCGACGAAGAATTCAAAGGGTTGGCGAAGTAAAATCCCAGCAGCTACATAAATAGCAAATGTTGAAGGACCATGTGTGGGAATTAGGGATTGATAACTCTGCAGCTGTTACTCTTCGTTCTAGAGTCAACTTCAGAATTCATAAGTTTGTAAATTAATACTAAACCTACCGACGTTCATTTGTAACTATTTCTATCATGATGGTACAAATGACTAGTCTTAGTGGAAAGGCAGCTAGTCTATCATACTGTATATTAATTCAATAAATCCTTGTTATTGTACATTTTAATTTAGAACTACAGTTGGCTTGTTAAATTAAGAATTAATTTAAAAATTGTATAAATCTGCCGACCTTGGTCGCTGGTCCATGTCGGCCGTGCTGAGAAGCTTCGAGCTTGAACGCGTTGCTGGACAGGTCCAGAGTGGGCACCTCCTTGACTGCTATCCAGAGCAATCGCGAGAAAGCGTTGGGCTTGATCCCCACGTGTCTGCATCTCGATATCGACACGCTCAGCGTCCCCCTCGAGTTCCTGAACGCGTGACTCTCGAGGATTACGCTGTTGCACTCGGACACCTCTAAGTGCGTGTTGGGGGCACTCAGGTTCTGAAAGGCCTGCCTCTTGGCCACCAGGCTGTAAATCCCCGACACGTGAACACGCTTCAGAGGTGCGCCGTCCGCGAACGCTCCCGACTGGATTCTCAACTCCCTGCAGTGGGACACCTCCACCTCCATCACGTCCGATGGAATGGTTCCCTCCAGTAACTCCACGTCCTGTCGACAAAAAGGTCGAAATAAAATTAGTTTACAGCTTGGAACCCGGATTGGCTGGGTCGTCGGAAGCGTTGATCGGTGGAGAAGGTATTTTAATCTCTCGTAGGGCTACTTTGGAAACTTTTGATCCCCTGGCTGGTGATCTATTGCGTGGTTACGACAGGTAGCTTGGCTTCTTTTTGTGGGATGTTCCAAAAATTTATGTGGGTACCTTGGGGAGGGAAAATCTTGATCCATGATACGAGGGAATAGCGTTACGATTTGAATAGCATGCCTACGATTTTATTATTATTTTTTTTTTTAATGTACAGTGTAATGTATATGTATGTGTGTGTGTGTATTGTAAATTTCGAGTAATTACGAGCTCTGTCCTTTCGATGGGATCTCCCACCCTAATTCCGTAACGATGGAAAGAACCAAGGAGGGGATTTTAGTAGGTCCCTCGAGAATAATTTCTCGGAATAATAATTCGCGTGTTACGGCTTCGCCCGACGTCGAATGATAATTAGATAGTTAAAAATCTCCATAATGAAACGGAAGTCCTTTAGCCTGTCGTGTTTTAAAGTCAAGAAGTGAATTCCTATTGGAGCGAATTACTTGAAGGGCGAAATTGCGAAACTGTTTCGGGAAAAAGGGAAAGCGCGACACGCTGGGACGGTCTCTTCAATTAACTGTCACGCAATAATTATTTTTGCGGCTGTTAATTAATTGCCCGTGCCATCGACTCTTACAAATTTGCGATCTAATTCAATTTCTGCGGTCGAAATCAAATTCCCGCGCAATTGCCTCGACCCCTGTTCGCATTGTCGAGCGCCATTTCATAGTCAGTGTGAAATTTTAATTCAATTACATTCGAACAGAAATGCGACGAAAGGGTCGCTCGTCGCCAAAGAAGAGAGATAATCGATTCCTCTTCATTTTCTAGCATCGTGTGATATCATCGCGAGAGAACTCTTTCAAAATTGAACGATTGGACGCTTGAAACTCTCGGGAAGCTTCTAAAATAAAAATGAAGCACGCACACTTGTGTCGATATCGTCGTTTGAAACGAATGAAAGATGTTCGATTGAAGTGTCAAATGTCTGTTGTATAGCTGGTACTTTTCTTTCCCATAAAAAAAGTGATTTATTTCCCTCTTCAAACCATCCACGAGTCTGTGCATAATGTTTCGATGTATGAAAGTCGCGACGCCGGGGATCGAGTACGCTCAGAAGCAATTCTCGATGTTCACGAACCGGAAGATGAATCCGTAATGAGGCGGAAACTCATTCTATGCGCGGGTCTTCGTGAAAAATGAATCACGTCAGCTGAAACACGCGATTACCAGGAATATCTGTATCGTGCTGCGTTTGCTCAAGGCTACGCGTTTACATATTTATTGCGTAACTGGCAACCAACGAACACACTCCGTGACAGAAAGTTTTGCATCTACTCACTTACGTTTTCTTTCTGTTTGGAATAAACAAGAATTCTTTCATTTAATTCCTGGTACAAACGTAAATTCCATTATCAACTTGTGTCACTTGGAACATCTTTATGAATAAGTTCTCTCGATATTGATCTATTTATTTCGAAGGAGATTCAACAGTTCTAGTGATAGAAGACGATGTGTGTTTCGTAACTAGACTCTCGTAAATCGACGCAATTTCAAGATCGCCATTTGCGTTGGAAATAGGACTGTTAACAACATCGCGAAAATCTTTGTTGTGCCGTAGCATTCTCTTTGAACCGCCGAGGACAAAAGATCTACCATGAAATTTGAATGAATAACACGAAAAATCGAATTTCCTCTTGTTCCTCGTTAAACAACGAAACAAGCCAATTGTTTTTGTCCTTATTCCCGCGAAGCTCGTTCGCCAGACACGGTTAAAATTCACTGTCAAGGGAAACGAGTACGGTTCAATGTAAGTTCGCAAACTCATTGTCCCAGGTCTCATAAAATATTGCAAACTCGACGAACGACCGCATTGGCCTGTACTTCGCGTAGAATTATGATTTGTAACCAGTTCTGGAAGACGTTTGCTGAAGAGAAGCTTGTTTTATGAAACGGAACTTCTTTTGGCTCCTTTTTGGTACATTACTAGAAAATTTATCGCGATTGGATGACACGACCTCTTTTTAAGATGCGATAAGTTGACTAAATTCACGTTCATTTTAAGTGGAGAACTTTCGAGCACTCGGAATTTCTAAAAGGGAAGTTCGTTAAAATCTGATGCATTTCTTACCGAGCTTTATTAACATTACAAACTGTTTGCGTAGCATAAGAATTTAGAGAAATACTTACGTCCAATGACTACAATTGCGAATGCATAAATTTCATCAAAAGCATATACATTTTTCAAAGACAAAATATGAATGATTGCAAGCGGTTTCCCAAAAGTGTGACCGAATACAGTTCTCTCATACTGCGCGTTTAATATGAAACACGTACAATATTAAAATGTGAAATATGAAACGCGATTATACTTTTCATCGCTTTGGAATATTTTGGAGTATAAGCGATGAAAAAGAGAAATAATATAAATGGTAGCAACGAAAACCGGCGACGACAATCGAATTAAATCGCTTGTCATGGCCAAGCGAGACGTCGATACGGCGTTTGTGTTTTCGGTGCCATACTAATCAGGTTCTCAGCAAAGGAGCGAAAGAGAAGGAGAGAAATTGTTGGCCCACGACTGGTTACCTTTAAAAGTACTTCCGCTGACGTCGGCTTCCTGGCCGTTCCCCGCTATCTGTACGTTTGTCAGCGCGCCAGTTTAATGAAATGTTCGAACGCCATGCCAAGCAATAATTTCGCTGTTTCCCCCGCTGCTCTTTTAAACGCTGGAACGCGAAACGAGTCGCATACGCGGAATTATGAAATTGAAAATTAATGTTGACCGGAATCGTTAGGAATACGACCCTATTGGCATAGTAATTGGAAGTAGATAATCCTCCTGCGTGGAATTTTTATTAACACATTAGTGACCAACAGATATTTTACGTTTCTAATACCGAGTACTGACGAAAATAATAAAATTCTGAAGCTGGACATCGCAAACTTGTACTGCTAGAACGAAGATGAAAATTAAAAATATGTTTTGAAATATCAGTGTTGTAAATATTTAGTGTATAAATTAAAAGATTTTCGTAATTTTGTCATAATCAGGAATAGAATTTGAACTGACGTGAATTCACGTCAGCGATTGCGAATGTGTTAACATAATCGCACGAGAATTTGAATCTTCTATCGTTGCAATTTTACTTTATCTTGCAAGAACTCTTTTTGGTATTCTAAACAAGTGATTGAATCTGTGAGATTTTTAGATACCTCGTACAATAACATCATACAATAATATGCGAAAATTGTGTAAAAATTCCTCGTTTAAATTTACAGCGGTTTTTATCGAGTTTCAAACATATTACGCAGTAGAGTGTTAAATCAATATTTCTCAACCGACTGCATTTCGCTTTCGGTACGGACCAAATTCCAGCGAGAATTGCGCGCAAATCGTTAATTGTGTTTCAATCAACGAACGTTTTCAACTTCTGGTACCCAATTACAATTTCGACTTTCAATGGTTGTCGATACGCTCTCGATTACATCTCAATCGCAGTCCCGTATAATCGACTGTGCAGGTTGCTTGGTGAAACGTGGTTAGGAATTTCATTCGCGGAAATATTAATAACTATTCTAAACAAAAAATTTTTATAGAAGGCGCTATGCCTTTACTCGAGAGAGAGTGACTGGCCGAGAAAGAGTGTCTTGGGCCGGATTTCACTCATTCGCCCTAAGAACGCAACCTCGAGCGACCATTTTTCCGGCGTTTCACGCTTCTGTTCCAAATGAACGCAGGTTGACGAACGCTAGAAAGTGTCTCCGTTGGCGTGGAAGGGGCTCGAGATACGAGGGTATTAAGGGATTAGAGCATCTTTTCCGGGAGACTTATCCCACGGATCGACGTCTCGACTCCGTCGTCCGACCTGCGGAAGACCAACGAGAAGACTCCTCGAAACCGGCTCTGGTGCTTCGATAGACACAATGCACCCTTCCAACTAAGAAGTCTTTTGTCCAAGACCGCGCTTCCTCTCCGAGATACCTGCCGGTTGGCTCGTTACTCGAAAAAATAGGCTCCCAGACGCTCCTCAGTGATTCACCCGTGAATCCTGTATTCAAGGGGCCGATCGTGTTATCGTTTCATCGTCTGAAAACGCTGTTTCGTTGGTGGGACACGGTGCAACGATGGGCCACGTTTTCTCATGTAAATTTCAAATTCTCCCGCGACTCGTAGCGTGTTTAGATTTCGGTCTGACGACGATTTCCCGCTCGCTGTTTACGCGAACGAGGGAACGCCGTGGGAAAGCACTTTTCGAGGCTTTACTAAACTGTTACGTACCCCCCCCCCCCCCCCGGCACCCTCCGTCCCTTTTCGCGAAGATAAACTTCGCAACGTACGCGAATATAAATCACCGTGGCCGGGCGTGTTCGGGGAATCCCAGGAAAAATGAGCCACGACCGATCCGAGCGACAAGCGCACTCCATTTTTCTACTCCTTTCGCAAATTGGACGCGAAAGTTTCCTCCGATGTTAATATTGCGCGCTGTGTAGCGCAAGGTGTTGCGAACTTATTCAAAATCGGGGAAATGTTCCTCTCTTAATATGGTGTCGCTTTAAATTTTGCTGCGACACCTCTTAAGGAATAAAATATTAAGAGATCAGTGTCAAAGAAGCATTCTTATTTCAAGGGGATGAAACGATCGATTCATTTGTATAGTCTAAAAAATATTGAGTTCAACACTAAACCACGCAGATAAAGCCCCATGCGCTTCAAACTTCGGCTTCATCACTTTTCTTTTTCTTCCTAAATTTATAAGTCATGTTATAATTTCTCTATTTGTCAAATTGTTATAATAAATACAAAGTAATTAAATTCTTTTCTAATTTAATGATATATATATAGTAGAACCTGAACCTGCTTCGTCGTTAAGGAAGAGAGTTTTCGAGGGATCGGAACACGATTCTTTTCCACCTTTTCTTTTTCTTCTTTAATACTTCTACTATCTACCGCAACCCTGAACGCATGATACACTTTAAGGTTTTGGGAGAAATATCATAGACTCTCTCCGCCACTTCCACGAAGAGACTTTCTATTTTTCCAAGGGTGTTCCCGAAAATTTGTTTATCTTTCCCGTCACGCTATTCTCGATTTCGCCTCGCGCCGAGTTCCCGAGGAAAGCCTGCCCCTTTACCTCGGACTCTTCCCCCTTTTTGGTGAGCTAAATTCGTTATCTGGGGATATTTTCGGTCACCGAGATATCACAACATCCATTTGGGAACGCTGGCTAAAGCGATTCTAGCTGCGACCAGGCTTGATTCATTGTAATGCGCTCGGCAAGCCCGCGGAAAGAGATACGAACGTTTTCCGCGGAAAGTGTGCGCGAGGAATAATTAAATAATTGTTCTTGTAAATCACGACACCATCTGGTTGCGCTTCGTGCTCTCGACTCGGCGCGATGGCTTCCGTTCTGTGGAAAAGGTGCTTTCGGAATACTTCGAAAGTCCTAATTAGCAAATAATAATTCACGATAATTCAGACACAAATTTCAAATACACAATCCTTTGGCCTGTTATTTATTATTCTGCCCATCTCGAGGTCGTAGCTTCAACTTTCCTGACGCGATTGCGTCACAGTAAGGCGAAGCTGTTCAGCTACTGTTGCTGTTACTTTTTTCATAGTCACCGCCTCCAACCAACGCGATTTACCGGCGCAGTTTCAACCAACGTGTTCGCCTTGAACTCACGGGAACTCAGGTGGAAAAAAATCGTGTTCCGATCGCTCAGAGATTCCTTCCTCGATGACGGAGCTCCTTTAGCTTCTACTATATATATCGTTAATATTAGAAAGGAATTCAATTACTTTCTATTCATTATAACTTTATGAACACCAAAAACGTGGAAATTGATATTGCAATAAGACACCGCCTGTCAAATACATTTTGACAAATAGAGAAGTTACGACATGACTTGTAAATTTAGGAAGAAGAGGCTAATTTTAGTAGCAGCACTTGTTTAGGGGCTTCGACGAAGCAGGGGCCTCAAGCAGGGCCCTCAAGCTTTGCGTGGTTCTGTTGTGAGGCAACTAACGGTCCTGATTAACACCCACGCGAATGATTGTTAATTGGACCGGGAGAACCGAGCTGTAGGTTGCAAATGGATGAAAACGGTGTCAGGGAATGTGCCACCGCGAACAATGGGGCCAATGTGCCTGGAAGTCTTTAGAAGTTACGAGCCGTGGACTCTGTTCCTCGATCACACGCCTCGATTAGGGCTCCCCCGTTCGTGAGCAGCGGCTCCCTTCTGTGCTCTTTTCCTCGAAAAGTGCGGCGAGATTTTTTTGGATATTCGTGAGAAGCAGAGGGTAGGAGAAACTACTTTGTGGAGGTATCAGCGAAGGGTTCAACGAATGCTCGAACAGCGAATGAAATTTTGTTTCGCGCGAAAGACGATCGCGTGACGAAGTACGATCGGGGACAGGGTGCGGCGATGCGACTGCATCTGCTTCCTGTCGACCACTCCTGACCTGTCACTCCATTAAGAAATGAACTCGCAACGGAACCGTCGAATTACATTCTGTTTCGCTTATTACCGCAATCTTTGCATTGAAACAGCGGGCCCGGGTCGTACGAATCGTTTTAGCACCCCATTCATTTTCTGTTGGGCGGTCTCGAAACCTCGATATCAACGTTCATCGTATAAAATATGACCTCCTCGTAAATCACACGAGAATTCCACGAACGTGATGTATTGCTGGGAGAAAGAATGATCGATTTGATGCGAATTTCAATCAATAAAAAATTGCGAGTACTTGGACTCGAAAACGGAGAACAAATCTATACAAAATTGAAAATAAAAAATTAAATTGTTCTGGGTCCCTATTTAATCCTTAAATATATCGAATATGGAGACTATACAGATATACACTGGCGAATGAAATCACAAAGTGCAAGCTCGATTAGAGGCCCAGTTAACTAAATATACCGGAGGCTCGTTAAAAATATGAGGGATTTATGCGCGCGATTCCCTGTAACGCGCGACATGAGGCTGGAGACATTTTCTCGAGTCCATCGGTGACGTCACGCTCGGTGCATCGCTCCGAACAGCTGGGATGATCTTTGAAATAAAGAGCAACGGGGCCACGAACGGGAGGGAAACGCTTCCTACCAGTTTTCGTACGTGTATTCGCCAGATACACGAGACCTGTTTTCACTTCTCGATGAATGACTAAGACCGCTCTTAAAATTCGTGCCATTTCGTGCGCTGACTCAAAGGATGAGACGGGGATAACGCTGGCTATTTCTGCATCTAGTTCCCGGCACAAAGAGGACCTCCGGTTATGAACGACGCCCGAATTCGACGCTCCAGCGTCCAATCCTGTTCGCGAATTAATTGGAGAGTTGACTCATTAATGGCAACGGTGACACACAGGTTCTTTTGTTTACAGATACGAGACGATGATGAGGCGCGGTCAAGGTTTTTCATGTTGATGTCGTGTGGAGGCGTATAGGAAGGAAGATGACACCACTTACAAGACGAGTGTTTAGCAGCCTAAGTTGTCGCGTTCGTAGGAATATTTTACCTCGTTACAGAGACTCCGTTTTAAAAGATTCAGTTAGCACCGCTTCCATAATGAATGGCTCAATTATAGAACCAGACGCTGGATAAATTACGAAGACCCTGAATAGCTCAATGACGCGGTTGTGGAAGAAAGCAGTAATTCTGGAATCGTTTAATCTGAACGTGATGTTATACCGAATATTCTTGGATGTTTGATCTTCGATTCGAAGGAATCATTTTGTAGCAATGAATACGAGTGCCACCTGGAGTGTTATTTAAAGCCTGCGTTGTATCGACGAAACCGTTCCGAAAATTTGTGACCCAGAGAAATGACAGCAACCCTAAAAAGAAGAAGTTTACTTATTTAAAAGAATGGAAGGGTGCTCCAAGCTTTTGGACGGAAGTGTACAGTTTCGAGGCTCGTTACCCTGTTATCAACAACCCACATAACCATGCACCGTCGGCGCGATACCTTTGAAGGGGGTATTAAAAAAGAAAGAATCTTTAGAAGGATGGCTACCGTATGGTGTAAAGTTTCAATGAGGGGACAGAGAGCTGCAGCGAGGAAATCCTCGCAGGATAATCGAATTTAGTCGTCGGCCGGGTCATAAGCGACAAGAGGGATGATGTTACCAACCCTTCCCGCGTTGGGTTTTCGCGTTTCGAAGGTTTCCCCGTGAAACTTTGCCATGGACAGTCGGGGAACGTCGCCGCTCGGGCGAAAGAGGGTTGCGTACGAAGAGCTGCGCCCCCGGGCGTCGTCTGAGGAGAAAGAAAACAAACGGAAGGAAACACAAAGTCCCCAGGGACGGTTTCGGCCCCCAGGGGACCGAGAAAGGAATTCCTACGAGTTGCCGGTCGAAATTATACAAGGGCGGCTGAGTTCCCCGAGGATAAACAAACGATTTAAGATTGCACGAATCACGTTGAGCTTCAGAACGAAGAGATCTCGGTAAACGCGAACGGAAAACCTCGCTTTGAGGGAATAAACGAATTTTAATTAACTATCTGTTATCATTTGTGGCTTTAAAGAAATTTACTATTAAGTCTGCAGAGGGTACCCAAAATAATGCAAAACATTCTAAGGGAAACCACCAGATAAGAATTTTTTTTTAAATTGGTAAAAGTCACTAGAGTATAGCGCACGAGGTTGGTGCAACCATATTGACGAAGCAAATCATTTCTCAATGGAGTTTTTAGATGTTAATATATAGTCAGTCTCATAAATATTCGTATCTTCTATATCTATTGAAGAAATTTGTTTAGATTAAATGGTAGGTTTGATGTTTCCAAGTGTATGTTTGTATAAATATATGCATCTATAAGATTATTCATATACATATTTATAATGAAAAATTCATTTGGCAATATCAAGACTATTATTTAATTTAGCCAAACTTCTTCGATAGACATAGAGAGTACGAATATTTATGGGATTGGCTGTATCTATAAAGTATTACCGTGTTAGGGTAGCCATACAATTTTTTCTCTTAATTAAAACAGAGTTAAAGACTGTTGTACATTTGGTCTAATTGGTACCAGTATAATCTGTATCGATTGTATGTATAGTTCTCTTGTGCGTTCTCGTGCATCGGAAAGAGAATCTCAATTTCACATCTGAAGTACATAAACGATTAGATGTTACCAATACGTGGAATTCCCATTGAACGATCCGCAACATTCTCAGCGTGCTTAACTGAATTTCACTCATCGTAGGTACTCGACGTTAAACGGTACCACGTGAATCTAAACATGAGTTATGACAGCAGCAGATTGAGCACACCTCGCCAATAAACAATCGAATCATTTGGTCCGGTTCGTGCCAAATCGTTTTCAACGATATCAACGGCGCATCACGTTGTCCAAGAATGCAGGAGAAGGAGGGTTCCGTCAGTGCAACGCTGCAATTCTTTGCCGAATGTCAAAAAGCAAGTAGCATGATTTACAGCTTCCGTGGAAACTCGTGCCAGCGGTACTGAACGCGACCGACATAAATTACGAAGAGAAATTACTCTAGAAACACAAACAGCTCTTGGAATAATGTCTTCGTTGGAAGAGGCAAGGGCGTTCGCGGGCGTTTCGCGAAAGAGGCTCGTCTCAAGGCTCTTCGAATCGTATTTCGAAGCACCGTCGACCGCCCAAATTATACGGCAGAAGAAATACTCGATCGAGAAGATAAATAATTAAGCAGTTTCGAGACACGTGCCGCGAATGCCAAGCATAAGCGCCGCTCCGTTCGCTTCGATTTTACGTCTACGAGTCACGAACTATCGGCGATCCGTCCGTTGAATCGAAATTGACGAACAACCCGACAATGGTGGTACCTGGGACTGTAATGGACGATTCCCATTGGTGCTCGAGGGACGTTCACGCTCGACGGAAAATATTATTACGTCGAGATAAACACTGGGTAGCCGGGTGCTCGGCGAGAAACAAAAAATAATACATATTTGTGACCCTTAGATTATTCGGGTAAATAGCTTTCGGAATTGCACGTATATTATCATTAATTTTTGGCCGAATAATCAAAACTTTGACGTTTAACTCGCGGATAATTCGAAATTTCACGGGGAGGTATAGGTTGAAAATTCAATTCGCAGCGCGAGAATTCGTGCCAAATGAAATTTCAAATATCAAATATTAACGTGCTCCAATTTTGGAACGCTAGACAACAATCAAAAGTTTGATATTTAATTCATTAATAATTCCAATTTCGCGAGGAAATGTAGATCGAAAATTTGCATCGAAGATATTCGTACTAAATTGATGTTTCAATAATGTATATTCGAGATTCAATTTTGGATCGTCGACGGAATGTAATTATCGTTCGTGTATGTGGGGTGATTCTGGAAGCAAACATTTTAAAAACTGTACTATGATTTTAGTAACTCTGTGTGCAGGTATAATTAATTTATAAACGTGATCAATCATAAAATTATCAACAGCAGAGGTGGGGAAATACATTATGTTCCACCCCTAAGAAATTATTTATTAACCTTTTCTTTGGTAATAGTCACTGGTGACACTAAATCTTTACATCGATCCAGTATAAGTAAATCGATTTTTTTGCCGGTAAATTTGTATTTTTGTTGTTTATTATACCGTTACCGACACGGGGATATATTTTTTTTCGACGTTAGTAGAAAGAAAGGATTAACCATCCTTAAAAAAATCCTCTTTTAGTTGTAACTTCTCTCACGTATCAAGCGATCCTTTCCCACGATAAAAATTGTATCCAGTAGCCCCAGATCGTCCAAACATCTGCACGTTGCTTCGTTATCGCGATAGGTTAGAGAGGAATGGAACGAAGTCGAGTCAAGAACAATGAAGCCTTCAGAAGTATTTGTAAAGTTTCGTCTACTGTTTCCTTCAGGCCCGAAATTGGCTGCGAGTACTAAAGCTAAATGAAGATACCCAGAACCAGACTACCCTTCCCCGTACAGGGATGGTCGGGTGTTTATAGTTGTAATTCAAGCTGAGACGACGGTAATCGAGTTATTCGAGATTCGATTAACCGCGCTCGACGCGTTGGAAATATCGTCTTCTTCGTGGATGGAGTTAACAGCAGTGAGTTTTTCCTTTGCACGTCTCAATTGTCGTTTCCGGTTCGTGCATCCTGTATTCGATGAAACTCGATCGTGTTTCGAGCTTAAACCGTTGATAGTCATTCTGTATCGATTCATATCGACGGAGCGGAAATAAACCTCCATTGAATAAAATGTAACCTGTTCTGCGCGGAGAAAGCAAATCAACGGTGTATCGTGATCTAGTGGGTTGGAGTTGGAACAGAAACAAATGACTAGATTTAATTACTGATATTGGGGGGATCACAATGATCAAAAACTTGACGTTTCATTCATCGATCAATGACTTCAAATTTCGTAATAAAAGATCGTTGCATCTCAATTTAAAGATTTAAAAAAAAATTTTAAATTCGACACATCTTTGGCAAGTCATTAACTGTTAAATGTCTTTAATAGAAAGCAATAACTTCGTTATCTAACCAAGCGAACGGAACACCGAATTCCAGAGCGGTCATAAACTCGGTGAATCTATTTCCAGTGAAACGCATTTTCCCCGCCTTATCGAGCTTCCTCAAAACGACGTTTCGTCCAAGGGAACATCGCCTCCGCCGTTTATTTTTTCCTCCCTGACAAAGCGACGAGTTTCACCGACTTCTCGCGCATACCGCGGCACAGTAGCTCCTAATGGCGAAGATAACGATGTTATCTGCATGATTCAGAACCGAAGTAAACGAACAATCGGTGAAACGTGGCGTTTTCAAGGACTTTGATGTTTCCTGCGAGACAAACTCGCGAAAAGACATGCGTGCACGACAAGAAACAAAGATACGTGCAATTTTATTCAAACAATAAGTGACCAGCACAGCGATTGGTTCACATTGTATATTAAATTGCAGAGGGTTTCATTCTACAATTTAAATTCTAATTGTTATTCGACGAGTTTTTTCGCTATTCGAAGTGAATCAAAATTAGTAGTCATTTTGAAGTTACGGAGAAGTTTAGCCGCTCGTGTAAACCTGCATAACTCAACTTCATGGGATACGTATTCATTACAACGTTGTTGCCCGAGGACTTTGAATTACAAAGTTTAGGACCAGAGATCAGAGAAAACCAACGTCGAGACAACGTCGCCAAGAAAGAGGACGAGTAAAGAGAAAGGAAGATAAAGAGAGGACAAATTCAATGGTAATTCAGCTAGGAAAAAAGTCAAGGTTCTAGAGTTTTCTTTATGATAAATATCAAAGTTATTTTTTGTTAGGTATCAAATCATTACACTAGAAGTATTAAATTCAAAAGGAACAAAATTTGCTTTCACTGCTACGTGTGTTTCTTTCGATTATCGATACTTAATATGCAACGCAATTGAACAACTCTTTCTACGATAAGTCACGGAAGCATCTCCGATGCGAAACCTGCAGGAACGCGAACGATAAAAAGCAGATAACTAAAAATAAACAGCATAAATGTCGCTGTCGGTTAGAAGTCTGGCATGGGACTTCCGTTTCAACTTGACACGACAGCCAGACTTGCGAACGAAACCATGATAAGCGGTTGCGTGAGCTGGAAATTACATAGAGCATACGAGACGTGTTTTCGAAGATGGTCTGGAGGTGATAATCGATAACAGGAATAGTATCAACCAACGCTCCCAACTACTGTTTACTTCGAATCATGTTGCGAATCCATGTACGGGCGAAAGGAGAGACCCGCGAACACGAGACTCCAGGTAGTCCGAGCTGAGTTCAATGTCCGATCGATGGATCACCTTGCAAGAGAGCAGCGTGCGCTGGATATACCGCTTGTATCGTCAAAATAACCGCGAGTACATTACGACCTCGAATTCCTTTAGAATCGATAGATTGGGCGAAGAAGATGATTATGCAGCGAGGTGCATAATGTTATCTAAATGATATACATGGATGCCTAAACAAATGCTGTTTTATACATAAAAATATGTAAAAAGACCAAAAGAATAGTAATCCATTAGGATATCGACACGATAAATTAAAATTTGTCACATTTGCGAGTTATAAAGATGGCTGAAAATTAAAAATCACGAATAACCTAAGTTGCTCTCCATTTTTGCACTTTCAAGCCTCCCTATCATTCCCCACAAAATTCTGAGAGTCCAAAGGGTTGAAATCGTCATAAAAACGCACTTCAACTTAAAACAAAAATAATATGCTAAATCTCCACAATTATTTACTCCATACAATGTTCTTTTGTACCTTCATCCCTTTCGAATTGAACACCTTGTATAATAACTTGGTCTTGTTAGCGCTGATATTATACACGCAGAGATTTTTTTTTTAGTAAAGGGGCCATCTGTTGTGGAGCAAACAAAAATGAAAACTATCCTGGTTTATCGTCGATAAAAATTTTTAATAGCCACGCGTGGGTGTTATCTTATAACATCGCTGGTGGTCGAACCGCAACGTCCCGGCCGCAAAACCACCGCATTTACGCGTACGCGTGCATTTACCCGTTTCGCTCTCGCGTGAATTTTGCGTGCCTCCCCCGAAAGCGTCATGGCTGTCACGGGAATGCCGGAAGTTAATTCGTGGAATGACGGTGCACGCGCTGTCGCTCCTCTCCCCCTGCACTAGACGGAATTACTTTCGTCGAGCATATGGGCCAGCGACACACGAAACCGAGAGATACATCCGATCCACCGCCATCACGCCCTCTCACCCTCGTCGAGGGATAATTCGGTTAATTGTCGGCGATCCGAACTGCTGATGTTTGCTGCTATCCACGCAGACCGTTTTTTATAGCGATTTCAATCCTTTGGACTCTCAGGATTTGGGATAGGGAGAGTTGAATGTGCGAAAATGGAGAGCAGCTTAGGTTATTCGTGATTTTTAGTTTTCAGCCATCTTTATAACTCGCAAATGTGACAAATTTTAATTTATCGAGTCGATATCCTAATGTTTCCTTCATCTTTGGAACCTGTGAGAATTTGTGTATCTCCTTCGATGGGGGCAGATGTCTCTTTTGTCTACAGTGTAATGCGCCACTGGGTTAGCCGTCAGACAATTATGGCAAACGTGTCACGGCCACAGCCATTCCGCACACAAAGTACTCTCGACGACTGAAATCTTAAACAGTGCCGAAGATTGTGGGTTACGTGAGCCACTCGAGAACGTCGAGTACCTCCCACCAGTTTAAGCTACTTGGGCGTTATTCCTGTCAGCGGCTCGGTCTTTAAATCGACGGAACATCATTTCGATACTAACCTTCCAATTTTCTTTCAATTAATGATGATAATTAAGGGTTGACGTTGCTCCAATTATTAAAATGTGAAGACGTGGCTTACAACTGGAACAGATGTTTCAGTTGTTTGAAAACTTGAAAAATTCTTTTGCTTGAGAATAAAAGGTTTCTCCTTCAAAAAATATCAAATCGAAGAAGATCTCGTTGCAGTGAAGAAAAGCGTTGGTCTATGAACATGTTTAATATTCAAATGCATCACTTCAAGGCTAGACAATCAACGACTTCATTCGCGGAACGCATCAGGACTTGGAACATTCCAAGATAATTAGCGAGGCAAAAAAAAAAGTTCCTCCGTTCAAGATCGTACTCGATAAATCACGGAGTGACGTTCGAATGCGTTTCCCACGAGCGGCATCGCGGTCTCGTAAAACGACCCGAGACGAATTTCAGTTTCCGCGGAAAACTTGAAAAGCCTGCATCCCGGCCGGAAACGCAGAAAAAAATTTGGGGCCCGACTAACTTTGCTTGCCGAGGGTCTAACAAAGTCATCAACGTGAGAATTCGAAAAGAACAAGCACCTAAACAATGAAACATTATTGGCCCAGCTTAAAAAAAAAAAAAAAAGATATGAGATGAAGAGGCAACACTCGACAAGAGTATCTTTAGGTGATTCAGATTGAATCAGCCTGAGTGAAAGCATATGTAATACAATACATCTTTAGCACACCTTCAATTTTGCTTCGAAAAATGAAAATAGAAGGAACTCAGTACCCTCGTCAAAGTCGCCATTTGACAAGGATACCCGAGGGGATTCCGAAATCTGAGCTCCAGAAATTGTTTTCTTCGCCACTCGATCGCTCCGAACGGTTTATCAGCTCGGAGGGAACGTGTATCGAATTCGAAAGAAGATATTTGTACCAATAAGATTGTCGTTTCACTTTATAACTTCATTAGACGAGTCAGATCAGACAGACCCAAGGCAGACCGTGTCAGCGTTGCTCAACTTCTCTTGAAAGACTTCCTCGAGTGGACTGCGTGCCGGCGTTGTCCACGATACCGGAGAACCCGCCAACGCCTCGTATTTAAGATATGAGAAACGTCGGAAATATAAACTAGACGCGCGGTATAGGCGCACACTCGCCGTAAACGCGAATAATAATGTGAGAGTGGAGATGATGTATTATAATTACCGTGACGCGTAGCACGGCGCCAGCCACTCGCTATTGTTTAAAGTGCGAGGGCCGCTCAAAATGCAAACTAGGTGTATACTGCTGTGGAGTAGATAGACAAACCGTGGTCGTAAATGGTAATGGCGATGGAAAGGGGGAGGGTGGATGCAAACGAAATGGCCGTGTATTCTGCACCCTCCGTTGCGCTTAGAAAGGTGCTTCATATTTAAAATACGGTAACTGTCCAAAGTACGAAGTAGCCGCGCGGGGTGTTTATGGTTTATTATGAGAGAAAAGTGGATAACAATGAGGGTAAAATATTTTGACCCTCTACTGCACGCTAGGTCCAATCGAAAATCTAATAAGGACGATCATAGTAATATTCATCGAGGCATTTATAACTCTGTATGAATACTTTCTTTTTGGAAGATCAAATGAATGGTGTTAGAGCCAAGCTTCAGATATACAGTTAGTCCCATAAGTATTTATACTCTCTATGTCTATTGAAGATATTTCTCTAAATTTTGGCTTGGCTTGGTTTGGTGTTTCCAAATAAATGTTTCGTTATAAATATATACATGTGCAAAGTTAATTCGTGTATATATTTATGATTAAACATTTATTTGGAATCGTCGAGCCTATCATTTAATTTCGACAAATTTCTCCGATAAACATACACGGTACGAATACTTATAGGACTGACTGTAGTCGTAGCAAATATTGACAATCATTTGTGTACTTAAGATAAAGTATTTGTCACGTTTGAAAAGGTAAGCTCGAGTGAACTTCGTGGAAGGTTCTACCTTCGGAGAATATTAAAGTTCGCTTGGTCATGCTTGCTGCAACCCATAAGCTGCTGATTATTTCAATAGTCGTGTGAGTCCGCATAAGCAGGCCCCCATAGCGTGCGTTCACGTGCAACGTCTCGATTGCGACATTACCTTTCACGACGCCAGGAATCTCGACCGCGCACGCGAGTTACTTCTACCGGTCGACAAACACTCCTCGCAATTAGTGGATTTCTTTCCAGAATTGTTAACAAGACGTCGATGAGTAATCGCGTACGACACGCGATGAGTTGATATGCCCCCCGTCCTCCCATCGCGTTGCAATTCCAAGAAGTGTCTTGTTACCTGCACAGGACGATGTTTAATTGATAGAAAGATACCGTCAAGCTGGGAAATCAAGAATAGAGTTATGATTTATCGCTGCTCGCAGGTAATGGAAAAGAAACACGCCTGGAAGAAGATTTTGTATGAGTTCTGAATGGGATAAACGAGAGGATGATGATTCTTAAAACATAGTTAGATTGCAAATGCAATTACTGTGCAAACTTTGATTTCTTTGTATTAAAAGAGAAACTTGTCAGAAATTGACGAGAACGAATACGAATATAAGATAAGTATGGGGAAAGGGATTATTTTAAAGAAAATAAGATAAAATTCTAATTTTTAGAATGTGGAAACGTAACTGATTAGGAATCGGTCCTGGATGATTTATCTACGACGCAATTGATGCTAAACAGCCCAAAGCTTATTAAAAAGTTCACCAATTGTCAACGGTGTCCGATAGATTTTAAAGTGAAATCAGGAGGGGGAAGACCAATGTCACGGTATTAAAAGTCGTGACTCTCCGGTCACGTGGAAACGGAGCTCAAGTGGACGGACCGGAGTAACGGCAGGTTACACGCGCGATTTTGCAAGCGGGTACGGTGAATTACACACGCGCAAAGAGCGAGAGCGAGAGGGGTACGGCGGGCCACTTCGCACGTGTGACCAATCGCGATAACTCGAGTGTACTCGCGGGGTGTTACAGAGAATTATCGTCGGGAATGAACGAAGCAGGATGTCGGCTATATCTACGCCCCCGAGCGAATTCTCCAGACAAAGCCAGCAAACCGCAATCGGGCCAGATGCGCGTGCACGTATTGTGCACCGAGAGCCGTCCTAAAATAATTTATATTGCCCGCCAGGGTAATTTCAAACCGACTACTCGCGCGGCGATAATGCGCTGCGTGCCGCAATCTCGATTCACGCCGTTTATTGGGTTATCGAAGTAATCTGCCGCGCTAACCGGTGCCAGCTTAGATCCCGCCACGCTCGACGAAGGATTTCCGTGGCTTAATTGCGATGACGCGTTGGAAAGGGCAGAGTTGCATCGAGATACGAGAACGTCGATCTATCTCGCGGCGATCGCTGTTTCCTTTTCAACAGATATAGCGTTTTGTCCAGATACGAGACTCCTCCGAGTCGAAGCGGAAATAGAGGGGTGAATATATTTCAACGTTTCGGGATCATGTAAATTTTCGATTAACGCCGGGTCTTTTATCGGGTGGAGATCTAAAGGTTTCGAATCTAACGAATTCCATGACGGTTTCACGATAGTAATAGGTATCTAAATTTCTAAACCCTCTTGGCGGAGACGGCTGGAGGAATCTATTAAAGAAGCGTCTCTGGCGAGTCTTACAACGGATCAAAGGCAAAGGGTCACAATTTTTTCTGCCTTTCTGTGTTTGAGTTAATAACCACTGAGAGATAAATGAAACAAATTTTTTTTTTTTTAATTATTATTAGAGAGACTCATTCATCGTGCTTTCCAGAACATGTTGTACGGTTGGAGTCACCGGTAATCTGGCAGATCTTGCGTTCGACTTGACGCTATTAATAATTGGAACGATCCGTGCGAGCCAATTATCTACTAATACAGCATCAAGTAATTGCGAACTGTTCGAATGATTAATAGGATCACGTTTAATCCTGTACTGTGTAATGTGGCCGGGTGGAAAACCGATGAAAGCAATCCGCGTAAAGCTCGCCAATAGAATGTTTGTTCTTACTTACATTCTGATGCAGAATTTTATGTTTTTACTCGGTTCATATCATTCTTTGATTATGTTATAGTTTAAGAAATAGGTCCTTTGTTCCTTCATAAATAATCTATTTTTATGGAATATGAGCGTCTCCTCATCTTAATGGTCGGATCCTCGGCGCAGAAAGCTTACGATCAAGCCAGGAAATTTAAATTTCATTTTACTCTATACATCCTCGAATAACAAGTAAAAAACTAATAAGAAGAAATAACTTTCGCTTGTGGTAAAAATCGTCGATATTCTTAGCAGCTCCCGTATCAAAGCCTGGCAACATTGGCGCTTGCCCCAAACACTCCCGATAACAGATCCACTAAGTTTCAGAATCCGTTATCGTTCCCTCCCTCTGATAAACAAATCGAGGCAAGAAAAGAACAGGGGGCAAAAACAAGCCGTTGCACTCGGATCAAAGAGAGGCGAAGCTGGTGGATGCCAGGCAGCGTAGCATGATAAACGACACCCATAATTTTTCCCTCCCCCGCGCCTTCGTCTCGGCGACACAGTGCCCGCATGATCACACTATGGTCGCTCGGTAACACCCAGAGATTCGTCGTGGACCGAAGTAGTAATTCGTTGAAAGAGCCTATTGTGAATAAATTGAGCCAGAGCAAGGATTGGGCAGCGGTCGTGGAGAGTTCGACGCGGCTGTCCTCTCGCTATCCGCGTGGTACGTTTTGTCCGCTCGAAATTCCCACCGCGGCTCCGTTGCCCCTTGCCCCGCAACCACGGGCACCCCGTTGCCCCGTCAATTTATTAATCCAAACGACCGCGCTGGACGACCGACCGACGGAACGAATAAAAGGCCCGCAGAGGTGTGACCGGTTCTCGAGAACGAGAACCATTGTGTACGTTTACACGGTCCGGATTCACGAACAAGTTATGACATCGACGT
This sequence comes from Hylaeus volcanicus, assembly GCF_026283585.1. Taxonomy (NCBI): domain Eukaryota; kingdom Metazoa; phylum Arthropoda; class Insecta; order Hymenoptera; family Colletidae; genus Hylaeus; species Hylaeus volcanicus. Next base: position 22,675,853 of record NC_071977.1, read on the forward strand.
TCCACCGGGGAACATCAATTCCTGGTGTCTGGGAGGAAGTCACCAGCTCTGATATCAACCAGACGCCTGCTGCAAAGAGTGGGAGGCTTGGATAGCGCTGGAGCTGGAGTTGGTGACTTCTTGGAATTGGATAGTTAGGCTTGGAGCGCTGAAGATTACGAAATAAACGAGAATTTTTCTGAAGAAAATAGGACACTCGATACGTGTATTATTTTGCAGACATATTCGTCTATGATTAACCCTTTGTAATCCTATGTCGAGCGAGGCTCGAAAAAATGTACTGAAATCAGAAAATTCTGTGTATTTTATTTTATAGGACCTAGATGAAAATGTGTTCGATATCTGTCGCGATTAAAAGATTTAAAAGGTTCCTCTAGCTTATGTTGTTGCTACGAGTTCGTATCAAATTATAAACTATCCAAATAATCATAATCGAATGCACGATCACGAAGCCTGGAAGCATCGTTCAATATAATCTGAAAGAGGAATTATAGAAATCCAAGCTCATCGCGGAAGTGGCCCATGAAATCCGCGGATACGAGCGCGCGACACGATCGAGTCGTTTTCGTAGACCGCTCTAACGATAATTGGGCCAACTAATTAGAACCATAACGGGGTCGTCCAACGTATCCTCGACGTATGGGATACGAGTCACGCTTCTGTTCGTGGAACGTTCGTTTCCGTTGTAACTGCTTTTATCGTTCGCACGAGCGTTTCCAATCGTATTTGCTCTTGGCTCGCGCGATTACAATTGTTCCATCGTTATTGTACTGCGAGCAGATGTAACAGCCAGGAATTAAACGGGGACACGCGTCGACTCCGTTATTAATCGACGAATTCGTCCGTTCTGATCGCGTGGATATCGATTTGCAATTGAATTAGCGGCACAATGGTCCGTTTATCGCGGAAATCGGCGAACGTTATGCCTCTGCATGAAACTAATAAGGGGACTGGCTTAATACTTCCGTGTTTGACCTAACATTTTACTACTCGAGTAGTATTACATTGTCTAAATCAATCCATTGAATGAAATGTTTGTCCTTTAGAAAATGGCAATCTTTCCTTTGGCTTCCTCTGTGTCTCCAAAAGAAACGTAGATATTATAGATGCTTACGTTAAAGAAAACGCTTTGTATTCCCATACGTTTATATATACGCAGGTGATTGATTATCTTCTGAGAATCATCGATTTCACTCGCTACAACGATTCATCCGTTTGCATGGCCTGAATTAACTGATACACTATTGAAATACATCAGCAGTCTCTTCACTATGTAAACAGTATGTGAATATTGTCTTGTTCTAATAATAGAATTCAAACGGTAATACTCGAATGATGACAGTAGACTAGTAATATTTGAATAACGACATTGAAGTAGCGATGGTGGAGTGATGCTATCGAAATAGTAATGCTCGAGTAATGATATTTAAATGGTGGTATATGACTAATGGTATCCTGATAGTAATATTAAAATACTCACAAAATACTCGAATCGCTAAACTCTAATCGCCCCGGTGCAGCAGTCTGGGGTCGACGTCCGCGCGCGATAAGGTTAATCTTTGATTTTTCGAATCCATCCGCGAACAGGGGAAGAACAGGCTGCTTACTGGCGCTGATGGAGGAACAATGCCCCCGGTCTGAGACGCGGAGAAATATCACCGAGGCGATGACAATGCGTCGACTCTTCTCTCCGCGTCGTGACTTCGAGCCATGGTCATCCCCTTCGACCGGAAGTTGCGCGCGGCGGAAGCCGCTAGGTTTAGGCGAACGCGCCAGCGTCGATTTCGTGGGACCTATCGCGACGATCTACACGGGTACGACCTTCGCGCGAAGCCTCTTTGAATGTACAAACAGATTCTTCGAAACCGTGTTTAACTGTTCCGACGAGGCCTGACACGCGTGCATCGCTATGGAAGTGTTTCAAAGGCCACGTCCGCGGGGAACTTTTACTACCTCCGTACAAGGAACCAAAGGTGGGTTCTCAGGCTTGGCGGGGGCTAACACAAAGATCTAAATGTGGAAGTAAACATATTAAAATTTATCCGAATACTTCGAAATCTTTTATTTTTAAATCCCCAACTTGGAACGAATTGATGCCCTTGGATTTCCATAATAAAATCTATGAAACGTGGAAGTAAACATGCCAAAATTGATCCGAATGCTTCGAATCCTTTTATTTTCAAATCCCCAACTTGGAAATCCCCAATTGGTACTCTTGGATTTTCAGAATAAAATCTTAGAGACATGGTCACCACTGATAACGATGCCTCTACGAATACGATTTCTTCTAGTCACTGATTTCATTCAAAGCGATAATGTTCAATTCTGAACACGTTGAATGGTGCCTATCTGTTATATCAGCTCGATAAATTCGCGATAAGATAAGACCTCCGCTTCCCTCCAGACCCTCGCATATTTTATCGAAAGCTTCGCTAATTCGACTTTCAAAGCTTAAATAGGAAAAGAAAATGCGTATTTAACGACGATTTAATGAAACTCATTACTGGTAATCGCATCGGTATTTCATTCAACGATGATCGGCACGTAGCCATCCCCGAGCCCACGTTTGAAGAAAGCTCGTCGGGCATTTAACGCAAACAGCCTCGACGGCTCGGCCTGTAAATGGAATTAACGACGGTGGAATGATAAGTGACGTCGTGGCTGGATCTGATTCGATTAGGAAGTATATTTCGCCGAGAGACTCGTGGCGGGCTAACAGTGTCAACGAACTGCCCACGAACACCATCGTCGAAAGAATTCCCTTGTTAATCGTTTCCCTATTCGCTGACGATTAGGAACACCCGGTATACATTGCAATGCGTGTCACGCCTACGCCACGTCGCGACGGGCGTTTGTCAGACCGACAGAAATTACTTTCAATAATGCGAAACATAGTCGGCATGGCCGCGAGGCTCACAGAGATCCTGTAGTTGGCAAAGAAGCGGTGAGATATTTAATGGTGGAGCGATGTGGGTAGGGTGTCAAGAGGAGTGCTGAAAACACTACGTTTTAATTATCAGATCTTCATGGGGGAGCTCCGTACACGAATTAGGGGATGATTGCTTTCCAGTCTCTATTTTTCTTGAAGCCATCTTCGGAATCTACAGGGTGTCCCGTAACTGGTGGTACAAGCGACGGTGATTCTACGTAAAAAATTAAATCGAAAATGAAGAATAAAATTGTTTCATACGACGCTTTATTGTCGAAAAGAATAAGTTTGAAAATTTATCGAGAATTTGATTCAGCTTCAGTTCGACGGATTTTTCTGTCTTACTGTTCCGAGTAGATTACTTCCGTACTTCCTGCAATGTTTACAAAGATTGTCGACATGACGACATCTCTTACATCGATTTTACTTGCTTCTTATGCTTATGATCTACAATGAAATCCGTCGAGCTGAAAGCTGGTTCAAGTGCATGAGTACTCGACAAATTTTCAATCTAATTTTTTGCGACAATAAAGCGTCATATGAACAAATTTTATTCTACCTTCCCGATTCAATTTTTCACGTAGAATTACCCCCTACTCGCTCGTGCCACCAGTTACGGGACATCCTGTATAAGCGTCACGATTGTATATATTATTTTCATTGTAATTTCTAATGAATGCAGCAATAATTTTCGTAAGTACCGAGGAGGACTCTTTAAAGGGTCAAAACGTGAGCAAATAAATAGCTCTCCCTCCCAGGAGAATGTTTAGGTTTTCTCGTCTCTCAGTCTCTCGAGTTATTTGTTGGAGAACGTCGCGATGAAGTTTCGAAAGGCCTCACGGTAGCCAACAGCACAGATAAAATTCATAACGAGCACCGACCGTTCGCATATACGCGGATGCCGCGCAGAACTGGTTATCCTTGCGTTTCTAAGCAGCTTTCCGATCGGTGGCAAGATAGGCAATAAGCAGGGGCCCAGTTCGCAGTCGAGAAGCGTAGCATCGATATTTAACCCCAGCGGACGACCTCAGAAATCGAGACCGTCGTCAATTCCGCGACGCGTTACGTACCGGTTCGCAAGGCAACACGTCCACGAAACCGAGCATCGTTTTTGTCAGCGGAATCGAGTTTGTTTCTAACAAAGGAAGCACTCAGTTTGTCCCCCTTCGATCCCAATCTATTTCTGCTGGATGGCAAATTACAGAGCCCCGCTGCTGTGCGTGAAATATTTGGCGTGATAACTTGATAGGAGATGTAAGTGCTCGAGGATGATAATTTTATGGGCTCTGGGAATAATTCTCTAATTATAGAGCGTGAAATATTCCGGTATTACGAATAAAGGATAAAGAGCTTTCTACTCAGGCACATCAACAGACGTGCTCGCAATTAACAGAGAACGAAATGTGGTACAAACAATCTATAAACGTTAAATATAAGTATTAGGTGGACTGGAAAGTAATGTCGTTTTTGCCATCTTAAATACTTGTTTATCATTTATCAGCTCATTGATTTGTCTGGCATTGAAAATTTGCACACTAGGTGAGAATGAATGCTGCTGACAATGAGGGTGATTATATAATGAATTAAAGATCGAAATTTATTGGAAAATTTGAATTTAATGTAAAAGAAACGACATTACTTTTCGGTCTACCTAATATTAAATTAAACATAAACATATGAGAATTATGATCAACTACCACAGAAATGTATCCCAAAATTCATAAGAATCTCAATTTAAAAAATAGAAGATTGTCAAAGTGTTTTCAGAAGATGGTACCAAAAATAAGTTGTTGATATACGGCCCTGAGGAACGTTGATCCTACCTGAGCAAATCCCCTATTACCGATGATCGAATTGTGCCCATCTCCGCTCGAATGCAGAGTGAAACTCGTTGCCATTCCGATCGTCGATGGAAAATATCGTGGTCGACGACAATAACAATTTGTCGTCCCGTTAGCAGCGGCGCGGTCTCGTCTAACTCGATTTCAAGTTTCTCGCGGAAGTTGGCAGCGTCGGAGGAGAGCCAGCCGGTTGCCGCGCGTCGCGGCGCGACGCGTCGTATTACGGTCTCTCTCCTCCAGGCGTGGTGCATCGGTTGGACTGCATCCAGCCGAGCGCAGCTGACAACGAGAACGGCAAGTGGAACTCCGGATATGTATAATGCACCGAAACGTGCTCATAGAAGACAGTGCGCAGCCCAAGTCTCCCATGTGCAACCTACTGTGTGATTCCCGCCAAATTCACGGACCAATGATTTATATGCTAATTTCAACTGGAACACGACTCCCCCTCCCTTTGCCTTGAAAACTTTCACAGGTTCGAGAAGTCTACCGAGCAATTTCGGGTAATTTCATGTACTTTGAAAGTACACGGAGAATTAATTTTTTCCGCTGATTTTCATTTTCATATTTTGCCACTCGACGAGGCGTTATACCTCGAGAATTTTAGAGTGGCGCTCTGATCAAATGTTTTGGGGAATGTTCGAGGGGGTCACATGTACTTGAGGTAATTATTAGGTAGGAAGGTTTGTGAGAATTAGATAAGATTGCTTGATATGTGTGCGATGTCACGTTTCTGTGAATATAGTCTACCTATTATAATCTTTTTCTTTGCTTCATTGTTAGAGTGGTCTCCTGTTGTTCATTTGTCTTCTTTTATTTAGTTTTTAGAAACTAAAGGAATCTCATTTTTTCTCCTCATCTCGACCGTCATTAAAAGCTACAAGATAATCGGCAAACAAACTAGATCGGTTGATCCACGTTTCGATCCTCTAGTAATTTTCTTTTCGAGTTTTAAGTTTCATCTCTATGAGAGCGAACGGAGCAGCTAATCGCGCGACAGTAAAGACCATCCATTTTTAGACCCCAGGCTGAATCCTACGGAAGACACTGAAGCATATAATCTCGAACAAAGTCGAAAACCCAAAGAGTTAGTCATCGGGGGCACATTTGCCTCGCACGTTTCCACCATCGTCTGCATGTCGCGAATTTTAGCGAGAAAGATCCAAAGGGGATCGTAGTGCAATGCACTCTCCTAATTTATGCATGATATCTTAGTCGCGAATCTCGTGTCACTCGTGCCTTGCAAACCCTGTATCATTTTAGTTCTCAGTATCCCTCAGGATACTTCCTAGACTTTGCTTTATCGCCTATACTACTTCTACGATCCTTCAAAGCAATTATCTTTTTTAAGGATTGGTCAAAATAATACGCACATGTTTTTTTAATATGAATATACCGTGATAATTTTCCACTGAAAACTACTCAAAACTTGCATAAATCTACTCTAAAATAGCTATACCAAAGCTAATCGACCCAGCTCCGTTTTAACAAGTGCAGTGCACTTTACAGGTGTTTACGCTATTTTACCCATTCCCTGTTTACTTTCTCAATATCCATGCACTTCATATTTTATCTTTCCCAGCCACTGTACCGTTACAACACTTGGAATCAGAATTTCCATCAACCTCGATGACCTCCCAGCAAATCAGTGTTACTTTCTAAGCGATACATAAAAATACCTAAAATCATCGTCTCCTGTTTTTTTTTTTTTTTTTACTTTGTTCAATGTCATCCGTTACAGTGGGTTAGTCGCGAAGGTTACTGTTTCTCATTCACCTGATCGTTGGAGAAGACACACTTGACGTTAATCCAGCGGTGCGCCTTGACGGTGCAGTTGCACCCGTCCATCGCGCATATCCCAGGCGGTGCACTCTCGACGTTACCAAGCAGAAATACTAGACACCACATGAACACCGACCATAAGATCGCACTATCACACTTAGGCCCGTCCAGGCCGCGGAACACTTTCCTCCTGCTCATCTTGCGATACTCCGGCATCCTCGGGACAAAGGGTCGCGTTGTTCGTCGGCCGCGATCGATCGCCTTCGATTTCCTCCCCGTAGAGATCCTCACATCATTCGTGAATCATCTACAGTGGATCGTTGGGTCTGCGGTACGTGACCCACGCTCCCATCCGCTCTTCTTCGAACTGGGTCACATCCAGAGATGGGCGACGAATAAAAACTGTGCGCAGCGGTCTACTCAGAAGGTTCTGGTATCCGAGCGAAGCATATTTGGATCCTATCGTTCGGATTGCGGCCTTGATTAAACAAACAAAGCATCCGAAGGTGTTCGTGTCGCGAAATTTTGATTCGGGTAGGAATTTTGTCCAGATCTAGCTAGATCGTAGGAGAAATTCCTCTCAGCGTTTGGAGCAGTGCTCCAGTAAGTACCTACGAAGTGTCCCGAGATTTCGAAGGTATCGATCCTTTCGCCGCGATCCTTTGAAACTGGGCTCGTGTTCGCGTCAAGGTATCCTGGAGACAGCGATCGGAGGCTGTCGCAAAACTGCACGAGCTTGTTGCCCGCCGCTCGCAAGACCAAACACGCGCGCGGACGGCTGGTTTTCGAAGAGGTGGGGCGACTAGAGGCCAGCTGACGCGATCATGACGGAGGTTGCTTTCAAACTGTGGTCGGTGGCATGCACGATCGGTGTCTCCTCCCCACCAAGAACCGTGTTCCTTGCCTTGCTTCGCTTCTCGCGTGTGCACTCCCTCTTCGGGGCTTTTAAAAGATAAAAGACAGCGCGAAGCCCCGGAGGGGCGAACTCTTCGACAACACCGGTTCGACAGGGTTCTGTTCTGTCCTGTACGCGACAGTGGGAAGGGCCTAACCTCGGAGGGCGACGGCACCGGTTTTCGAGCAGGTCGCGCAGGGTCGGCGCACTTTCTGCCCTCCAAGGTCCGACCTTGACCAAGTTACGAGCCAACAACAGCTCCCGTCCATCGCGAAACGCGGATCGTCGTGACCAACGTTTACGTAACGCGTGTTTGTGTGCGGTTTTGGCGACGCAGGTCGTGCGAGAACACCTGTGCGTACTCCTCCGAGTACAACTGACACAAGTTTGTATAGTTTCCTCGTTCTTCCTTCCTGGCAAGGGATTTCTGCGGTTTGGTTAACGCTCTAATTGAGACCATTGTGGAATGATAAACAAACGGCGTCATTCGGAGCAGCTGCGTGAATCAATTTTTTAACCCTTTGCACGTTTGTTAAACGTAAGTCTAACAAATTTTGTTAGTTACTCCACTGCAAACATAAAGGATTTATGGTATCAACGCTTCAAGTAAGCTGTAAGAATTTATAATCAAGTCTAATGATACCAAAAAGGACACGTTTCCAAAGTGAGACTGTTTTATGTAATAGATTTCTGTTCGCACATTTTACAACGAGATGCCGCAGAGTGCAAAGTGTCAACTCAAATTTTGAAGCCACTTAATTTATTGCTCTTTTAAGTTTTCAATTTAGGAGTAAATAATTTACTCCTAAACTACATGTTTGTTCAGTGAAAAACCAAGAAAGAGTACATTTCTCGAGTCACGAAGTCCCTTGTAAACACCTGATAACGCATTCCCAGCGCGCGCATTTTAATGTCCCCCAAAAAATTAACATGGAGAACAGTAACAACTGGGACACTGTGGCAGAGTATCTTCTTTTATAGCCAGTTCGTAGAAGACATGAAACCCAATGCGGAACTCGGACCGTAAAAACGAGACCGCCCAGCCTCGCAAGCGTCTCTTCATAGTCACGTCGCTTTTCATGGTAGACGGGCGTTTCCCTAAAGCGCTATACCCTCGTAGCTCTTCGCTTTATGAGCAGAAGCCTGGCCATTTAATTTCCCATGAGAAATTGCCCGTGTCCGTGCAACTCGAAGCCCGCCGGCATCCCCGTCCTGTCTGCGTCACACATGCGAAACGTCCATTCATTCATAACGTTCTTCTCAAACCAGGAAGCACCTGACGCCAGCTGAACTGGCCATTTCCGAAATGACCACGTGCTGACCATACGTCACATAGAGGCCGACCTTAAAGCCGCCCTTTCCCTATTCCCAACGAAACGCTCGTTCACGATACCCTCGGTTCGTCCGGCGTTCGATTTCGTTTCGCATTCCATCCTGTCGATCCTCTTTCGCGATCCTCTCGAGTTACTCGAGTGATCGATAAAACGACACCCACGTCAAGGGCAATCCGTGGTCCCCGTGTTAAAGAATACCCATCGGACGCTTACAACGGATGGAATTATCTCGATATCGCCTTTCCTAACGCTGGCATAGCGTGAGAAGTATGTCAGATTGTTTTAGTCGACAGGAATAGGAAGCTCTCGGTTATTAAATTACACGCTTGAAAACAGTACGCGATTTGTAACTCTATAGGTCACTAGTACTCATTGTGACTACTAAAGGAGCCTCGGAAATTTTGTAATTTTATGTTCCTACGTTCATCCTCAATATAAGTGGGAAAAAATGCCCATGGAGTTGTGCCCTATAAAGGGTTAAATCTATCGATGCCTCCCCCCATCTTTACACTATAAAAGTTCATAACTCCACAGGTACTCTAGGAACATCTACCATAAATCCTGTTGATCTTTTCTTCGGCGAAAGCCGAGTTTCTCGAACAATCGCGAACCGTGTGATATTACTTCGGATGGATTTCGTTTCCCCTCGCGTCGCGTATGGATGAAATATACATCGGGCCCCGTTCGATACCGGTTTGGTCGGCCGTCTCTTAGAAAGCAACCGGGTCCGAGAGCCACGAAGAAGTCGTTCCATGCTGGAACGAGATGCTCTCGTCTGACGCGAAATCGGCGAAGGCATGATCGTGTGTACGGTATAGGTAGCGAACGCTTTGCTGTCGAGCTGCGGGGAACGAAATTGCGATGTGATTGCACCTTATTAGGGATGAGTCCGACGATGACTCGCTAGGGGAAGCAGCGATTGTCTGGCTGGCAGAGGAGCATCGTCCTCTGCTCGTGATCTACCCAGACGAGATCCGCGGAACGTAGCACCAATTAGGGGCATTGCGGCTCGGAACTCGTTCCAACAAGTCGACTACCTGCGACGATCCTGGCCTCGTTCGGAACCACTTTTTGACCTGCAACAATATCCGTGATTTTTTTTTTTAGTGTCGCCAACTTTGGCACGGGTTGGTCGTCAACTTGAACGACACTCTAAAATATTTTTAAGGGTTTAGTGTACGATAAAGAAGTTGAAGAGTATTGATTTTGGTGGTTTTGAAGTTCTGGCTTAGCGGTTATGATTATACATTATGTGTTAATGGGTGTCAGGTGTAGAGCTATCATTCTATATAATTATAAATAAGCTTACAGTATGTACAAATTACTGTCTATAATGGGATTAAATTTAATCTTGGAATAATCAATTAACAAAAACTAAGAGGTCTACTACTAAACTGTTCCGGCACTTCTCATAAAAGAATATCAAAGCTGCCACAGCTATGTGGAAATCGATTTCCCTGTATTCCGCCCAACGGTGGGTAAATTACTTCATCAACGATTCCGGAATGCAACAGATATTGTGCAACGATTGGGAAATATCGTTGCGCTTTCAGGTCCCTGATAAAAGCAGCTATATTGGTGATGAAACGTCGAGAAAGATATGCCGCGTACATTCTTCGAAAATAATCCTCAACGAAAGTCACGATAATTACGAAACATTCTTTACTGTTTTCAGTTGTCATTCGAACGAACGACTCTTCCTAAGAGATTTCGTCTCCTGCACTGTCGGCACGAGCGGAGGTCGCTTGGCAAGATGGTTGCAACCGGACAGCTTCGTGGATCCATCGAAATGCGAGGCACTTTATTCCAAGGACAAAATGAAATGTGGATGGCCTGCGATAGTTACCATACTCACCAGAGACCAGTACGGGGACGTCGTTCACGTGCCCAATTTAAAGGTATGATAGTTGAAGCCGAGCTTCATAACTTTAGAAACATTAGGAGTGCTTAGGAGTGCAATCGCTGAACCTTGCTCTTTCACCTTGCTTTCAGAAAATCGAATATATTTTACACTCTATTTTTTTTTTTTTTTATGTAGTGAGAGAAGTAAAAAATATAAATATGAAATCGATGAAAAATTACGCAGTTTGAACTGAACGAACAACTAATTAATATTTCGCAGGTCGAGGTGAAGGCAGTCCCCATAGACAAGAAGGACCTGGCAGATTCCGAACAAGGAAGAAGGATTCGACGAGTGTCTCAGCCCGATCCGATGACCTTCGGTGGTCATCCTCAACCTTCGTTGGACGTGCCGTACGAGGTCACGATCAACAATAAGACGTGCTTCTATGCAATTACTATCATGAAGGCTTATCAGAACTACTCGTTCGAGGAGTTAAGGTTTATGTCACCGGCTATAAAGCGATCAAGCGAGAGTATGTTGGTGAGACCTAACGGCGATGGAAGCTACAGCGCGACCTGGACTCCGTCGTCCGTGGGATGGTATTCGCTTATGATCACGGTGGACGGTTACAATATGGACGATGTGAGTAGTCGACCTTCATCGTGTTTCGAACAGAGATGGGCTGAAGTTTATATTAAAAATGGAAACACCTCATACCGATATATTTTCTCATACTCGATCTATTTGCTATGAATTACAGCATTCTATAATCAAAGCACTAATTTTTGCTCAACAAATAGGGGATGAGGTGTTTATTTCTTTTTTTATTACTTGAAAGAATTTCTAAGAAAAGTTTATGTTAATAATGGATGATTAATGAAAACACCTCGTATTATTTATTTTCAATGTAGAACAGTTAAACATCGTTGTATTTACTATGAATTATAGCATCCTATAATCAAAGCACTAATTTTTGCTCAACAAATAGAGTATGAGGTGTTTATTTTTGTTTCATTATTTGAAAGAATTTCCAAAGAATTGATCGTTATTTTCTATCGACACTCCTTGTTTTTCCCCCTAGAATTACAAAGTTGAAGTGAAGGAGCCACCACAGGGCATGCAGCCACCTACGCAGAATATCGTGAAGAAGCCGCAGCATCAACCTAACAGACTCAGGAAATTCATGGCGAAGAATAGCGCGGGCTTGAGGATCAGAGCCCATCCTTCCCTTCAGAGCGAGCAAATTGGCTTCGTTTCAGTTAATGATACTATAGCCTTCATAGACGAGGTAATCTTGTTTCCATCGTATAGGTCTAATTCTTGCTGTCGGCAAGAGTCTAGTTTATCAAGTTTTTACGTGAAGATTATCGCTCTTGAACTGGTATTTTATATAATCGAAAGTACAGATTCCTGATCTGTTCTACACAGCAATATTGAGATTCTTGGACTAATTTTTCTTTCGTTTTGTTTACATTTGTGTCTCTGCATGCCCAAAAACTTCATTTGAATAGATTCACAACGACGATGGCGTTTGGTTGCGATTGAACGCGGAAACGATCAAGCAGTACTGCAGTAGCAGCCACCTGGAGGCCTGGTGCCTGCAGTACAATCAACACCTGGGAAAGACCTTGCTTCTCCCAGTCGAGGAGCCCAAGTCCATCCTGGATCAAGTCATCAAGGAAACCATTCTGCGCAAGCGGCCCGAAGTGGTCGAGGAGTACGTACATCGACGTTTTGTTCGTGGTAGTTGTAAGAAGAGTCTACTCTCTCGTTTCAGTAAAAGGAAAACGGTCACCTTTGACTCCGGAAGAAGCATGGTCGTCGTGAAATGCGGTGCATCGGGTCACAATATCAGAAGCAGACCCAATCTGAAGGCAGCGCCTGTGGGAATGCTAGCTCATGGCAACACGGTGACCGTTCAGGACTACGTAAGTCTCGACTCTTCCGTTCCACTGTTTTTCTTTTCCCTTTCTCTTTTACTTGTGAATGTAAGATACATGTACACCTTTACATAACATCAATTTAAATTTTATTCTATCACTGGTGCTATTTGACTTTTTCCTAGAATCTTAAGGACCTACCAAATTTTATGTACATTAACTTCTTTGAGTCTTTAACAAATTCTATCCTGGTTATGAAACAATTATGAAAATCTTTTTACTTTATACACTACATATTTACAATTTTTATGTTCGCACTAAGGACACAAATTTGCGATGATCAGCTTCGGAATTTCATTATTTTCATCGGTACTCGGTATTAGAAACGTAATTAACGTTTCGTAATTAGAAACGTAGTTAACGTATGTTAACTTTGCTATTCTAATAGGGAAAGAAGATTTACGCAGGATTCTGTACAATTGTTACAGTTTGTAAACAGCGAAGGTACTTGGGTGCGCATCGACGACGACTCGATGGCCAAGTACTGCTTCGACAGAGGCCGCGTGGCGGAAGGCGAAGCCTGGTCCCTCGCCATCAACAAACACGGCGTGGCTTACATGAAGATCGAGCACGATCTCGAGAACGATCCGATGGAGAAGAAACCAGTGATAGCAGATCCGTCCGTTTCACCTAGTCATAAAGGTTTCGATTTCTCCGTGCCTTCCGCGAGCCATGAGGGATTCAATTTCTCCACGCAGAATTACACGCCGGGAACCGCAGAGTCTGGAGAGGGCAGCAATACGAATCCATTTATTTTTGGCTCGTACGTTCAGCAAGATTCGCCAGGTACGAGTCTTAAAAAAATTTCAGACGCAGGAAAAAATTCTGTGGCTTTCAGTTTCGCGGAGAGCGTCCGCTTTAAATTTCAAATTAAATGCGAACCCGAGACAAACTTCTCGCGAAGCGAGAAACTTTTCCCGATGATTTGCTTCAGAGGAATAAAATTCCCAAGGAAGGTAAATGAATCTGTTAGACGTCTGCCTTCCTTTGATCACTGGGAAACGGACAAAAATGATTTGGATAAACTCCGACCAACTATTGTAATAATTTCAAGTGGGAGACGATGAAGAATTTTTCATCGACTAGGAACGATTTAATTTCTTTAAAGCACCAGAACTTCTAGGTATACATCGGCATTTAAATACTCACCAATCCCATAAACCTGTTTATTTATTGGATTGGTGGGGTATTTAAATTAAATATTTTTAATTATTTATTTTTTATTTAATATTCATTTAATTATACGTGTTTAAGATTGATTATCTATATTTATTTATGAATTTAAGGTACATAATATGTCTGATTTCATGAATGAATATATAATACATTTATAGGTAATATATATATAAATATATAGGTATAAATCGGTATTTAAATACACATCATCCGATAAACCTGATAAATTTTATAATAAAGCGAGTCGCGTTTGACGATACATCTTACACCTCAGGGAGCGATAGATTCGCGCTGGAGAAGATCGACGTTTCGCCAAAGTTCTCGAAGCCCCATTCCAAGGAAAGAGTGGCAAAGGAAAGGGAGCGGGAGGGCGGCGGTGGGAAATTCAGCGTTTTGCAGAAGTGGCTGAGAGGCGACGACAAGTGTCACGGAGAGAAGAGAAGTTCTCCTGGCAGGTGAACAAAAGGAATGAACGTAGCGATACGTGCAGTTAGATTAGTTTCGTCATATAGTTTTGGAATGTGCAGGGATTTTTCCGAGTTCGTCGGGGTATCTGTGAAGGAGCTGGTGAAGGCGATGGGCGAGAGCAGGGCGAATGGCAACGGAGCCACGCCGCCCGAGACGCCGAGAAGGCTGTCGAGAAGCTCTTCGCCGAAGAATCCCCAAGGTGGGTCACCAAGATTTCACAGCCCGTCCTCTAGCCCGGTTCAGATACCTGGTACGTATACGCCGCCGTGCAAACAATTAAAACGAATCGCAGCCGTACTCGACGGATCTCTTTATAATTCCTCTAACGGTCTCATTGTTAATCTCATACATTCATGTGTGTGTCTTACTCCACACTTTCGGCACCGTAACTGGTCTGAGGAGGGAATCATTTCAGAAGCTGAGAGACCCGATACTGACACTTGTAAGACTGTTTAGCGTCCCACAGACGTTTTCTCTACTCTGTGGAATGGATATTTAGAGTATACCACTAAGTCTCGCCATAAGTTTCACACCTCTCTGATTTATCTATTATAGTTGAACGAATGATCCTAGACTATAAATATTTAAAACAGACTATTTATTGGACTAGTTATAACAAAATAGTGATGTTGGTCTTAGCTGGGTCCAGTCGGCAGCCAGTTGGTTCTGGTAATTGCCTCTTCCCTCCTGCTGCTCATGCACCAGGTACTCGATCCTTTCCTATTGAACATAATCCTCAGTCTGTACAGTCGAGAAATAGTCAATAGTGTTTATGTTGTTGATAAACTCGCATTACACACGCCGCATTACACCGACCACTGTTCAACAACGAATGCAATGGCACAGTAGATTTATCTTCTTCGAAGACCGAACTGCATGCGGACAAAAGTACTTGAAATTTGTACAAAGTATAAGCCGATTGATGCACGCACAAAACTCACCGTTGTTCACCGTTCAACCCTTTACGAATTATAGATTCGAAATAGTGCATATGACTATATATTAGCGTATTAATGAAACGTTCACACACGACATCTGAATTCTACAACTGATCAAAAATTACCAGGTGGGAGAAGCTTGATAGGAGGGGGAGATAGTATAAGTAGCAGCCCTGTGCTCTGTGGCTCCCCCCGAAGTGTCGGCCTCTCCCCGTTAGGTAAGAATAACAACACACAATTAAGAACTCTCCGAACTCTACACTGACATCAAGATCGCTACATCGGTCATTCTTTTCAAAAATCATAATCGCATAGCACTTTGTTCGACGGTGAACTCATTCGATCGTCACTTCAAAGTCACCCATTCGTTCACGATAAAGTCGCACGTACTTATATTGCACGAAATTAACACTTTATGCGAGAGAATGTTACGTGAAACGTTACTATCTTTTTTTTATATCAGTGTCCACTGTCTTTGAGACGCAAGGTGAGATAGCAATACTCTTGCGATAGTAAAGCAGAGGACATTTAGTCGTAAGCTTTGCATCGAGTGTAACAATTATTAACGAGGTCTCCGCTTTTCTTTTTCAAGTCTCCGGTGGTATGCTGGACAGCACCACGTCGCAACGACGGGGATCAACGCAGAGCGATACAAGTGCCTTGGTCAGTAGTCTAACGAGGGATCCTTCTCAGTCTCCCAGCGCTGTCAGCACAACTGCCAACACCCGCGACCTTTCACCGAGTCCGAGTTGTAGTTCATTACACATGAGGTCCGAGGGTAGCATAGCCAGTCCACCGGATACCCCGAAGAAAGATAGCGGAGTAAGTTATCGACTGGCCCTCTTTAGGGCAAAGTTGATCGTAGAATAAAAAGACACAGTAAAAATGTTAACCCTTTGTACTCGGAGCTATTTCGTTATAGAATATGCAAACAGGAATCATGTCGTATCACATAATGTAACTTATAAAACGTGTAATTTACTGTAATGATACTCGAGCTTATATGAATCTTTAGACATCGAGGGACATATCTATGTCAAAAGTCAAAATTTGATACTATTCTAATGTGTGATACTGTGTGTATCTTTTAAGTTGCAATTTTAGGCTTCCTTGTTTATCTTCACAAATTGCATCATGTCATACAAAATATGTTCTCACATGTTGCCTGGACTTACGATGTCCCTAGAAGAAACATCCGAGTGCAAAGGGTTAAAATCGAAAACGCTCCTTCGATTACTTTCGGTGACCACGACGGTCCCAAACTAAATTTACAATGTTCTTCCAAGGATTCTCAAGGTAGTCCACGGAAAGTCTCCCAGGCGCAGACCCAGACGAGTCCCGAGAGCGCGACGACAGCCATGAAGGGTCACTTCAGCATCGGTTCCGTTGGTCCCAAGGAGGAGCGTCATTCGCCAAAGCTGAGTAGAAGGGATCACACGAAGATAGTGAAGACCAGGGCGAAACGCGCGATGTCTCCAGCCAGCTCGCACCAAAGTACGAATGCGAGTCGAACGTTGAACTTGAGCAAGGAGAAGGCGAAGGAAGCCATCAGTCCGTCTGTGGCGGAGTGTCTGAGAGCCGTGTTCGCGGCGTTCCTTTGGCACGAAGGGATCGTCCACGACGCGATGGCCTGCGCGAGTTTTCTCAAGTTTCACCCGAGTTTGCCGAAACAGGGCGCCCTGGTTGTGACGAGGCAAGCAGTGGTGCAGCCCAACGACAAGCAAACGCAAGAGCAAAAGGCCAGGCAGCGACACTCCGTCGAGGTAACCAACGCTGGGAACTATTTGCACATTCAGCCCAGCACGTTGGAAACCCTAACGCGGTCTGCTGCGAACGCGAATGCGAACAGGAGCAGGAAGAAGCAGGAGATCACCATCAAGGAAGAGGTTCAAGCGAACGGCAAACTCGGTTCTCTTCCAGAATTTCAAACAGTAGCGGTCCTGCCACCCGCCTTGAAGAGCTTGGTGTTCCTGTGGGAGGAGCTCAGCACTAATTGTCTCCAAGCCATCGAGCAACAATCGGTTCTGCCGAGTCCTATATCGCAGATACAAACGATGAAGCTGAGTAGTAAACGACCGGTACCAGAGAAACGGCCTCGAGAGGACAAGCTGAAAGATCGCGAGAAGAAAGGCAGCAGGAAGAAGAAAGAATGGAAACCAGTTGGGAGGGGAAACGGGGCCGAAGTGTTGGGTAGCATAGAACGCGAAACTATATGTGAACTGTGCGGTCTGATGTTTCCTCATCCGGTGACTTATCACATGAAGATGATGCATCCCGGTTGCGGGTGGCACGCGGGCGGGAAGGGTTACAACAGCGGCGGGAATTATTGCATCGGTTGGGCGGGGAACTGTGGGGACGGTGGCGTGGGTGGTAGTTCGTGGTACCTAATCTGTGATACGTGTCGCGATAAGTATCTGAGAGCTCGAAAGCTGAAGCTCATGAAGAAATTTTTGACGGGAATATCGAAAAGGAAAAACGGCTCTGGGAAGATCCTGTCGCCGATCGCTAGTCCTAATGGGAACGAAACGCACATTGTCATGAAGAACAATGCTATGTTCCTCTTAGACCTGGCTAGTGCATCTGGCTTGAACATTCCGAAACAACAAAGACGATCTTCGCAAACGTTAACATCGGTAGCTGAGAATTACAGTCCCCCAGAGGCAGCTGGACCGTTTCCACCTACTGGTCCTTTTCAGTGTTTGCA
Organism: Hylaeus volcanicus; assembly: GCF_026283585.1. NCBI lineage: Eukaryota > Metazoa > Arthropoda > Insecta > Hymenoptera > Colletidae > Hylaeus > Hylaeus volcanicus. The sequence goes on from NC_071977.1 coordinate 22,693,703, forward strand.
AGCATTGGGAGTGCATCATTCGCAAAGTCACGATGAAAGGTACTACGAAGAGGCGTTAAGGCGTCAAAATGGACAGCAGAACGCTTACGAGGGGAATAGTGGCATGTTTAACACTACCAACGGCCGGGTAAGAGAACGACACCCTTTACGCGACTTCCAACCGGTAACTGTATCGTTTTCACAGCCGGTGTCGGAATATCCCATGAGCGACAGCGACAGCGAAAGTGGTAAAGGTCGTGGCATGTTTCATCGATCTGTATCGATGTCTACCGGCGCTCCCTGGATCAGAAATTCTAACGATGGTAGAGTTGTTATGATGCGTAAAAGAAATAACAGTAGTAGCGAAATGAACAATGGTATCTATATAACTGCAGATTCATTTTCGTTCGTGAATTACATTTTCAAAACTATGAGAATACGTTTTCGGTTGCAGATGCCGGCTCGTCCCTTCTGTGTTACCCTTCCGCGGCGCTTCAGAAACTGGTACCGTCAATGGACCAATCCGCGATCGTATCCACGAGTCAAGCCGAAGTAACGAATAACGACAGAATAGAGATACTCATGAGGCCCGTGATGCTGTTTGTCCTACAACAACATAACTTGCAACATTTACAACTTGCCATGAAGCAATCGCTCCGTCGCGCTGCCTGTCGAGTTTACGCGATGCAGGCGTTAAACTGGCTGCTCAGGAGTGTTACTCAACCGATATGTCTGCATGACTTGCTTTGGTGGTTCGTTGCTTCTTTGACACCAGCTGTGTCACCCGAGCCTATAGACGCGAATGACGAGGACAACCGAATTGAGAAGAAAGATGATCACGTAAGCGCACGTTAATATAGAAAATTAGTGCTTATTATTAAAACATTGTTGACCGTTCACGAATAAACTCGTATTTGCACTTGTAATATCTATTTCAATTTATGAAACCTAGGGTGACATAACAAAATTTTATAGTTATGTCAGTTATATATACATGTGTAGTTACGTAGACTATTTCGTTTCAATTCATTGTGTTGGTAAAATATAAATAAAGTTTATTAGAGTTTATGTGGATTATTTCAATTTCAGTAATAGCCGGTGACATGAAGTCGCTTCTGTGTAGAATAGCCGGTCAACAATGTGTTAATAAAGAATTATTAATTTTTTAGGACATGGTTGGTGTATGCGAGCATCCTCTCAGCGACCTAGTAATCGCAGGCGAATCTGTTAATCCTCTGCCAACAGTATTTCATACTTTGTTACAAACCATTGCTGATCTGATGCTTCTGCCACCACTTGGTAAGCATCTCATACTATCTATAACCAATGTTCACCGAGTAATATCGTCAATTTTATGCCTAAATTTTAGGATCGCCACTACAGGAAGCTGCTATCCGATGCTGGGGCATTAAATTCACCCCTGCGGATCATATGTTTCTCCACAGAAGTCACGTGTTTAGTAACATCAGTAAAATACTCTCAAGATCCGAAGAAGAAGAGGATGTCACTATGAGTATGCACGAAAGCCATCAGTCGACCCATTCTCAGCAAGTAACTAGTTCCGTGGAGGTTTTGAAAGACTTGACGTGTGGCGTTGAAATCAAAGCCTCGAGTAGGCAGGCTATGATTGGTAGTTTGACTGACAACTCGACGGAAACTTTCTGGGAATCTGGTGACGAGGACCGCAATAAGATTAAAACGATTACCATCAGCTGTGGCCCTCGTTCCCTTCCTCGAATGATATATATTCATATTGATAACTGTCGCGATTTAACGGTAAGTATTACTTTGCAATTTAATTGTTGCTCCGCTACAATTTTGTTTTTATCGTGTTCGTGTTGTAGCACAAGGTATCCAGTGTCACATTTCAAGCAGGCAGTAACGTAGATGAAATGGTCAAACTAAGAACCGTGGAGATTGAAAGCCGATCAGCTGGTTGGATCAACTGTCCGGTTATTGGTAATTTCGGAACATACTGTTAATGACACTGTTAATTCTATTTGAATACTGACGCTAGCTTTTCTGTAGATCCGCGTCATGTTGTCGTGGGTCTCGAATTAAAGAGCCCGGACAATTCTTTACGAGTGCGGCAAATAAGAATTTTAGGCGAGGTCGAAGGGGAAGCCTTAAAAATCGGAAAACAATTGAGCGCTCAAAGGATTCAACAGAGAAATTGCGAAGCAGAAACATTGAAAGTGTTCCGTTTGATCACTTCTCAAGTAAGTTAACTACATTTATATATTTGTACAATTCTAGGCATATTTATAATTTATTTTCACGTATCAGGTATTCGGCAAACTTATACAAGGAGAGCAACCCCAACAGCAAGTGGAATCTGCGGAAGGAGTTAACGAAGACTTGGAGGATAGCAACGATCTTCGAGAGCATATGGTTGGAATTTTGTTCAGCAGAAATAACCTAACGCATCTACAAAAGCAAGTTTGCACGCATATCGTGCAAGCTATTCGGAAAGAGACTATTCGCCTATGGGAAGAGTGGGAAACACTTCTATGCTCGCCAACGCCTGCTAATAGTTTGCTGAGCGATAACAGCGATTTACCAAAAGCAGCTGATACCTATTGCTTCGAAATGCTATCCATGGTTCTTGCTTTAAGCGGTAGTTCGGTTGGACAGTACTATCTATCGCATCAGTATGGATTACTGAAAGACTTATTGAGTCTGTTACATACTGGTTCAGCTAGAGTGCAGCGTCAAGTATGTACTTTATTTTTCGTTATTTCAACCTTCCAACATATTAAGTACTATTTTGTTTTTATTTGTTCAGGTAACGGCTCTTTTGAAAAGAATTTTACCCGAAATCAAGCCAGAAACATTGGCCAATGTCATCAATGTTGATCGATTACCGCCCACAGACTTTAGCATTGTTTCGGCTGCGAATAATGGGTTCACGCATAGCACAGACTTTGATCAACACGCTCCAGGGATTCTCGATGTTTTCTTAAGTTGCATTGCGAAAGCATTAACGGTACAAGTTAAAGTAAAAGGTAAAGAAAACGGAAAGGCTCTACAAACTGCTGCATTAGCAACGAGCATACATCCAAAGAGTTACGTTGGGTCAAGATGGTGGTTAAGAGGATGCATGACTCGAAAGTTAGCTGAAGTGATAATTCAACTTCTGAAGGACATGGCGTCCGTAAGTGTTGTTTAAATTTAATTTACAACGTTTGACTGATTATTCATTGCTGATATTTTTATTCTAGGGTAAATTATCAGACGCGTGGGCATCCGTAACCAAAGCAGCCATTGCTGAAAACATTTTAAATCTCACCAGACTAGACGAGAAAAGTCGCGATCCCACTGAATGCCTTCGAACTCCAACATTATGGTTGGCTCTATCCTCCTTGTGCGTTTTGGACTCGGATCACGTCGAAAGATTATCTTCTGGACAATGGAGTGGGACTGAGGGACAACCACCACCACCTCGAGTAAGATTAATGAATTGCTTTCACAAGTCCTTCAATCACATTTTTAATTTTTAAAAACTATCGATTACTTTGTTTATTTAGCCAACGTGTAGTAACCACGATGACGGCGAAACAACGGCAATAATCCAGTGCAACGTTTGCGGAAACCTATGTGCTGAATGCGATCGAATTTTACATTTGCATAGAAGAACACAAATGCATGTAAGGCACGTTTGCAAGGAGGAGGAGGAAGCCATACGGGTAGATCTCCACGAAGGTTGTGGCCGAACGAAACTGTTCTGGATTTTGGCCCTCGCCGACAGCAGAACGTTGAAAGCGTTGGTAGAGTTTCGCGATGGTTCACCAAGGAAACCAGTTGGCGCCACGTCGGGAATCTGCAGATTCTGTGGCACCACTGGGAACACAGGCTTGCTAGCGATAGGGAACATTTGCTCGGATCACGATTGTCAAGAGCACGCTAAAAATGCGTGCAGCAAGATGCACCTATGTGGACACATCTGTGGAGGTGTTCGAAATGAGAAGACTTGTTTGCCTTGCCTCCACAGATGTCTACCAGGCAGCGATTTGAAGCAAGACGCCGACGACATGTGCATGATTTGTTTCACGGAGGCTTTGTCAGCAGCCCCAGCGATTCAGTTGCAATGTGGTCACGTTTTCCACCTGAATTGCTGTAGGCACGTTTTAATGAAACGATGGGTAGGACCGAGAATAACGTTTGGATTCTCCCTGTGTCCGATTTGCAAAGTGCCAATGGAACATCCGACCCTAACCGAGCAGTTGACAAGTATTAACGAGTTGTACGAAGACGTTAAGAGAAAGGCTTTGATGCGAATGGAGTACGAAGGATTACACAAGTAAGTACCAGTTCTGAACAAGTATCGAAAGGTACATATAGGTGTTCGTTAAGTTTATACTGTTATTTCTGTAATCAGGGCTGAAGCAACGTTTACTGGCGGAAAGTACCACCAAGATCCTGCTGCGTATGCAATGGAACGATACGCGTATTACGTTTGTTACAAATGCCAAAAGGCCTATTACGGTGGTGAAGCTAGATGTGACGCACAAGTAGGCGGAGAATCGTTCGATCCCACAGAATTAGTATGTGGAGGATGTAGCGACGTGGCAAGGGCTCAGATGTGTCCGAAGCACGGGACAGACTTCCTGGAGTACAAGTGCCGTTATTGTTGCTCAGTGGCAGTCTTCTTTTGCTTTGGAACCACCCACTTCTGTAACCTCTGCCACGACGACTTCCAACGTGTCACCACCATTCCAAAAGGTGAACTACCTTTGTGTCCCGCAGGTCAGTCTATTCCTCGAGATTTTTCGTTTCCTCTTAATTTAATTTTCTATATATCTAACCGCAATTGTTCGTTTCATTTAGGACCAAAGGGAAAACAACTCGAAGGCGACGAGTGTCCATTGCATGTGAAACATCCACCAACCGGAGAAGAGTTCGCGCTAGGTTGCGGCATTTGCCGTAATGCACACACTTTTTAAACATTTTCGAATTAATTAGATATACACAGGATATGCAAACTATCTCACGATTTGTACTCGATGTAACGCGGTTGGTGATTCTCGGTGGATCTTATCAATGCAACTATATTAATGCAAGTGGACCTATAATTCGATGGGTATCCTCGTAATAATTACGCATCTCTATTCGAAGTAAAAGCTACGGTGTGTACCGATTTTTTTCGAGAATCCTTATAATTATCGCAATCGTGGAATTGACGCAATATAACTGGATGCAGGAGGAATAATCAAATAGTCTGAACTGAGTAGATACAATCATGAGTGAGAATCTGATGATGATGCGTGAAACTCTAATACTTGTTAAGTATTACATAAGTCGTTTTTATTGGTAATTTTAGAAATTACTAAAACGCATAGAGGAAAGATAGGAAGAAAGTTGTGCGTGTATTAAACTTCCATGGAAAGTGAACAATGAGAGGGTACACGTACATAAGTCATGCGATGTGTAGTGATTTGTTTGGTAAAATATTCTAGATGTAAGTGTTTAATTTAATGTACAGGTTGTTCCACCAAAAAGAGTATACCTTGATTTGCTCTTTTGAATAATAGAGAAAAGGGTTGCCTGCAGAGTTGTATGGTACTTCAAATATTATAAATTTAGACTATTGTATGCATTTAGTAACATTAACTTAATATTCAAATCTCCTAAATATCGCTTCCCACAAACTAGTGCCATCGTATTACTCCCCCCACGAAGATGTACAACTTTTGTAAGTAGCACATCTTCCTATTACTTGATACAGCAGATACGTTGAGGTAACTTGTTTCTAGCGGGACACCCTGATAATATAATTCTCTACACTATTTGAGATATATTTAATTATTATCGACAATGATCCTAATAAGTTATGTATGTAGGTAAATTATGTATGTGAAAGAAGTGTGTTATTTAAAATTGTGAATTAAACTGTGAAGTCTACATAAATTAAAGCAAAAAAAAATATATATATATAAACTTGAATAAAATAAAAAGTACAGTTTGTGCTTTATGGAATGTATCAAGATTCGAATTGTCGTCATTCAAAATAGTTATAAAATTCGCATTTCTTGTCTTTGAAACTTTCATTTGTTTTTTATACTTTTCCAAACGTATAGTATGTGTACCGTTATGTTTCCGGGTGTTATTTATTTGGTTACCAGTGTAATTGCCTTGTACTACATGCGCTGTTTGTAAAAATGGTAGAATCGCTGCGTATATTCGTATACAGATGTAATGTGTGAACGATAATCACGCATTAAGCGATGGTTGTTATTATTTGTGTTTCAATCTTGTGCAGATCAAATGAAAGTAATGATTGCGAAAAGATATTGCCTTTTACTCACCTGTTGCCTCGTGGAGAGCTGGGATACCTTGTCGAATTCCGCTGTATGATGATACAACGCCATTACGCCGTAAACCATTGTAGAGTATATTCGTGTTTTGTTGAACCCTCGAAGTATTAATACTTCAAAAATGATACTTAAGCACTTAATATTCGAATAACGATCACAAGCATTCGAAATTTATTCGTGGCATTCGAAAACTCACAAAATAATCAAGAACTTCAGACTCTCACACATTCACGCTGCACTTTCTTTGAAAATGGTGACCAAATGATTCGAGAATCAAAAGCAGCGCACTTTTCGACTCCCGATTGATCGATCCAAGATGGCGCGCGGGCAGCAGCGCCACGGCACGGCAGTTAGTCTTAAGCAGTGCGAGGTGTAACGTGTGTGTGTGCGCGCGATCCTGACGTTTTTCGCCTCGATCAGCGGTAAGTAGCCTTTATTTACGAGTCGTGCAACAATAGTTACATAATTCCCGAGTCGCGTGATCCGTGTGTACACGTTGTTCGGTTAGCCTTTGGCGGGAAATGTGTGTTTTCTGATGGGAAACGTTGGTGTATCCGCTCGGTCGGAGATGATCTCCTACGCACGTTCGTGCCACCCTGCCAGCACTGGCTGTCAACTCGCTCTGTTTATTTTTACCACGAATCGGAGCCAATTACAAGCCGGGTGATAGTTTAATTGACCGAAATTACGTGTCTTCTTTGTTCAGTGAAGAATTCTCCAGTCAAGATTTACGACAACTGGCGTTTACCGATCAGATTCTTTACGAAACATTCTACGAAAAACAATAACCGGATCATCTGTATTTAGACAATGATTGTGCGCGTAGCTAGTCTCTCTGATTCATGTTTTCAGAGTATATCAGTAAGATTTTATTATCACGGTAAAGAATTCGTGCTAAGTTGTCGTCTGCTGTGTCGATACTTAACCTCACTCCGTTCACTTGACTTGGAGTACTGTCACGTTATAGACGCTTTCGAGGGTATAAGGTCTTTGGTTTCCGGTAGTCGATATCGCTTATAGCAGTCAATGTCACCCTGTTTCATTGCCATTCGTTTTAAGAGAATTCATTTTAAGTGACATTTCTTGACATAATAATACGTCTAAAGACACTGGATATTTGTTTTCGATCGGTCGAAAAGACGTTACTGGGTCGAACGATTTACATGTAGCTTTAATATTAACCACCACGCGGTGTGAATCACGATCAAAGCCAGTGCCGCAAAAGTAGTTCCTGTTCAGTAAATTGCTGCTCCGTTTGGTAGGGTTAACCTTCCGGTGGCTCGCGAAACAATGTTCAGCTTTGTTTCGGATGCGATAAGACTGTCAATACGAATATAATGAGCCGGGTGGCTGGCAGACGCGTTTAATTTTGTACTTTTTCAACCGCTGGCGTGTTTATAATTGTCGCTCTGGATATGGCATCGCACGCATTCCTAACGAATCGGTGGCGTGTCCAGGCAACCAGGAGGGAACCCGTGAACTAGAGCATTCCAGTGGGAAATACCCTCTTCGCGGGACCCGTTTAGATTCACGTGAAACTGGTTTTAGACACGTGCGTACCACGCGGTCTAATGCATTTCACGCGTCTCACGCATCCAAGAGTCGAGCACGCGCCTCTAGCATACGGAGTGAACGGCACGCACACTATCATTCGCACCGACAGTACACTTTGCCAGCAATAATGAATGACTCGTTCTTGTCCGTTTCCGTTTTCTCGGGAAACGCGTTGCTCCAGGCCAGTGTTTCTCATACTTCTCACAGAAACCCTCGATAGAGGAACATTCTTGGAGGTCACTCTGCGGTAGAATCAGGGGTAATTCTAGAGAACAGGTACATTCTTACCGATTTCGATGATTTGTAAATATGTTGTGGAAATCAACATTTTGAACAACATTATTTTATACATATAACCGTCGCTCGGCCTTAGTTTCCGAGATATTTGCACTGTTTGTTCAATTAAAAGTACAGGGCTTTGAAAACCACTGTTTCAGGCGGCGAGCATAGGAAAGACTACCTGACACTGAAGCTACAGCCTTCTATTCTTTGTCTCGTTTAATTCAACTTGCATTTCTTTGTTTTCTTTTTCGCACTTAACTCGCATCAGGATCGAGTTTCTCGAGTTTAATTAAGATAAATGTCTCATTTGTCGCCTCATGTTTTGACAGTCGTCGCTCCGAATGGAGTTAGAAAATTCCGTGTACTATTTTTAGCTTCGTTATAAGATAAGACTTCTTATACGAAGTACAAGCACTATCTTTTACTCTTTTTATTAAAACAGTTACTTGCATCTATGTTTAATATTCATAGAAACTAGTTTGTAACTGTTTTAAATTCGTTTATAACTCGAAGGGAAAATAACCTTGCAAAACATTAAACTAACTTTAACATCGCGCGTATCCTGAAAACCAGTTCCACTGGAAGATCATCTTGTCCCGTTATTTTTACTGATACACATGCATTGCATCGTGCCATATGTCGCGACCGATACCTGTAAAGAAATTTACATTCGGACGGTACCATTTGGTACCACCAAGCACGCCATCGCAAATGGGGTTTATTCTGCTTCTTTTTCGCGAGTATTTTCTCCAATACTCGCCGCCGAAATATTTTTTCACGCTTCAGTGTAATGTTTCATTGCGTAAGGTAAGTACATTAATGTTACTGCTGTTACCGAGTTTACGATTTGAGGTAATCCTCTCGTAACCAGCCTCCATTCCACATTTTTTTTCTTCGATTAACTGCGTTAAAATATTTGCGTTTGGAAATTTAATATTTCATCGTTCACACTTTTCCACTTTTTATACTTATATTTTTATCAGCATTCAAATTATGTTTCAACGCTACTTGTCGAGTAAAATGCAAGTTTTGTATAAAAAGTATTATTGTAACAGCTGTTAGCTATGGTCTTGAAACAGGCAGAAAAAGACACATCTATTTCCTCTTCGTTCTCGATTAGAATTCCTTCTGATGTTCTCCATGTCACCATTTGCTATCGAGTCATCGCATAGCTCTTGTCAGCGAGTCGATCGCGTACTTGGATCGTCGACGCTAATGAGAGTGCGTCGTTGGTCTTTCATCCTTCCTGAATTTTCATCGCAGATGTCCCTCTTGCTCGGCGTTAGAAAGTTGTAAACCCGCCATTAACGCATCGGTGACCACTCGGAGTGCATTAATTGGACGCGCGTCGCCTACGACGACGAATGGCTCAATAAATGTCTTCTCGTGTAGACCGCGGCTCATGAAATATACAGGACAGACAGTTTTTTGCCTTTCCCGCGTAAAAAAATTCTCGGCGTTCAAAAACAGAACACTTTCGAGACCGAATTTCAATGAGTTCGACGAAATCGCGCCGGTCGGGCGACTTTCGGATCGGGAATTAATCACGCTGGATCGATCGTGGACGAACTCCACGGATTTGGTTAACAGATTTTTAGACGGACAGAGAATTGACAGAAAACGGACAGTATTATGCTCTCTTTTTAGGGTATTTCTAAAATACACGTTGGGATTTGGGAATCCTGTTGGATAATTTTTAAAATAAAATGGCACAATTTTTTTTAGATACAAATCATAGGCGGATATATTAGATTTAGTATTGTTAGAACGTTACATTTTTACCAGAAGAGTATGGCGAAGGTCCATTATCTTTTCATAACATGAACATTAACAAAGAAACAATGTATCCTCGCGTATCTACCATCTCTGTATTTGGAACGTATTATGTATGCAGAAATTATAATGTCCTGATGTTGAATTTTCAAAGATAGCCTGTTTTAATACTCCTCCACGAATCCAAGAATTAGTACAAGAAGAAGACTTCGACTTCCTGCGTTCTTAATGTAATTCCCTATCTCAAGGACATCAATTTTAATTCTATGAAAGAACCTATAGTCTTTAATTTCCTTAAGCGATTCAGGCTCTTTCCACGCGGGTAGTTTGAATTGTATCACTGGATAGGATCGCAGACGTTATTTAAATCTCGGGTTTCATCGCATTCAGAGTGTGACTGTGCACCGTTTATTGTAATTACGTTAAAGCTCCGTCAACGCCACCGTTCTCATTACCGAGATTAACGGCATTTTAATTGCTCTCGGGTGTACTTAAGGTATGGTCCAACCGTCTGAACTCCTGTTGCTGAGCTTTTTGTCGGTGAGAAATTTTCAAGTCATATAGACGAATTGCAATGATTTATTCGTGTTAATTGACAGTTGCGTCAGCGACTTGTCGCGTGCTTTAAATGATTAGCCTGAAGCATAACTTACTGGTAACTTAATCCAACATTCCATTGGCTAAGTATACGTATCATCCATCAGAATTCAATTCAACTTTCGAAGAGTTTTCCAAAGAAGGCTTCAAGATCTTATTTTTAATAACAAAACGTTAAATGAATACTTAAACGGCATTGCATGTACTTTTATTTACACCCTTTGCACTCGAAGCCTTTTTTACTGGTATCTGGCGGCTACTCGAGATGCTTTCTTAGCATTCTATTGCCACGAATGCTAAGCTTAAATTGATTTCGAAGATGAGGTCTTTAATTTGAGATTTGAAGATCTGGTCACCCTTACCCCATCGACAATCATTTTATAAACTTAAACAAACATTATTGCTGGTTGATTTACTGCGTCAAACCTGAGAGTCACCTCTCGGGGGCGAAGGGTTAACGTTCTTTTAAAGAACACTTTACTATACGAAAATATATATAAACTCCGAAATGGAAAGAATATTATGAACCATACTCCAAGAGATTTTAAATAAGGAAGAATAAAGCTTCGAAATACGCAACTAAGGAATCCATACAGAATCTCCCCACGAAATCTGATGATTATCTCGCACTGAAACCTGAAGCGTCCCAATCGATAACGAAAGGTCCTCGAGAGGGTCGAAAATTCGGAGGTCGCCGGGGTTGGTCGCAAATTCCGTTTACTTTGCAATTCATTCGAGGTTTCTGTCGCTTGGAACCGGTCGACCGCGATAATTCGCGACCTCCCGCGACCCGGGAACTGCTGAAAAATCTCGAAGGCCAAGATCAAGGTCCGCGGAAGCCCTCGGCGGCGAAACTCGTTACCGGTTCGCAGAGGCGAGCGCAAAGTTCGCGCTGGACGAAGAGGGAGAGAAGGAGCGCGCAGATTCGCTCACGCGTACACACAGGTGCGTGGAACCAAGGTGAATGCGCCTTGAACGCCGTGGAGCACCTTCAGTCGTATCCTCTTCTTCTTCCCTTCAACACCGGCGGGACGGTACATAGCCGGCTACGGGGTCTCGCGTGACGCGATTCGAAGCGTTGCTCATTTCACGGGACTCCTTTGATCACGAAGCCACGGGAGTGTTGCTGGTTACCGAGAAAGAGCGATTACGGTTGCAGGTGGGAGCACCGAGGAGAACGTCGACCAGTCTCTGTGTTTCAATTTACAAACTTGGATTTAAATTTCAATTTGGTCCTTTGAAGGAGACCGATAATAACTGAAAGAAACGGAGCACGGGACTGTATCGATTAGGGATAAGTGATTCCAGATTGTAGATATAAGGTGGGATTAGATGTGATAGAATAGAATGTTTATCGTGAAGTGCGAAGCTTTGGAGCTCGGGGCTATTTTTTCCTGGACCCGAAGAGATCGAGTGACTGGAAGACGGTTGAGAAATGGGATGCAGAGGGACCAGCGATTCCGAGGGTGAAGGCGACTTGTGAAAAATTGGTGGGAGACAGTCGAGGGTGATAACGCGTCGAGGGTAACAGCCTTGGATACCACGTACACGTATTTCTTGAGTGCGTGGTGTCTAAATCATTCAGAAGAATATATCTAATACTTAATTGCTGAGCATCTTCAGGCCATACAAGTTCCTATACAAAAACCAAGCAGAAGTACCTCTCAAAGGAAAAATAAATCTTTTTACTTGTATAAGCTTTCATTAAAAGAATTGTGCGTAGATGAAGAATTTTCTCGTACCACCGCCAACAAAGAAAGCTTGATTGTAAGGCTGAATTTGCGGAAGAAGAGGACCGTTAAAAAGATCCAACAACTAAAAACACCTACTCGTGGACGAGGTGTCTCGAAAACGTTCTTGATTGGTCGCATTGATTCGTCACGATGCTTCAACGCGAGCACCCCTATAAAACGAGTCGCTAGTTTCTGAGCATTCGAGGAAGCAGTTACTGACCTAGGGTCGCGGAGTCATGAATATTAAGTGCCAGGCTGACTCGTGAATCATGTCCCTCCCCTTGCATTAACACGTAGTTCGTAATTAAATAGCAGTGTTATCTCACGATAGCCTTTTATATCATCCAATGTCGTCGAGCATGTGAATCTTGCGCCTCGAAACTTATACTTTTATACTAATAACTTATAAAATTATACTCTTTGGGACTTCAAAACGGGAGGATCGAAAGCTCCACAGCTATTTAATAAATGGTGTGCGAGTTAGAATGTTATTTTCTGTGAGTTGTGCTGTATTGGATCGATGAGTTAGGATTGGAAGTAGCGTGATTGTGAAAATTTCTAGAGAAGAAAATATTGGTGAATTTCTGTGATATGGGAGAGGAGCTTTACCATGATCGTCGTGACTTCGTCGGAGATCACAGTGGTTGAAGATTTTTCAAAGGACACCTTAGGAAGGTAGGTCAACAAGGTCTTTTAATTTTCCAGATTTACGTCAATGGATAAAAATTGCTCGCAGTATAAAATCAAAGATACGAATTTTATGTTAGGCTTTTTTCGTATGAGAATTCTCGAAAGTAAGAAAAGTCGAGAAATAACCAATTACTCGGCCGTTGACCCAAGGAGTAATTCTTTATTCCAGACTTTCCTAAAGTGTTGAGTTCTCTAGACAGGACGGAAACGTTCGATACTGTTAGAAACATCACCGTTCCGAGCATAATCGTTCGCATTATCGCGGAAGCGTGACGCACGGACGTCTTCGGATAAGGGTTATAGTCCTGCTCGAGTTACGCGAAATTACGCTAACGTCCCCCGAGATACACGAAGTCTAACGGATACAACGATCGCAACGACCACACAAGAAGCTGGCCAAGAAGCTGCGCGTTATTTCTGAGGATACTCCACGACGTTCAAACACTTAAATAAAGAAAGACATTCCTGTGGAGGGCGTTGTGTTACACAAGAAGAAATCCTTCGTCATTTTATTTTTACACGAAGAAATGTTCAGATCATCATTTCTATAGCTTCTTAACTCAGTTAATAAATAAAAATATTCATCATTTTGACTCGACGATGCCTTACCCTTTAGATAAGTGTTTTTTCTTTGGCACGCTCAGTTTTTAAATAGATCAGTCAAGTAACTTTTGAAACATCGTGTGCCCCACCGCAAGATTTTCTTTTTGGAGTACAATTGAGGACGCACAAAGGTTATGATCCTGCTTGAGTTACACGAAATTACACTAACGTCTCGCGATGTACACGGAGTCTAACGGATACGACGATCGGAATGGACGCACAAGAAGCTGCACTTAGCCTCGCACGGCAAGAAACGACATTATTTTACGGTATTGTTACCGCGCGATTTCTATCCCATGGCATCCGAGATGACGATCTTGCGCTCCAATCGAGTTTTTCAGATGCTTTTGCATTTTTGGTCCCAAAGCACCCCGGGTTATCGAGAAACGCGAAAAGGCCGTGGAGTGAAATTTTGATCGATAAAAGAGCACGGTTTGCGATGGTTTGTTGACTCGAGAGCCCCATTCCGCGCGAGGCGGCTTTATCGTTGAAATTCACCTCAAGACGACAAGAAAGAGACGAATGGATGTTTTTTAGGTCGGTGAAATCCAACGGGTCGTTTCTCCGTCGCGGATAAAGCAATCGTGTTCGCTGGTCGTCGAGCGCGATCGAAAGTAGATTCGGTGCCGCGGTCTTTTAGTCACGATCTCGCGTAGAGTGGCGTAGACGAAGGTCGACCACGAACTTGGCCTCGTTCGGCCTCGAAATCCTAAGCGCACAGGCTTCCTCGTTTATCGGTCTGTCGCTCAAGCAAGAAATTTCGAATCGGAAGTGACCCAAACGTAGTCGATCGTAGTCGTTTTTGTAAAAGATTGAAAATATTGACATTTCTTCAACATTAAACCCCTAGAAAATGAATGACTGTATTCATTGGAGGATTTCAGTTATGTAAACGTGTGCATTTTTATCTGATAGTCTCGACCTGGGAGATCCTCTATACGAAGGAAACGAATTTATTTTTTACGAGCGTCTATGACTTTTTTTTTCTAAGAAACTGCTGATGATGTTTAACGTCTGAGATTTGTAATAATTTTTAAAATAATCCACCGAATGATTTTTTCTTTATAAATTCCTGAAGAGAACCCTTATGTCGAAACGTTGAAACGTAGCAACCCCCTTTAAGTATTGTACCCCAGCGAAAAGAGTGTCACAAACGCCACCCTTTTATAAATTAGTAATACCTATCTTTTTAAAAAATCAGTCGAGTTGCTTTTCACAAAAGCATACGATCTTCCGTTACATCTCGCAATCACCGTTAACCCGTGGACCACGTAGTATAATTGTACAAACGATCGCACGAAAATCGCTACGTTCACGGTATAACGTAGGCTGAAAGTAATGGATTGATATCATCATTGTTCTCGCAGACGTCTCTTTAAATAGAATATAAATTCGCATGAACGTCGGGCCGGCTGTCCCATTTGTCAATACAGCTTCCCCGGAACGCAGGAATGTTTGGACGTTGATTTGTTATCTCGTTTAAATTTTTGTCGAAATACCGGTTGCACGGAGGGAAGGCACGGTCGATTACTCATTCGAAACGAATCGCGTCGACCTGCATCCTAGCGCGAGACCAGTGTGACGATGATTCGCGACGGTGAATCATTGATAAAACGCAGACCTACTTGGCGATTACGCTCTCCAGGATTCCGCCTAATGGCCCCTTCGAACCGGTATCGATTATTACGGAGGTCTGCGGCTTGCACGGTTTAAATAACAGTTTGCGGAAAGACTGACAAATTACGGTTTGAAAAGAACTGTTGGAATTGTATATTTCTCTTCTTCAGAGCGGAGCTTGTTAGCTTTGAATCGACTTAATACCGTGATAAGTTAAGAATACGTAAATAGACATCAAAATCTCCCAGATGTGGGATCGAAATAAACTCATTTTCAGTATTTTAATAAAATGGAATGATTCTTCAAGTTTAAAGGCGTAGGTTTTGTTTAGAATACCATAAGACGTTTAAACGTTTCTATTTGAAAATCTATACTTAAAATAAAGTCCACGAGCTTGCCTACAATTCAAGGAATCATTCTACCATTTTCTTCTACAAGAAAGGTTCAACAGAATTTAAAGTCAGAGACGACGAGGTGAAAAATGCACCAGTTAAACGAACAATAAGAACAATAAGTCAAGAATACGTAAATGACATCAAAATCTCCCAGATGTGAGATCGAAATAAACTCATTTTCAGTATTTTAATAAAATGGAATGATTCTTCAAGTTTAAAGGCGTAGGTTTTGTTTAGAATACCATAAGACGTTTAAACGTTTCTATTTGAAAATCTATACTTAAAATAAAGTCCACGAGCTTGCCTACAATTCAAGGGATCATTCTACCATTTTCTTCTACAAGAAAGGTTCAACAGAATTTAAAGTCAGAGACGACGAGGTGGAAAGTGCACCAGTTAAACGAACAATAAGAACAAATGGAAAATGGTTGCCTGCACGACGACGTCGTCCATTAGAATTCTTCTCGGCACCCGCGACAGAAGCAATTTCTCGTTTCCTCGGTCGTTCCTCGACCGTTTCCCCGATTTTCCAACCAGAGGGGACTCGACTTACTGCGTGCACGGTTTAACAGTCCAGCAAAGAAAACGCCAAAGATAGGACATACATCATCTTGGTGGTTCGAGGGAGAGGAGAGGAAGGCACACGGTCAATTAAAGGAAGCACGCAGTCCGGAACGAACGTTGCTCCACGAAGCGTCGCTGCTCGCGGATGCATCCGCGTAAATCCGAATATGCATGCCCTTCTTTTGGTCAGACTTCCTGTGGTGAAGTGGCCACGAAACGAATTGGACGACGCAGATGATGAATACTCCTTCCTGGATCGCAAATACACGCAAAGTGTTCTTAAAGTGTGGCTTGATCAATATTAATTATGTATTTTTTGGAGCACCAGAAAGACACTATTAATTTCACTGCATTTTCTGAGAATGGGAAGTTTAATATTAGTTGCACTGCAGATGAGAAGGCTACTGTTTTATTTTTACTTAGAACAGTCGTTGGTTGTAACGACCCATGTAGATTCTAAGGAGGCCAGAAACGCTATTGATCAAATCGTGTTCGAGGATCGCTGTTAGTTCCTGGTTCGGTTTGTTCGTCGGTTCGCAGGATTCCGTAAAGGTTCCCAGGGAATACCAGTCGCGCGAGAGGATGCTCGAGGACAGTACAGTAAATTCTCGAGTTACGCGGTCTTGAGTTACGCGCGTACGTAGATGCGCAGTTATTTCGTATTAAACTTGAGATAACGGATCGAACATAATATTCGGATGGCATCTTTCTCGTTGACGTCTACGAGAAGAGGTAATCGTGGACAGAATGTGCGAAGGAAATTTATTATTACAAAGTAAAATAAACGTACACTCACGAAGTTCTAATAAGGATCCCTAAAGAAAAGAGCCTCCATGATGTTCCATGGACGACATAACATTGCATTCGTCTCAATTGTGACATTTATGGGTTAACATGGGTCAAAATTAACCCAATTCCACTGACTGACGTATACTCATGTCGATTCCGAAGAGGTCAGACGTAGCAGTGATCGAATCCCGTTCGAGGATCGCGGTTGGTCGTTGGTTTGATCCTGAGGATTCCGCAAAGGCTGGATGGAGGTGCACGTGGACGGTGTATCGATATGTTTCTTACGCAGAAGCCCATCTCAGCTGGTGGAGTTCAGAGTATAGGAGAGGGTCAAGGAGAGGTCAGAGGGACCGGTATCACACACGGGTACCGCCTGCCTTGGCCGTTGGAACCCTCACGATAGTTCCAACGTAATCCCATAAAATGAAACATACGTTCGCGGAGATATATAAAATATATAATGTTTATCGCGACAGTTATTGCACGCTGAGTCTGCGGTAGAAGAAGTTACACCGACTTCCAGTAGCATTCCTGAGATCATGGGTATTGTGTTCATAATTAAGCATTATGTCGGGTTAGTTGGAAAGTAATCTTGTTCGCTGAACCCTTGCCCTTTTACTTAGCTTCTGTTCAATAAACCGTTCTATTTTTGTATATTTTAACGGGGCGAATTAAGTCGATAAATTGAAAAAGAAAAAATTGAATTGGAATATGCAAGGTAAAAATCTACTAGTACTAATTTTCCAAAATTTTCAAGCTTTCAATCCCTCCTTTACGTTCTTAATTATACACGAATTCGAGGTGTGTCATGGTTAAGATCATGTTCGATTCCAAGCCACCTTCGTGAATGAAATTTGCACTAGTCCAAAAATCGTGTCGGATCTTCTTATTTATCCAAAGCAAACGACACACGAAAAATCAGAGTCCACGAGACGAGCGTCTGACGGTTGTAAATCTTTCGGAGTTCAGCCGCCATGAATGGCGAGCATGAATAAAACATGCTCATCACTTGGAAACAAGGTGGCCAGGGAGCGAATCCAGAGGAAGTCGATAGGATTTCGGGGCACGTATCTTATACCCGAAGAAGTAGTCCGATTTTCTAGACGGTATTGGAACTTTCTCGCATACTTTAGCTCGTCTGCCTCGCCGTTTTTCAGCGCGACTTCATTTACAGAAGATTATACACCCTTCTCATTGTTCCAACTCGGGTCTTAATCGCATTATCATACTTTCCTTTCCGCTTTTATAACCTTCCATCGCGGCACTTATTCTGGGTATGTGTGTCGTGAAAGTAGATTCCTAAAACAAACGATGGAAATTTAATCGTTGTTTGAAAACACTCGTCATTCATTTTTACTATCCACGGTGCATGGTTTAGTTAACGAAATTGGAAATAATGTCTATCATTTTTCATCCATTATTAAATGTAATCGTGAAAGCAATCCGAAAGCAAAATGTTTTATTAACGTTTACATCCACGATGAGGACATACTTCGTGACAGTCATCCGTATCTTAATACATATATCTAAAACAATGCGTAATACACCACATAAAGGAACAGTGTCAGTGATGATACAACATTCATCATAATTATTTAAGGAAATCATTCATCACGGGGTGAAACGATCGCGGTTAAATATTCATTTCGGTATTATTCTCTCAAACCATAAGTTGTTACTTTTCCTCGCCAGATTGGCTTAAATTTGTCGTTTCCCTTTACGCGCAATCATAATTTTCCTTTGGCGGTATAATCTCTCGCACGGTGGTATTTACATCGAATGATGCTGCATTTTCTTTAGACTCGCCTTACGTACCGCAGGAATGCGAGGTGATTACGACCAGCGACACGGGATGATTGCTAAGGACTATTTAATTCTTCGGTAGAACGGAAATGTTGCAGGGGTTGCTTAGCGTACAGACGTGCCACGCTAATTAGCACGTGCACACTCAGTTTCATTTTATTCGCTGAATTATGTAATTCTATTACGTTCCGTAAATGCGTAAGCGATAAGAAAAATGTACCTGTGCCTTGAATACCAACTGAGATTCAGGGAAAATATTTTAATTGAAATCCGAAATTCACGTATTTTTTTAAAACTACATTTGTAACACTTCTTAATTGAAACCATTCTACATTAAATGAATTAAACCTTATTCATTTAATTAGACTTTCATCAAGATTAATCCTTCGAAATTGAATGTTTGTACTTCTGTACACGTGAAGATGTTTCTTACATATTTATACTTCTAATTAGCTGTTAATTCGACGCACTTTTACACGTGTTCCTTCACGCTTTGCCTTCCTGTTTATGAAGATCGAATCGTAAAATAAATTACTTTATAATTGATATATTGGAATGATACCAATTATTATAGTAATTGCGAAATACAAGGGTACTGTTTATCACGCAATATGTTAATCGAAGCGTTAACGATCGGTGCATGTCGAGTGCTTCCTGGAGCTCAAGTATCCGCCGTTCTTGAGTGGCTGAAACAGTGAACAGAGTAGACACTTGATCTAGTCCATTCCTGAAGGCTGCGTCGCTTCTTCGACCACCCTTTCGGTGCTGGAACAATACCAGTGAATTGTGTTTCGAGTTCATTGGTACGAAACATTGTCTCCAAGCAAAGATCACCAGAAGACACTTGAAACTTCTAATAGCAAAATTTTTATCCAAACTGCTTATATTTTGCTCGTCTTTGCTTTAAACAATATAATTAGAAAAAGTAATATACTCGATTGTAACGTTAGGTTTCAAATTAATGTGTAGTTCCGCTAGAGTTGGAAGATAACAGTTGTTAATTGCATTAACAAGCTTTCCTTGAAAATTTTTACCGCAATCAGTATTCCACGTTCGATTCTCCTTTTTCGTTTTGGCGCTCAGATTCCTACGTGAACTAATTGACGTATAATATTTCTTGACGGTATAAAGTGCTGAGATGGTCCGTTTCTCGCCTTCTAATGAGATAATCGACATAATGAAACCTAAGTAGTGCGAAACGAATCTTTGTTGTTAGTTTGAGCCGTCAGCATATACGATTGCACATATCTTACGTAATCGTTATTAAATTTAGCGAGCACGTTTAGAAAACAATTTTTAATAAAACATAGCAACAGTAGGTGTTGCCAGATCGAACCAAAAAATGTTTATTCGAGTATATATTTACTCATGGTTGCATAAATATTGTATGCTTTCATTTATCACCGATTAGGTAGGTTTTGCGCGCGATGTAGTAGGGGTTGGCGATCAATAAAAAGCGCGCTTACGTGTTTCATCTAGAGTTTTCGTCCCGATATAAACTCATTTTCCATCGTATTACTCGTTACCATTAATTGGAACATTTTATCTCGTCCAATATGGGTCCGTGCTCCAAGAATTCTCCAGCGGCGTAGTCGAGACATTTTTTCTCCTCTGTCTGCGTTCACCCACACTCGACCAGACTCTCTGGAGATCGATTCTTTCCCACACCATCTTCCACATAGTATGCTCGTACTTCGTTGCGTGGATAGCGCGTATAAAATTTCGTGGTACGCACAGGACAAAAATATCGGTCTCTTCGTCTATCGTAATTATCGGAATCAATCGTAGGAGCACTTTTTATTCGATATTATAAAAATTCAGGTGGTAGTAGGGAAATTAATCGTCCTGATAGCTTTCAATTTAAAAAAACATAGATTTATCAATGCATGTTTGGGTCCATAATGTAGACCTTGTTCTAGATAATAATTAGTAATTTAATTTGACTAAAATAAAATTTACAAGATTGTTGCTTTCCCTATAGTAAACGTCCCCTCCTCCTATATTCAAATTGTTTTCGATGCCTGAAGCATTCCAACATCTAAACACACATCAAATCCAATTACTACCACATTGCAATTTGCTGGAGTCGTAGACTCTTGCCGCTGACTGTATATCAGAAATCGATGTCGACCACCTGACAAACAAGTTCCACGGTCGATGGGTAAAAATTGTTCTGTTAGAAACGCGTCAGAGAATACGTCCAAACTGGCCGCGAGGTGTTCGTCCGCGCAATATAAATACCATTCAGTAGTTTCGTGTTTCCAGATAGGATTCACCATGGAGACGTAGACGACGCTTTTCGACGCGTGCAATGGACTTGCACGTAGACGCGCGTTTCGGACTATGGGCGCCGTCGCAGAGACGACACGACGCCCAGCGTCGTGCCAGTACGCCGTGCGACGTCGTTCGTACGGCCGAGCCACGTGCTTCCGGTTCCGTGCTTCCGTTCTCCGAGTCGTCGCGTGTGTGATGCGTCTTCCAGTGAGTTGTTCGACTTCCTTACGTGTCACGTGAATGTCCAAGGCGTGCAAGCAGACGGCTAAAAGGAAGTAAATACTCTGAGATTGTTTCTTGAATCTCCCTATAGCAGTACGAATACATTTACAACTGTTTACCATAGGTTGTTGGCTCGTGTACGAATAAATAGAGATCAAAGTTCAGTCATTATCGCGAGCAGATTTAATTAACGACGTTTCGACTTTTTTAATTATCTAGAAAAGGATTAATATTATAGTTTCAAGTGAGTGAGTCACGTAAATGCAATTGTGTTTTTTGTCGGGTTTGGGTAACGATGAGTACTCGTTCAGCTAGTGGATGAACAAGTGCTCCAGGTTTGTTTGGTAGCATAGATGGTCCTCTTGGTTGGAAGAATCTTTTGTATACATTGTTTTATTATAATATTGTAAATAAGTCAGTCCAGCACATAACAGCTACGTGTAATAATAGGCTAGGAAGAAGGTGATTCCTCGAAGAGGGCTCCATTAAGGTCTACCTAAACTTTGCAAACTTGTCTAATATCCAATAAACAAGGAGTACCCCCAAGGATTAAATCCTTTTTACCCCAGCCATCATTATAAGCTACAGACAAGAGGATTGTTCGACCTGCCAAGCAAACTTAGACTTGTTTACCTATTAACCACATAATTACTCACAACAGGTTCAACTTTTATGTCTGGGAATAAACATTAACGTTTCACGAGTGAATCAATAAACGTAATCAAAATGTCTACACTTGTAAACCCTGATGCACAGAAGCACTTCAACCGTTATGTTTCCATCTCCTTTGGATTCCTACATACAATATGACTTCCATTATGCACACCTGGTTGCAGGTGAGAAGCTAACAGACTTCCACGCACCACAAGCCCTCATCCTCGTCCCATAAAGGAAGCAATTCAAGCCTAATTCATTTTAATGAATAAATCATGGGTAGGAAAGTCCTCGCGTTTAAATAAAAATAAATCACGCATTGTATTGCATTCGAACATCCATTGTATCAGTTTATTACGTTAAGAAATGTTTAGGGTATCGATATCAATCATTTTAACGAAGATACACAGTTTTATGAGACATCATCGTTTTGTTCTATTTACCAAGTGTTAACTCGCTTCCTGGAGATTCGTGTATCCTTTTTTTTTTTTTTTTTTTAATGGAAATGTTACGCCAGTTCCATGCCTCGATATTTGATTTGCTCCCCTCTTCCGGTTAGCGGAGTTCAACGTTTGTTTCTCGATCAAAGGATTTCCCGTGACATTTCCTACGGCCTCGCACTCGACTCGCGTCGGAATTCCCTTCGAGCGTATCGTTCTCGCTCAATTTGAACGACTGACTGCAGAATCTGCTTTTCTCGCGTAGATCCGATTACATAATCCGAGTCCTTTGTAGAGAAACACTAGCAACAAACTGTTCCCGCTGCGCATTATCGGCCGTATTAGCGAGCGATTCAGCCGTGTAATGACGGAAAGATTACACGGGGGATGCAAACCGACAGATCGTGTTCCCAGAGATACACGAATTGCGGTTTGTCTGCCTTCGGTGATACATGCCGCGTCGTTCTCGGTGTGTCACTCCCTGCCAGCTATGGACAGGATTTTAACTGAATTATAAACGACGAACAGAAGCTCTGCATAACGATTTATTTCAAGTTTCCACACGAGTTAGTTGTCAGTATTAATAAATTTCTCAAGAATTAATAGTGGTCGTGTAGTTTCATCGAGTCACTCTAAGCTCTTGCTTGGACAAGTTTAAGAAATTTTATTAATATTAATTTAAAAGTTAGAAATCGATAAAAATTCCTGTAGCTAGGCAAAACATACACGAATATATGTAACAAGTCAGAAGTTAGTAGGATCGATAGTTCTCGTCCAAAAAGGGTTCAAGCGTAGTTCAGTTTTGGAGGCTAGACAGACTTCACCGTTGAACTTCATCCGCTTCGTTCGATTTCGTCTGGCCGTAGTAAGCGACCGTTCGACAAGTCGCGGCGAAGCTACTTTCGCGCTTTATCGACCACGCCAGGGTCGATTCATTCCCGAAACAATAGGCGAGGGTGGTGAGGACTCGTCGGAAAGAAAGGGTGCGGATTCATCGAGTAAACCTCGATCTACCCCAAGACCAAGGCCACGTTTAAAACTCATCTTTGGCGGTTCGAGAATTAAACGAATATTTATTCGAAGAATTGATTTGCGACATTATTTATTAGTATTCTTGTATTTTGGTATCTCTCTCAGATTCACTATTGTATGTAGTTACTTTGTTATATTCAGAAAAAATCTTTCGTGTATTACAATTATTTTCAATATTATCGCTATACAGTGTCTTAGAAAATAGGATAAACAATTGCTCTTGGTGGTGTTATTTTCGCTACGCTAGAAAATTTCTAATCGTAACCCCAGACTCCTTCGTCGAGGTTGAATGACAGGGATGGCCAGGGACGAACCCTCTCCGCGTTCATCCCGACGCAGACGTTCCTGGCAATGAGAAAAATCCGTGATCCGTGCTCTTCACGCAGGGAGAGTCCGCGAACAAAAGGCTGCCCGTCGTCGATTGCCCTAGAGTGAATGGCATGTCATGTTGCTGACGAATTACGTTGCCATTCTTCCTTGTACGCGTGCGGTGGAACGATGGTTAATCTTGACGCGGATCGACAGGACGTTGATCTTCTCGTGCACTTGCTCGAACGTTGAATAATCTCTGTCTCGGGTCTGAGAAATTCAGTTTTACTCTGCAATTTATGTTATGGACACCGCAAGTTGTCACTCCTGAGGTGCCGAGGTTTCTCCTCTGAAAGAATCCACTTCCAAGGTTAGCGCCATCAGAAAACAATCAGTTAAGTAATAGATCCGCGGTGGGGTTGGTTTAATGTGTCGTCTGGTTGTTCATCTCGCAATGGAAATAGCACGAGGGCAGATTTTGTGCACAGCCACTTTGTAAAATTGCTCTGGGAAGTCGACGAGCATTTCCGATTTCATTCTGGCAGCGCTTCGCTTCTGCTCCTCTCCTCTTTTCACCGTCTCCAACGATTGGGAAACAGACCGACAATATGCTTGCCATTTTTCTGCTTCCCACGATCGCGGGCTGCCTACGCGCTCGACCTCTGCAATTGCTGCTCGCTTCGAGCCCAACAAACAACTTCACGGAAATGTAACGACAAACTCGATTTTCATCGAACACGAAGGGAGCTTGAAGAAAATTTAATTTATTTTACAAAAGGAAAACAGAGTTTCCTTGCGATGCAAGAAACATCTTCATTGGCGAGGAACAAATCTCCCCTGCAAGGTGACTCTCGGTCACCACCAGATTCGACGCAGTAAATCGACCAACAATAATGTTTGTTTAGCTTGAATTATTTTGCAACTCGAAGTCTCTGAGGTGAGGGTGACTTAATTTTCAAATCTCAGATTAGTTTATTCTAATCTTAGCATTCGTGGCAGTAGAATGCTAAGGAATCATCTCGAGATGCTGGTAGATATAAAAAAAGGCCTCGAGTGCAAAGGGTTAATAAATTTAGGACTCTGTTTCACGCGTAATACGAGGAATTCTCGTTCAATTTTATTCTTTTCACGATTCATGGATCATTGCACTTGATTGCTCAACTGTAAACTCATTTGTCATCCGTGTTCAATGATTTCCACGTCGAGGCTCGGTGATCATCCGGTATTTATCTAGTAACCGTTAAGACGCAGAGGCTCCGCGATACGCGGAGAGAGACAAATGAGTCGTGACAGCGTACGTTTCGCGATTCAAACGAGCCCGGCGACGATTTCCCGGAGGCAGTCGGTCTACCGGAGGAATTCGTGCCGGTCGAAAAAGAAGGAAAAAGTTGTCGCCAGTCAGCTATCTCCTTGGGTAAACGCGTACCGCTGCCGAGATCCGCGGGTCAAAGGTAAGCCAGCTGAATACCTCCATTACTGGGTGGGTAATGGCTCCTTTACTCGTGCCCCGCCGCGAAGAAAGCCCGCAACGCGGCACCGTCATTCACCAACGAGGAGACCGGATACCCTTTTTTGAATCACTATCATGGTGGTGCACGACACGCAGGTAAATTTGCGGAATCGGTCCAAGAGCGTACCGGGGGCGTTGACCCACATCGTCCCGCTGTGACTTGCATTTATATTCGGACACCGTGTGCGTTTCGTGCATTACACCATTCAACTCGGCAGGGAAAGTTTTTAACAAATTAATTGTATAGCATTTAACGAACGAATACCTTCCCTAATTGGAGATTCGGAATTAGAACTCTTTGCAAATTATAAATCGATACGTGTAGAATAAATTGTTGTCAACGTGTAACGCATAATTCGATCAGCGCTTCTGTGATAAAATAATTATGTTACCGCAAGAATATATTCATAGTTTTAGTAATGGATGTTTATCGTGGCAGTAACTTTCGACTAATAAAACCTTCTCCCTTTAACTAATGGCTAATTATAGTCAGTTAGACCTACTTGTTACGAGAATAACGGCGAGCTCGTCTCGGCCATTATGGGATGGTAAACGCGGCGGAACGATTTGCGTACGATTCCCAACTTCCGCTCAATAAACGCACCTCCTCATCGATTTCGCATCAATTAACCGTTTTAATAAGTAGACGGTTTACCCAGTCGACGCTGTACTCGCTCATGAATACCAAATGCTAGCGTTAATTTGCATAACCAATTGTTTCTGCTGAAAAGCAGCAACTCTCAGAAACTTTTGGTGCCCATATTTTCATTATATTTACTCATTAGCGGCCGTTACACCGAGCTATTGCATCATAAAATACTCTGTTCCTCTTTTTATTCAAAATTCATTCGCAATTACGATTTCTGGGTATATTAAATGCAGGTAAACACGTTTCGTTGAAATAATTAAGCTGGTATTTCGGCAATAAAAGTTTCATTTTTTATAATGAAAGTTTCTAGCTCGAAAAACATTTATACGCAATAAAAATAACAATTCACGAGTACAGTAATAACGAGATTCATTTTCCTCGTCATCAGAGAAATTTTCTCGAGGAACGATAGGAATTGAAATCATCTAGAAGTTATCAACCATAAAATTACTCCGTTAATGGAGGAAACACGAGTAGACGCGTAATTAGAATGAAATTGGAAACGAATTATTCGCGAGATAACGAAAACCGAGAAGTGGTCATGGTGCCGGGCGCCAACGGAAGCGTTGTGAAATTCAGTTTCAATTATACAGCGCCGAAGCACCGATAATCACGCAGGTGTAAACGCACCGCATACCTTTTGCGTCTCGTGTCGTAATTCCCAACTCACACCGAACGATTCAACGCCTCTTTGCTGTTGCTGTATTTATGATTCCAGTTTACGATCGTTCCTTGAAAAAAGAACGGTTCGGTGGCTCAGAGCGTTCGTTTTAAACGTTCATTACTACTTAATTCGTTGAGTGTTGTTCGGGTGATCTTATTCTCGTAGTAATCGACGATTTTTTATGTAACTCAACTTCCTTTGGCACGTGCCTTTGTAACATTTGTTGTTCTCTAAGTGTTTCTGATATGGACCTACTTGTATTTTATTTTATTTAAACGGTCATGTTTCCTATTAGATTCTTACACATAGAATGTCATTTTGTTTACCTAAGATCAAACCAAAATACAAAACCTTTTCAACCACACAATTTGTTTTCCCCTCCCAGCAACCATTCGCAACCTTTTCAATGCCACTCGACCAGTTCCCATATTCGCATCGTATGAATTTCAAAAGCATACAAAATGCCATTCGACGGGGAATAAATTCTACACGGACGAGGTTATCCACTTTTTGTCGAACGAAACCTGTAGTATTGTCAAGAAAGAGGTAAAAATTCGTTCGCTAAGTCGGTTGTCACAACGTCGACAACGGAATACATATTGGCGCTTAATTTCGCGTTGTACGGGATACCGTACGACAGAACTGTCCGTGGGAGCGGATATATCATACGCTGCAACCCAATAGTATCGGGTTTTATAATTTCTCTAACTACGGGAAGTCGTGGAACTCGAGCCGCGTTGTACACCCGTTGCTAGGGGAAGAGATGAGAGAGATCAATGATACGCCTTCCCGGAAACGATGAAAATACCTCGCGTCGTTTCGTTTTCAACAGCGAAGCCTATCGATTCCGTGAACACTGGTACCGCGAGTGTTTGTTAGCCGCAAAAGGCCAGGTGGCTTGTTCTTCCATTTGCACCGGTATGCCAGCTAGATTAAACGAGCTATTAAGTTGCACGAACGCGATTGGCGAACAAAGGTCTGATTTTATCGGCTCGGATCGCCGATCGAAGTGTTTGGCTTCTGAATTACACTCCGCTAACACGGTATTGCCTTTTGTCCTAGAGAAGGAATCTGGAAGAGTTTATGCTTTTCTTTTCTTTTCCAATTTACGAGGTTTTTTTGCGCATTCTTTACTTGACACTTTCAATGCCGGACATACTCATGGAGATACTTATGCAGCTAAAATTTTACTCTTATACAATTGAAAACTGTATAATCTAACATTTAAGTTAGTATTTTGTTTTACAACCCGATCAAAATTCACGAATCCTATTCAGGCTTATTTTTGTTTAACATATGTCTTCAGAATTCATTTTTACATTCCTCGGTGAAAATCCCTGCCACCTATATATAGGTGATGTGGCGATGAACGTGTCATTTTATTAAGTACAAACGAGGATTTTTCATTAAATCACTAGCATTTTGGTAAACATTTCGAGAAATCCTTCGTTCATTCAAGTTATCGTGTAGTATAAAATATTTTTAAATGGCTAAAGTAGAGGATCTCCTCAAAAAGACGTAAGCCTGGTAACTCGACGAAAGATTCGTTTACGGAGAAATCATAAATGGTGGCGTCTCTCGAGTAAAATGAATTGCCTGGATGCTCCGAAGCGGTTCCCCTCCGAAATTTCGCCGTTTCCATGGCGCTATATTCCGGGACGTGGAGTAGCGCCATGGTCGTAAATGCAGAATTTATCTGCATTCATGTTTTCACCTCGAAGGCGGGCTCCCCGCTGTACGAGACCATAATCGCGCTATTGCATCTGCAACGGGGGTCGTGTGTTCCCTCGGAGGCACGTACCGAACTTCGTTACGCCGAGTAATTTCCTTATCTCGTCGCTTGCACTTTCGACGGGCATAACGAACGGCAAACACCGGACCCGTTGAAATCTCATGGCTGAGAAGAAATTACGTTTCACCGTTGACGAGAGACGAGGAATCAGTAATTAGTCGATCGAGTGTTTCCCCTCCTTTTCCGGTTCCGGGCGTCCGATGCCACTCGTAGACCCACCCAAACTTCTCGCCACTCCCGTTCGGGTCAATTAACGCTCCTGGCAAATTGTCTGAAATCGAATTGTCCCGTCCACCAGCGTCCTGGCGCTCTGTAAGCGCCGGTGTCGCCTGAAATTCGCTCGCTTTGGGCGTCGGCGCGACTCGACGATCGAAAACGAGCAATTTTTGGAATTTTCCTTCGAGAAAACTAGAGTCGGAATAGTAGTCTTTTTGGAGGGAGTTTGGAAACGTTTGTGCCAATTTTCATCGAGAAATATTCATACGAGAAGACAATATAAGCATTGCTGTTCGAAACGCTCGAAGTTGGTGTTTCCAAAATGAAAGGACGATCGTGAAAATTGTTTCATTCTCGTTCGAAGAGTTTCGTGTCGACTAGTTGCGTAACGAGGTGAGATTTAGGCGAACGTTGTTAGACCGACCGCTCTTTCGGATTACTTCCGCGATTAAAAGCGATAGGATTACTCAAACGACGCTTAAATCCGGTCCGCGGGTACTAAATGCCAATTAAACGCAGGCTTCTCGTTAGCGGCGTCGAGTTAGTCCAGGTGTAAAATTTTATGGGTAGGGAAGGCTTTTAATAAACCTGAACGATGTTTATGGTCATAGATTTATTGGAAGACATTACTTTCGGCTTTCGTCGCCCAGGTATCGCTTTATGACCGATGACCGTGTAATTGCTACCAGTTGAACGGTTTTCGATGATGCGTGCGATGCAGGGACGAGAAAATTTTATTCGAACAGTAAATAATAAACGTCAGCAACGAATGACAGTCGAGAGTATTGTTTCTTCCTTCTGGTAAAAAACTTATTTTTATCTGGTTTCTAAATAAAATTTTCTTGAGAAATATTTTATTCTACAATAAAAATTCCAATTTTCATTAAATCAATACTTAATCATAAACAATCGTTTACCTGTCACTCGTTATTTGACGTTTGTACATATTACTTTTATCATAAAAATCAAGGACTACTGCAGAAAACCAGTCATGTCTCCCAATAAAAAAATAAAAATAGTATCCCAATTTATATAGATGACTGGTTCTCGCCCACGGTCTCTAATTGTCCCCATCTTCGATCCAGAGTAAACGCAGTCACATATCGTACAAAAAGTGAATAAATAAAAAAAAAATGACTTAAACTAGCTTACGGTCGTTCGATTTGCTAAGTCTCACACAAGCTGGTACGCCACGGATGGCACGGTGTCCTGTAAGCACGCGTTGTACGGCGAAAGGGAAGGCTGGTATCCCCAATCGTAGTTGGATACGTAATTGTTGTAACTTGGTGGCAAAACGACGAATCTGACGGGCGGATAAGTCGTTTCTTGCAGGCTCGGGAGTTGATAAACTTGTGCTCCGGTTGCTAAGTTATACGACGCCAGGGCATCGTCGACGTTGGGAGCGACGTAGCCAGGATTCGAGCAGGAGCAACGGTAACCTCCGCTGGTCGCGACGTTGGGCGCCGTGTATGCTCCGCGATAACGACCCAAATGACTCGTGATTATTTTCGTCTTGTGGTGATGGTGGTGCGAGCCCACCAGCTCGTCGTCCGCGTTATACATAGCCTGCGTGGTATCCTGAAAACGGAGACGGACGTGTCCATTACTACGTATCGATTAGGTGTCGTCGCCAATGCTAATCGACTTTCTGTCACACGACAGTCTTGTCGATGTGGCGAGAGCAACGTTCATTTAAATATTAAATAACTAATTAAGAGTTTACGATTCGCTCGATGCAGATCGATAAGGTCTACTTACAGGTGTTCGAGGTTCGGTAGGGCCGTTTGGCGTCTCTGGTCTCGGCGATCGAAGAGGAGCAGATGGTGGTCTGGGATCAGGGAAGTTTCTCTGTTGATTTGCGACGATGTTCTGCGTCAATCCACTCTGCTGTTGTTGCTGTGCGTCAAGACGTTGCACCGACATGGAATTTTTATAGTCTCCGCGGTTCGTATTAGGATAGATCTGCTGTGACGGAGGTGTAACCAGATTCTGCGTTTGCTCCTGCGATGTTGCTCGAGAATTCACTTGGGGCGATACTTGTGGTTGTGTCTGTTCGTTGATGATTTGATAACGAGGGTTGAAGGGTTCAGTGTATTGATGATATCCAGGGTGCAGGTTTGATGGATTCAGACCGAACAGGGTAGAACCTTGATTCTGTTGGCTATGGCGAACATCCACGCGTTTGTCTGTTGAAAAAAGTCACGTTAGATCTCGGTCAAAATCAGGATTAATGTAAATAAGAATATTCTTGGGTCGAGCATTCATTTCGTTTAATTAGATCGCGTTTGTATGCTTTGCCCGATCATCGCCCGATAAGAAAATATTAAAGAAGCTTACCATTAATATATTTTTATCTGGTGATGTTAATTCTTTTTTATCTGATCTTAAATCTACACTCCAGTGTTTACGTTATTCCAGTTTCTAATTAAATTTAATGTGCATTCTTGGCGGTAATTCAAGCATTTATTTTATCCAGTTAGAATTAGTTTGTACATAAATTTGATCTTACCATCGAGGTTTTTCGTAACTTCTCCGTTCTGACTTTGCAAATCGACGACCGGAGGGACATTTTCGTTTAGGGTCGACTTCGTGGCCACACCCACTTTTGTGCGTTTCTCGGTGTTTGACCCAGGACTGGATTCGTCGGTGACAGACCTCCTGAGACGACTATGTACTGCCTAAGAAAAGTGGTTTGTTAATCGATGTTATCCCCGTAGCATCAAAAATAATTTTTCATTCGGTATACGTCGAATTTCTGTTCAGTTGCGCCGATTTAAGAATTTCATTTTTGTCCTCTACATGTTTGAAAGAGTTTCACTTCTTTATTCGGAGATGAAGAACTTTTTATTACTCTGAAATACCCATTGCATACATTCTTCAAAATCACGAATAAGATAGGTGACTCTACCATAAGCAACGAACATTATTACCAAGTTTTATTTTAGGTACATCTATTGTTTTTTAAATACTCTCAAATAAAATTAGAATGGTCACGTCGAATTCAATTATGCGACACTTACCAAAGGAACGTATTGAGCTGGAATGGCTCCAGATATTCCCTCGAATCCACGGCCACTGAATTGGCTACCAAGTAAACGTTTGTAAGCCTTGGGCGAGTACGTCATCTGAGGTTGCATGGGCGAGTACGACAGTCCATTGTCAGGCTGGTGCAAATTGCCATACACTGGATGAAGCTCCACGTGATAACCATGGTCTATCGGTTGATGTTGTATCTCAGAGGTGCGTTGATGAATTCCCATAGGTTGCATTGGTCCAAGTTGTTGCTGTTGTAACTGCAAACGTGGTTGTCCGTAACCTGGTTGCACCAGAACGTCAGCAACAGCATTGCTGACTACGAGTATGGCCGCTGAAATCTAATGGATAACATTTCCCAAAAAAGTTTCAATAACTTCTGCAACGTGCAGCAAAACTTCCACAGCAAGTTAAAGTACCTGGACAGGGTACTTTCGAGCTGTCAATATTCAATCCTTTATCATTTATCGAAAATGTTCTCAGAGGACTGAGAACTTGGAGAAGAGTTATTCATAGGAATATTCTTAAAATTGAAATTCAAGGTAGAAAATGATTACTTGTTGGTTCGTAGTTCTTTTCTTTAAGATTAAAATCGAAGCAGTATTAAATTAAAGTTCAGATTTTCAAAGACTCACCAACGTCCACTGCATCATCGTTTGTTTCACTTGTTTCGTTTGTTGTTAGCCGTTGAAAAGTTCAATCGAAACTGCGAGTCGCAGGTCCGAGCGCTCGTAAATTAATCCAAGCACCTGCTGATGCCACAAAATTTCGCGATGCACGCACCAGCCAAATGTGGCAATTTACGAATTCTTGTGATTGCCTATTCAGGTCGGCCTTTACGCGTTTCAGCGAATTCTTTCCCGTATTCTGGCATCTTTTATTTTTATATCGCGCTCGTTGCGATGTCGCAATATTCGCCCGGGCGAAAAAACACGACTCATCCGAGGATTTCTTCGAGGTAGCTTTTTCCCTGGTCGTATTTTATCTTATCTGCGGGACTCTATTCATAATTCACGACCTTGCGATCAGGAACCGCTTCCGAGCAAACTTCCAGCGCCACATGCGGGCGGTCGATAATGATTTTTCTCGGTTTCGCGATCCCTGAGCTTTCTTGGGGTCATTTGCACCTCGTTTCCACAGAACCTGAATTTCCAGAGGGATACAAAGCAGTAGATTTAGAGGATGGTTCGAAGTAAGGGCTCGTCGTATTGTTTCATTTTTAATATAATTTTGGAAACACCATTCTTCGACTCCTAAAAGACAATTTTACCTAAATTCTTACTTGATTCTTACCTGAACCGTTGGATCCATGACTTATATCATGGTTGTTCATATACAGTCAGTCCCATAAGTTACCCATATTCGTACCCACTATATT